>NW_026267137.1:1250071-1255679 GCF_000697945.3 Frankliniella occidentalis
GCGAGTAGGCAAGCCCGCCCGACCTACCTGTGTGTTGGTTGCCTATTCCTTGTTCTGCGGGCGTTGGCGGGCGTGGAAGGTCCAGGCCAGAGCCCTATAGCGAGCGAGCGTCGATGCTCGTCGGGAAAAAGTGGTGTGAGGTAGGGTAGGTAGAGGTTCTGCAAAGTCTCTCGAGCTGGGAGTATCGACGGTCTACCGGCGCGCCGGGAGTCAGCTGACCTCTCGCGTCTCTCTCGCACTCGCCGCTGCTAGCATACGTCTGTCTCTGTCGCCCAAACGAGCGTGGCCCGCTCGCCAGCGGCTGACGAGCTGAGCGCCCGCTCAGCTCGTCAGGAGACGAGCCGAGCTGAGCCGAGCATCTCCGGAGAGGTGGCGCGGCGTGGACCGAGCGTCGACGGCTCGCTCGCTACAGGGCTCTGGTCCAGGCCAGGTGCGCGCCGGACCGACATACAGGTCAGGCGCCCGGCGAGTAGGCAAGCCCGCCCAACCTACCTGTGTGTTGGTTGCCTATCCCTAGTTCTGCAGGCGTTAGCGCTCGTGGCAAGGTTCTAGTGCGCGCCCGATCGACACTCAGGTCAGGCGCCCGGCAAGTGGGGAAGCCCGCCCAACCCCAATGCGCGGCTCTGCCTAACATTTTCACTGCAGGCGGCGGGTCGGGAGCTGTGTAGCACAAACGGTGAAACCAATTAGAGAGGTAAACTGTGCGTCGTGCAGCACGGGCTGATGTGGTGTGGCGTGTGGTGTGCCCAAAGAGAGAGGTCCATTGAAGGGTCGGCTCTATAGAGAAATCATATGAAAGCATTAACACGATCAGTGGTCACACTCCCACTCCAAATCACGGGAAGTAATTAAGCCGAGCATCGACATGTGTTTGACGGGAAGGAACGAGGAAGTGTGGCGGAGATCTGACGGACCCTCCGTGTCGATTAGTTTTCGTGTTGTGGCGACGCACACTGGCGCATCGCTTAATCCTCCCCCGCATTCTTCCGGTTTTGTTGTTCATCGCATTGATCCACCGGCAACTCGGCTCGGGGGGTGCGGCTGGCAGCTTAATATTGTGACGATATGCTGTCCAGTTAGTGTGTGTGTGTGTGTGTGTGTGTATATTTGTTTGTGTGCTTCTTATGGAACCTTGCAGCTCCCCTTCAACACTCACCAGGAGGGAGTGGACGGGTAGGGAAGGCGGTGGTGGGAGGAGGGGGCGTGGGGGCGTCGAACAAAACGACAAAAGACTGTCGGCGACGCGGCGACGAGGCGAGACTAAACTCCACAAATTAATTACGGTGGGGTGGGCGGGGGGAGGGGGGCTTATGGAAAGCGTGAGAGAGACAGATGGAGAGAGGGAGAGAGAGAGAGGGAGAGAGAGAGAGAGAGAGAGGGCATAGCTGGATCGGACGGCTGGAGGGATTGGGCGCACGTATGTCCGGACTACCTGTAAGAGTTACTGTTGCGTCCCTGATGCTTTTGTTTGGTAAGTTCAATTCTATGGGTTAAAAAAATAACTCAACATTCACCGATTCATTTCTGCAGAATATTTACCAGCTGGCTGCTTGATACCGCACGCTTCTGTAGTTGCACTGTGCCACATGCAGGCGTGCGCTCGGGTGTGCCTATCGTCACTGACCACCACGGTGCCTTACTGGCCTAGCGAGAAAGCAACATGCCCTCGCTTGCGAGTTGATCGGTCACCTGGCATAATGAATTGAAGGGTACATGGCAAGTGCCAAGGCTGAGAGACGAAAATTTAGCTCAATCGCCTTGCCTGTAGCCCACCTGCTGGGAGCTGCGGGGGTGGAGGTCCACAATAAGAAAGTGAAAGGTAGTATAACAAGGTAAGCAAAAGAGAAGAAGACGTTATCTATGACCTAAACTAAGAGAGATAGAGAGAGCGAGAGATACAGAGGACAGACATACAGAGGACGAGAAGAAAGCAGCGGCGAAATAAACATTTCGTCATATTTTTTTTCCATTGCTTGCCGGCGACGGAAAAGGAGATTAAAGATGGCACTGTTGGTCCTTGGTTGGTCCGCAGTCTGAGAGAATGGGGCAGCACCCCCCCCCCACCCCCACCTCCGCCCCTCCACTACCCCACCATCGTTCAGCAGACTGGCGATGTTGAATATTTCATTGCACGCGCGTGGGTCTTTTCCTTGAAGTGTCGTCGCAGACAGGCTCAGCGACGGAACGTCACAAATCTTCCTCACATCCACTCGAACCCATTCGCCCTCTACCTATACTTCACTTGTACGTCCAAACATCTGTCGTCGATCAGTTATCAGACCAAAGTAACAAATAATTATTATTTCTTATTGGAGAGAAACGTAACTGAAATGCAGATAGGGAAGGAGGGGGAAGATAAATCTTGTATTCTGAACGCTCTCTCGAGTCAGAAGGGGAGAATGTCGTGGACTGGGGATTAGATTGGATGGGTTGTTGGACTAACAGGTGCCTGCTCACAGTATGTGAAAAATAGTAAGGTGTACAGGAAAATTTTCCTTGACGTAAGTTCTAAAATTACAGTTTGTAATCGTAAAAATACATGCAGTACGTATCGACTGAAAATGTATTGGCGTGTAAAAAAATGGGCTCTCGTAAATTTACAACTTAAATTACAATACGAGTGTACAAAATTTTTGTAAATTTCACGACGATATTTTTCACAGTGTGATCAAGTCTGAAGCCCAGATTCAGAGACCTTACCATCATGGTCAAGGGGGCGGGCGCGGGGAAAAGACACACCTTCGATGTAGCACGCCCTGTCCGCAGCACTCCATAGTTTGGGAATGTTTCGTGGCATTCGTAGCTCTTGCTTCAACAAAGGTGGACCATACATGTAGTTCAGTTTCATTTTGTAAATGCACCATTTTGGTAAACACGTAGGCCGAGAAGACGCAGGCCCAGTGTGCATTGCGATGCAGTGTAGCGTCGCCTAACGCCCTCGGCGTGTCCCTCCCCCCCTCTTTTCATCTCGATTTTATTCAGAGTCTCTTTTTACCTTTTTTTCCTTACCCCTTTCGAGGCCAACTCGTGGAATCCATTTTCCTTGCCGCCTCTTTACCCGCTTTACAGCGGAGCACATGGGATCCCTGGTCCAGTGTGGCGTGGCGTGGCGTGGCGTGGCGATGGCGTGAGGGAGTCGCGCTCGCACCGGCGCTAACTTTTTAATTGGCAGTCCGATGCATCACGGCTGCGCCCCAATGTGCTCTCATTTCATTTAGCTGATTGCCTCTCTCGTCATTCTCCTTTCGAATTTTGCTCATTTGGAACTATATTCCTTATTAAGAGAGCAAACTGATAAAAACACAAGGTTTTCCAGGAAAACGTCGTCGCCAAAGTGAAAGTAAACAACGCAGTGATCTGGAACTCCGGTGCATCTGCCGCTGTCGAGGAAAGTGCTTACCTTGGCCTCGAACTTGAACACGTGAAGGCTTCTTCACGTGGTGCTTGATCCCAACCGAACGCGAGCACCTCGCGAAGTCGAGAAAATCACTAGTTATAATAAAGATGTTATACCCTCCTTCTGAACTACACGGGTTTTAGGATCAAATGATTACGAGAAAAACGTCAAAAATGTGTAGTCTGTCGTGGATAAGGGATAATTCAACTCTCACGTCGACGATAAAAGGTGCAGGAGTAAAGGTGCATAAGGGAACTGAGATTGCAATACCATAAGTTCAGAACCGTGCTAATTGACCTTCCTATTTTTATGTCCAGTTTCCTACATTAGCCCGACAAAAGCGTCTACTTTCACCGGTCTGCCCTTTAAATTCCCCCTCCCCCTCTCGCCAGTCTGATTCACACGGAGCATGTCGCAAAGAGGCGATACACAGAGCAGCACGATTCGCGCTCTGGGGTTCTCTGACTCATCAGAGCGAGCTCAATAACAGAATGTTAACGGGCCTTGAACGGTCCCTCTCCCTCTCCCTCTCCCTCTCACTCTCCCTCTACACCCCTGGCACTACTAGCCAATTCTACAGACAAGCATTTGAGTGGGAGAATCGTCGACTCTCTCGGCTATCCGTGTCTGATAGAGCTCGATGGGCAATGTGTGAGGAATCAGCAGCAGCAGCGGAGAGCTGGGAAACGAAATGCGGATTAATAGGGAGAAGAAGAACTAGAAGCGGCACCTCGGCAATGGGGATGCACCACCTCAGCCTCACAATGTGAACTCAAATTAAAATTGCACTGCGCCTTCTCGAGTCACGTTTATTGGGATCACCCCATTTCTGCAATAGGCTTCGTTAAGGCCGCTTGTACATGGCACTGGTTCGCCCCCGTGCCACCCCCACGCCGCCCCCCGAGCCGCCCTCGCGCCACAAACCCCGGCTGTCCTGGCGGTCCTGGCGCGCTGCGCGGCGCGCTCGCCCCCGCCAGCCCCGGCCCCGGCTGCACTCCTTTAATCATGGTAATGGCGGGACTCCGGGTAAGACCTCGGGACCTGCAGGACAAAGGGCGCCGGGGCCAGCCACAGGACGCGGACCGGTCACAGGACTTCCGGATTTGTCCGGAAGAGGACAGGATGATCAGATAGCTCAGCCCGCAACGACAAATGGTGATGCTGTCATAGCAATATTCTTTCTTTCGCGCAGGTGAGAGGTAAGTAGTTTACTACTTGCCACACAGCACGGTGAAAGCTGGCTGGAGCTCGCCTTTGAGCAGTTGTTGTCTTGCTCTCCAAGCAGGAAGCGGTGAATTTATAAGCAGAGTGTCACATTTCCAAAGCAAGTGTTGAGCGCGCTGCTTTCTCGGCAGTTTGCTCTCTGTATCCTCGTCTCTGCTTGTAATTCGGAGCCCATTGCTTATTTACTACTGACAAGCAACAGCCCATACTCGACTCAACAGTCGCGTGCACTGCCAGCTCGTACCGTGCGGTTGTAGTATAGTTTAACCATTCGAACAGTTCCACTGCGACGAGCCGTCGCTGCTCCCAAAGGACGGGTATGGTGGAAAAAGAGACGCAAACTTGTCGTTATTTGATGTCTGCGATGTCTTTGCTATTATTCACGATCTCCACCGCAGCAGGTCTGCGCCCTTTAAATATTCGGCTGCCCTGCCCGTCACCACACGCCAGGAGGACTCGGCTGCCAAGATGATCATACCCTCCTCTTATTTCTCTTGCTGTTTTCTGCCCCCCCCCTCCCATCCCTCCCTCGCTCGACTTCCTGCCACACAGCATCATGGAAGCACGGTGGTGGCACAGGGTGGGCGGCGGTACTGCTCATCAGCCCCGGTCCTTTTCCACGAGCAGGTAGACCATGGCGACTATGACAGATCCGGCCGGACCCATGGTCGGCCGGGCAGCACTGTTAAAGGGGCGGGGGGATGGGGAGGGGTGGCGCTATATTGTATGGCGCTGCTGGGCGTGTGCTGGCTGCGCACCTAGCCCAGGCCGAGCTCGGCCTACCTAGTCCACCTGCTCTCTGAGAAAAGAACGGCGCTGAGCGAACAGCCTGCCGTATAATAAATACGCTCATTGGGATGGAGATGGAGTGGTCATAGACTTTAAGCCCCACGCAGAGAGACCTCAGCATCAGCAGAGACAACACGGTGCCCCCCCCCCCCTTTCTCTCTCTCTCTCTCTCTCTCTCTCTCTCTCTCTCTCTCTCTC
>NW_026267137.1:1255729-1259793 GCF_000697945.3 Frankliniella occidentalis
TCTCTCTCTCTCTCTCTCTCTCTCTCCCCCTCTCTTTGCGTAATGAAACTCTCCCACTCGTCGTCCTCGACGGTAATAATTCGTCGAGAGACGCCGCAATCCAATTCAAAAATAAACAGATGATCGAAGCAATAACACGGTATAACCGCGGCGACGGCGTCGTGACGCAGTCGAGTGTTGTTGAACCTTGTGCTCTCGCTATTGCCCCCCATCATCTCTGTCGCCCCCCCTCCCTCTGCCCCATCCCCCTTTTCTAAAGGTATTCTTGTTCTTACCGTTCTTCGTTGAAATTTCGAAATCTCCCCGTTGGTTTTGCTTCAATGTAAAATAGGGAACTTCATCATTAAAAAAAAATCCTGGTTCATTTCGAAAGTCAATTTATAACCGTACTTCTAGTTCCTTTGATCCTACATTTTACAATAAAATTTTACAGGCTTCTTTCATTGCTAGTTTTGCCTGTTTATTCGGAGAAGGGTCACTCTGTTTTGCTGTTGAGCAAGGTGAGTGGAGGTGGAGGGAAGGGAGGTCGGGTCGAGAGTGAGAGGCTGCCTTACGAGACAACAGTTGAGTGCTCCCCGGGGCAGTGTGGGTGGGGTGCCTCAAGTTCTGCTGCCACTGTTATTCAAACACTGTCTCATCACATTCAAACGACTGCGACTCGTGTCACATTGGATTTCCTTTATGACGTCGTGCCATATAGCTGCGCATGCGTTGCACAAGCATTAGCATGTGAGGGCAGAACGAGGCAAAGAACGTCAGTCACGTTCAGACGAATGTGACACAAATGTGACCAAGTGACACGAATCTCATTTCATTGAATGTCGAGTATATTAAAAAAAAAAAAAACAGTGTGACTTTTTTGTAATATGCTGTGTAGCTAAATGAAGCCTCCCGCTCCTTGTTTTCGCACAGTTCCATAGTGTTGTAATTTACGAAGTAACTTCACTGGCCACTATGTAAAATTCAGGTTTACACTGAAATTTTGTCAATCAATCACCAATTGCGGAACGCTTCGAAAATGTTTACAGGCCCCGCGAGCGGCGAGCGCCGAGACAGTCCGGAAGACGACGCGGCGCCGCGCTCCCTTTGTTCTCTTAATTACCAAAGCTCATCCTTAGAGGCAAAGCCAGGCCGAGACCTCTGTTCTTGTTTTCCCAGTTCGCCCGCCCTAAAAGTTGTCAGACACTGCACGACTGCACGTCGTCTGAAGAGGAGTTAGGTCTACTGTCCCCATGAAATTGGTCAATGGAACCCGGGAAAAGGGGGTTAGTCGTCAAAACTAATGGTTAGTTGGTTTTGTTACAATTCCCAGACAAATCGCGAATGTAGCTACTTGTCAGCCGTCAGGGGGAAGAGTCACATTGGAGCTTGTCGTTGCAGGAGCCAAAAACGCATTATCTCTTTCCACAAATTTTAAATCGGTCACCAAGTTACCGAATTTTTAGTTAGTTCTGACGGCGAATACATTTTTTCCTTTCTGTGTAATTTCTCGTCTTCTACTAGACCGGTTATCACATGCCGAGTAGTGCTCCATGCCAAGAAGTACCTTTTCAGAGGACAACAAGAGGAACAACGTGGGGGAGCGGGTTAAGAAATATTCGCCGCTATGTCGGCGGTGGCGCGGAAGCGCGGAGAATGCGCCACAAAGGAACAAAAGAACCCTTGAGGAGCTTCGCCTTCCTCAGCGGGAACGCGCGAAAACCACTCGGGTTTTCACCGTCTCTTGTTGTTCTGTCGTTCTTACGACTCAACCCATGACATTTAAAATTAAGTTTCACCGTGAAGTCCATTGGCGAATCGCAGAATAACTTGGCAAATTAAGTTCAGTACCCACCCACAGTCAAATCCCAAAACCAACCTACCGCGAACCACCTACAGCACAACAGCGCGTACGTACTGCCAACCAGGCAGCTGCTACAGCCGCCTGGGAGGTAGGCAAGCCCGCAACACTCTCCTGCGCTGTGTTGCCTACCCGCCCGAACGCAGGCGCCTGCTTGTGAAAAGACCTAGCTCCTTCACCCCCCCTCCCACTCCCCTTACCACCATCATCAAGCGCTCTTTCTCCTCAACACCTTATATTCCTCAGACAATCCGCCACCCTGTTGCTCTGCTCTTACTCTAGACCTTCTTTTTCTTTGGCAACCTCGGAAAGCAAAGACAGAACAGAGACCACCTTCAGTACTTTGTTCACCTGTCTCTATCTCTTCATTACGCGTTTCCAACTAACCAAGTCACAGTTGCTGGACACCCCACAAACATGTTTTACTCTCTCTCTCTTTCTCTCTTCCAGTAGGAACTATGTATCGCTCCGTAAAACACTATATGAAGGGAAAACGATACCTACCTGCAACAACAGGCTTGGTCGAGCATCTCTTTTCAGCAGCGTTCGCTCCGCCAATCCTTTCTTACAAGTATCGAAAAGGACAATATTGTGTCCTACTCAGATGTGTTAATTCTTGAGCACATCTCAATAGTGTGGTGGCCCTAAAAGTTTACAATATGTTAGCCGAAGTATAAATATTTTCTTGTATGTGTGCTGCCGAGCGCATCTCCGCTGAAAAATAAAAATTGTCCTCCTTTCCCATTTTGATTGTATGTAGCTTTCACATCATCACATATTCGCTCTCCACCCCCACCCACGCAACAAAGATCGCACTGGAACATCCCTGACTCGGCGCCGCCTCTCTCTCTCTCTCTCTCTCCCTGTCTCTCTGTCGGGCGCGTGCTCTCTCTCTCTCTACCTTCCTCCACACCTCTCGCCCGATCGCTCCCCCGCCGCCGGCTCGTGAGCGCCCCATCCCGCGCGCCGGTCGCAGTCTCGCGCGCCTAGCCTCGCTGGAAGCGTGCCGTGCCACCCCGGCGGGCCGAGGCCGGCCCATCCTCCCGATCCACCCCCGGCCGGCCTGACCCGGCGCAGCGCCACGGCGGTGCGGCCCGGCTCCACGGGACCGGCGGCGCGCCTCGACCAGGTGAGTGCCAAAACAAGACATTGGAGCGATGAGAGGAAACACAACTGGCCGGAAAATTGGAGGTTGGAAAGCGAGGGGGATACGACTGTTAAAATATGTGTCAGCTGGATTACGGATTACCCGGATTACGTTGCTTTTTCTCTCGGATTACCCCAGATCACCCTAAAATTTTCCCGGATTACCCCGGATTTTTTTTCGAATTTCCTCGGATTATACCTCCGGATTACCTAACGGCTGTCAGCCGGGTTACCTTAGTCGTTTCCCCCTCGTTGGAAAGTCACAAAAAATCCAACAGTGCGTGCTTCGTACACTGCTTAATACACATCGTGGTCACACCACACTGAGCTGGTCAAACAGTGGACTTGAACAAGCATGCTCATTAATGGGCAGACGGATGAAAATACACAAAATTTAAGTCTCCTGTAAAATCGCAGGTGAGTTCCGTGCCCATTTATTTATAAATGTGTACATGCCCATGTACACATCTTTTAAAGTGTACATACAACCGTTAGTATACATGCCATGTACTCTTTGAAAGATGTGTAGATGGGCATGTACACATTAAAAGATGTGTACACGGGCATGTACACATTCATAAATGTGTACATGGGTATGTACACATTAATTAAAGCATACATGCCATGTACACTTTATTTAAAGTGTACAATGTACACATTTGGATTGACAGAGTGGAGTGGAAGAACCTTTCTAATTTAAAATGGTAATGTCAAAACGATGTTGTCGATTGTCGTTTTTGTGACGTATCGATACTGAAGTGGCCATGCGGCACATTTTAATAATTGATATCCCTGATGATATCAATTTCAAAACCATATTGTGCAGTTACAAATGCAAATTTTTCAATCAATTTAAGTCAATTAAATGAATTTAGTTTCCATCTTTCAAAAACAAATTGTACATTTACGACTGCAGTATCTTAAATTCATGCCTGCCTCTGTAAATAAAAACTATAACAGTATAAATTTGAAATCTACGAAGATATTTTGGTAACAGTCCCCCTGGTTGCAACACTGAGGGCAACATAATGTCGGAGCCGTCGGAGCGCGCTGGTCATTCGGGTGGGAGCGCGGGCAG
>NW_026267137.1:1259878-1264396 GCF_000697945.3 Frankliniella occidentalis
GGGGTGGAGGGGGGGGGGCTTTCAAGAGATCAGCTGAGCTGTTTTTGACGCAACAAGCCGTGAATTGGGGAAGGCGGGCGAGGCGAAGGCGGAGGGTGGGACTGGCAGACCGAATCAGAGAGCTCTTTGACTAGGGTCAGGGTTTAAGGGCGGCCCGCTCTCCGTGTAACAGGTCACCGCACCGGCTGCCTTTGCAGTCTCTTTACAGAGGCCCATATCGGAGGTTCTCGAGAGTTGTGCACCTGTCGCAGCCGTTTTTAGCCCGCCCTTCTGCTTTGAAAAAGCTATCCAGCGGGCTTATGCAAACGACCTCGTGTCTGTGTGTCTGTGTGTCTGTCTGTCTGTCTGTCTGTTCCACTAGAAGGAGATGTGCTAGAGACTTCAAATTTTCAGGGTAGCTTAAGGTTCACTCCCAGAAAACGAAACGCCTACGGCAAATCCTGGCGACCAACCCTAAGGGGCTGAAAGGGGGTATCAAAGAAAAGGGGGTAGGTCAAAAAAGTCAGAAAAAAATATTTTTTTTAAGGGCTTCTAAGGGGTAACTCGTCAAAGTAGAGCCCTCTGGGCGAAAATTTTGTCCGTTTTGCTCTATCTCTCACCGTTTAGGCGCTAGAGGGAGTTTCTATCACTAAAGTGGCCCAAAAATACACACATTAATTTTAAAAAACATTAGATGGTCTCCTTATGGGTAACTTTCAAAAGTAGAGCCCTTTGGGCGAAAATTTCGTCCGTTTTGCTCTATCTCTCACCGTCTAGGCGCTAGAGGGAGTTTCTATCACGAAAGTGGCCCAAAAATACACACATTAATTTTAAAAAACATTAGATGGTCTCCTTAGGGGTAACTTTCAAAAGTAGAGCCCTTAGGGCGAAAATTTCGTCCGTTTGGCTCTATCTCTTACCGTGTAGGCGCTAGAGGGTCTTGTTTGACGAAAATAAGTTAAAAATTGCTTTAGTGAACAATTAAATGTAAAAGAAGGCCCAAAACCGCAAGAGGTAAGAAACTCCCTCCCCCCACCCCAAAAAACGATTTCTAAGCAGAAGGGTGGGTTGTAGTCGCGGTGTTTTACCGTTACATCCCTTTCTCTGGTCTACGGGGCAAATTTTAAGGACGACGGTTTTTGCGAGCCGAAGGCCCGTTACATCATTTGATTATGTTCTACAGCAAATCGCGTGACAGAAATGGTCGGGCCGCAGGCCCGACCATCGCCGCCGGCAGGCCAAGCAGGCCCGGCCCCTGCCGAACGGAGTTGCCGGCGCAGCGAAGCGAAGCTGGCAACTTTGTTTGGCGGAAGGGCGGGCCTGCTTGTTACTATACTAGGTTCCGACGAATAGTTAATTCGGTGCACAGTAGTTACAAGCTTACAAAGATAAGTGCAAAATCGTTCGCAAGTGCGAAACAATGCTTTTGCAATTAAAAGGAAATACTTTGCAATTGCATAGGATTTGGCATTTTGCGCTTCGGAAGGTTTTGACAGTGTTCGTTCAATCCTTTTTGAAAAGTAACGGTATTCGAGCTCGGTATGCTTTCCTCTTTCTTAGAAGAATAAATAAATCGGTTGATCAATAATCGGTAGAAAAGAGTAGATTGAATTGGCCTAGTCGGTACCTTCCTGCAAGAAAGGCTTGGCCGACCGCTGCTGAAAACGGCCTTGCGTCAGACTCAGTTGCATAGGAAAACTACATCAACTGTGAACACTTGGCAACTGCAGCGGGGTGCAGCCCGACGCCTACATTTTCGTTCGCTTTTTTATATGCTTTGGGATTGCTTCCGTTTCGCAATGGGTCGCGTCCGGTACGCTAATGGCTTCATCAGTCTCGTGAGCCCCGTGTTCCCCATGGTTTGCTGCTGCATATCGGAGGTCGACTCGGTGCGGCATCAAGTTGAAGTTGACCAGAGCACCCGAAAAGCGACTAGAGTCCGTTTTAGGTTTTCCTTCAATGTCCTTTTAACATTGGTTTTCACGTCGGGCAACGTTGAGCAACCTCAGCTGCCACAGAAGTGAAGGAGATAAAAAATATATATCTGCCCTAGCAGGGAGTCGAATCTCGGGCGAACAGCTTGACACGAGCACGATTTAGCGCGCTCGGCCGCCCGCCCGTCTTCTTCACTGCGCGTTCAAAGTCGGTCCTGTATTACGGGAGACAAGGAGCGACGCCAGTCAGCGACAGCGTAGAATGATTCGTTCCCTGGAGCGCTGGTCCGTATCTCGCCTCTATGGCTCAGTCGGTAGCACGCTCGCTCAGAGCGCGGGAGGTCGGTGGTTCGACTCTCCGTGTGTCTGAAATTTTTCTCAGGCCACCAAATTTCAAATGGACTTCAAACCCGTCATTTCACCACGCCCCTCTCGTGGTGTTCCGATGGCGTAGTGGTTACCATTGTTGGTGGCACTGCGTCATAGGTGTCAATTAAGTGTCGGCTCTGGGCCGGGGTTCGCGCCCCGGTGCCTGGCACCTCGCTGTGGTAGCGGGGTGCATAATAAGACCTAGAAACTGGCTGAAAAGGACTCCATGACCTGTGGTGGGTCAGTACAGTTTGACCAACGTACGCCTCAACCGTCTCACAATCTACCCCCCAGCCCGTTTAAGCGAACAAGCACCGGATCCCATCCGAACTCCGAAGTTTACCGCGCGGGGCCCCCTGAGCAGGAGGGTGGGGTAGAGCCCTCTTTTTTGTGTGTTTCTTTTTTATTTATCTGTATCAAAGCAAGATAAATCTTTTCTTGTCCCGTTTTAAAACTAGTTTCACTAAATCAATTTTAAAAATTCATACAAAAAAATAAATCAGGGTACTCTCCAGTAGATCTTATTTACCTGTCTGGTGAGGAGTCAAGCTAACCACCCTCCCTTTTCTTTTTTTTTACCAGATGAGGGGAGTTGGGTTTGAGCATTTACGGCGCCGAGCGGACTTTTGACTGTTCTGTGACGTGGGGCTGCACTCCGTCAAAGTCGCGGTCTTTCCCTCACTGCACTTAAAGTACCCCTTCATGCCCTCTGAAGCCTTGTTCGTCTTTAAAGAATATTCTTCCCAGATTTCAGCATATCGACGAGGTCGGAAAAAAATAGGTTAGAGAAAATTAGGTCAGACAAAACCTAGGTCGGACAGCACTTTTGGGGATTTTGGAAAAATCACCGGGTCGGGGAAAAATAGGTCGGACAATCTAAATACACCCGTTCAAACCCTGCCGCCGGCGCTTTTTTTGTTGGGTGAGCAAAGGAGGAAGAAATCGCTTGACTCAGCTACCGGTGGGACTCGAACCCCCGTGAGTTGGATGGAAGCTTTTTCTGCTGGTAGCATTCGAACCGGGAGACAAAAAAAAAAAAAAAAAAAAAAAGGAAAAAAAAAGAAGCGCCGACGGCAGGGCTTGAACCTCCGTCCGCGGACCATAGCCGAAAAAAAGACGGAGATGACTATCAATTTTCCCATCTTGTATAGAGAACGGGAATGATAGAACAACAAAACTGCGGTTGGGGTATAGAGCTCTAAACTTTTGTCTCCCAAAATAAAGTTTCTTGAATTTAACATCCGGTCTTCTACATAAGATCTAAGAATGGGTTTTGAAATTCAAGGAATTTATTAACGTGTACGGAGGGGCCAAAAGCACTTTGTGTAACGGGATCGCAGAATATCCGACCTATGTCGTTTGGGGGTTTCAACGAGGATTAGAATATTGCCCTCTTTACCCTGGTGCAATGCACCGGGTTTAGGCGTGTGGGTTGGCTTGCCTTCCGTCGCCTCAGTTCCCCGCCCGATTGTCTAAAAAGTACACCCGTTATTCGCCGTTACACAAGTGCCCCTAAATAAGTTAAGCCTCATCACGCTCTCAGCGCCTGGTAGGCAGGCAACATCTCGCATGCAGTGCATGCGTGTAATGCTGGGGTGCCTACCCTCCGGATCGCAGGCGCCGAGCTTCATAAACTTTTGCCTAAAGAGTCTGATGAAAAACGGACTTACTTTCAGCGGCAGATCCCTGTGCCACTCGTTCGTACGCCTGCATCTGGTATAGTACAATGCAATGCGCAATCGCATCGACGTCGAGTAGAGGTCGACGACGTTTTCTCGTCACTTTGAGGCCCACAATGGCGTCGATTCAACGTCATTTTTAGATCTAAATTGCTAAAATCCAATTTCGACGTCGATCTGCAGGCCAATCAAGCTAATCCTTTTTCTTTCGCGCGTAGAAAACATTCAACCTCGCTTAACCGAGGCGTTAAAAACAGTCTAAAATCGGTGCAGAAGACAAGCAGGGTATGGAAATCGAAGGGATTAACTGGCGGCCATGTTGGTCGTGCTCGGTGTGCAGCTGCTGGGGCGGGTCGGCGGGTCGAGCCTGCGCCTGTACCCCCTCCACTCGGGGCCGCCACCCCGGCACGGAGGGGCGCTTTGACGCCGCTCGCGGCCTCCTCCCATTGGCTGATGCAGCTGGCGACCATGCTGCCCCTCCCACCCCCTCGGGCCAGGGGCGGAGCCTGAGTACGCGATGCGCCCCACCGGGGGGCCCTCCGCTTGTAGCCACTTTC
>NW_026267137.1:1264446-1267298 GCF_000697945.3 Frankliniella occidentalis
CCCCCTCTCCCGCCCCTGCCTCCAACCCTCAACCGTTTCCCCCGAGTTCCCCTGCACCAATCATAGGGCTGCTACTCCACCCCCTCCGTATCACCGTCAGCCACTCCCGGCATTTTTCGGTACCGCGGTCGCGCCCTCGCCGGGACCTCAAAGCCTCGAACCCTCTGGCCAATGGGGGTGCGCCACGGTGGCACACATACGCTCGATGGCGGTGGCGTGTACTCGGGGTTATAAAAGGGAGCGACCGCTTGCCCGCTGGTGCACAAGACGCTGCGACTGGATCCGGCCCGTTCGGGAGTGTAGAGTGCGTCCCTACGGCCGTTCCCGTCGCGGGGTGCCCTCGCCTGCCGCCGTCCGTGACGCCATCTGCCGCCCGAGCTCACCACGGCGCCAGCTTCAGGCCAAAGTCAGAATACTGCGTGGAACTGCAAAAGCGTACCTCTGAGTGTTGTCCTGGAGCTGACACCGTGGCCTTCACTCGGAGCCGCCCACAGCGCGGCTGGCGTCGACCTGGGTGAGTCCCTAGCTGCGCCATCTGTAGGCCCGGGTTACCTCTCGGGCGGGTCACAACTTCCTGATGGCTGCCTGATGCTGATCAAGACAAAAAGCGCGTCAGCCAGCACCCAGCAAGTTGTGACCTGCTTGTTGCCTTGGTTACTGGGACCAGCGCCATCCAGTTCTGAGGTGCATACGCGTGCACAAGGTGTGCCTGCCGATTGCGAACTGAAGGTGAATCCGTGTGCGCACACTGCTGGGAACGCAAGGGTGTGAACGAGTGAATGTCGAGGGTCCCCCCATTTCCAAAATAGGTGTAGGCCTGCAACGAGATGACGAGTTGGTGCGTGCTAGGCGCGAATTGGGATCAATTTTTAGGAGCTTTGCGTAATTTTCTCGGATTTAGTTTTTTCGGTTTTAATTTGGGGTTTTATATTGTAAAGATAGAAACACTATAGGTGCCTACGAGCCTAGGAGAGCCCCGGCTGGACATTTATCATTGTATAGACAGTTATTACGTTACGCCCTCGCCGTAGTGGGGACATGCAAGCCCCCCGAGCCCCGAGGAGGTAGGCAACCTAACGCGCCCGCCTTGACGATGTCCGCGATCGGCGATTATCCTTTTCTCCCGCATTATCCCCCTCTTTTTCCCTCAATGTCCGCAATCGACGGTCCAGGTGCCTACCCTCTCGGATATGTCCACAATCGACGTACACACATCTATCTTAATACTGTTTTGTTTTTGGACCACTTTTCTGCGCTTGAATATTCGTGATAAGTGTTTTGGAAGTTTGGACCAAAGGTGTCGGTGGTGCTCTTGTTCCCTACCCTGGCTGCATCGATCGGCTGCGCGGTGTCTGTGACAGGCGCGCGCACTCCTGCAGATTAGAATGCAAGTAAGTCAACTTCACTGGCGAAAAGAACCTTATTGCTTCTGAATTTGCTAGAGTGCGCCGTTCCCACCCTCCCGCCAGGCTGCTGGCCCACGTCGAGTGCACGGGGGCCGACACACGCCGTCGACAACGCGGACCTGTCGGCGATGCGAGGTGCGGGTGGTAGCCGCTGCTCACGGGACGGTACCACGTTATGCCGTTGGATTGCTCGGGCACAATCTGACATTTGGCGTGAGAGGTCCTACAATCGCAACGGCATTTTTACACGAGGGCAACTTTTTCCCGTAACCCTTACAAGTATTTTGCACAGTGAAGTCGAGATCCCACACTCTTACTTCCAAGTGGCTAACAGATCCGATCCGGAGTGTGTTCCATTCAGGAGACTGCGGGAGGCTAAATCTCTCCCCCCCCCCTCCACTCTCTTCTCTGAGAGAAATAATGATGAACTTGGCCGCGAACCCGAACCGTTACTTGCTATTGGTCCTTATTAGAAGAGATCCTGCCTATGAATTACGAAAGATTTGCATAGGTACATCGCTTCTAAGAGGGAACGAAGGCATCCAAACAACGCACCCTCTCTATACGCTGGTGTTGTTTGTAGTTGTTGTTGTTGTTGTTGTTGTTGTTGTTGTTGTTGTTGTTGTTGTTGTTGTTGTTGTTGTTGATGATGATGACACGGCCAGGGACCGATGACATTCGCATCTCAGAGTGACGACTTTGAAGAGACTCAAAATCTTTATCCTCTTTGGTCTGGGGATCCATGATGAATTACACTAGCGGTCAACTGTTTAAACGGCTGAGGTAATTTATGCATGAGCCCACGACCATCGACGTCAGCCAGAAGATCGCAGAAGATGACCGCGCCCCGCTCCGACCTCCACCCCCCTCCCTCCCGGCGCCGCGCACACCCCAGTCGCCGGGTGATACTTGGCCTGTTTTATACTTACAGTGATTGGAACAAATATAAAAACAGCTGCCAGGTATCATCCGTTGTCTCGGAGCTGCTGCGGGATGACACTACACCGAGAGGAGGCCTCAAGAGCCACGTCCGCCATCACGCCAGTTTAGGTTCGACAGAGGCCGGGGCCGGGACCCGACGCCGAATGGAGCCCCGCTGGGGCAGTCCACACCAAGTGCACCCGCTTGGAATGTGAAGGGTCTCAGAGATCGACGCATCTCCCCTATAAAAGGGAATCGAGTATGGTGCGGGTGCTGTGCGAGTGCTGCGAGTGTGCCGCATCGAGTGCGTCGCCAGTGCAGTGCGAGAGAGGCATCGACTGCGACCCGAATGCGATACGAGTGCGGCGAGAGTAGGCGACCCGAGCGCGGCCCGAGTACGTCGGGAGTGCGGCGCCAGTTGCACCGCGAGTGCGGCAGGTTAGGCACCAGTATGAGAGGATTTGGGGGGGGGGGGCGAGGCAGTTTAGGGGAATGTCCGCCTTTAGCCTCATGCCCCCCCCCCCC
>NW_026267137.1:1267348-1276601 GCF_000697945.3 Frankliniella occidentalis
TAAACTCCGGTGTGAGCGAGATAGTCAAGAAACCCGGCCCTCAGCTGGGTGCCTGAAAACACCGGATCCCATACCGAACTCCGAAGTTAAGCAGGCGGGTCCCCGTGTCAAAGCGGGGTGGGTAGGGCCCACATTTTTTTCATTTTTGATAATTTTATAGGTAAAGTGAATCCGGCTCTAAGAAGTATTTTAACTTCCATTTGCACGGAGGTGATTCACGTCTAAAGCTTAGTGCCACACTGCCGCACTGCCCGTAAGGCGCTGCGGCCACCTGGGGTAGGTGAACCGCCAGTCGTCGTGGTTATGCTGTACCGCACGCCGGCGTGCGTGTTGCCTACCTGCAATGCCCGTTAGGCGCTGCACTCGCACAGCCCTCGCGCTGCACTCGCGCCATACTATAGATTCCTTTTTATAAGGGAATTTCGTCAATCTCCGAGACCACTCACTTTCCATGGGGGGTACACTTGGTATGGACTGCCCCCGCTGTCGCTCACAGTCACACGCCGTCGCCCGCCGTCGCCCGCCGCCACACGAGGACCTCATCATCGGCCCTGTGCGAGTCTGTCTCGGTCGGCCCGGCAGCAGGTGCCTCGGTTGTATTACGTTTGCCGTTTCGGGTGGTTTGTACAATTATTACAATCGGCTGACCACTGCTGTGGCGATGGGTTACACCAGCACTTCTTTCAGAAGAGATTTTGTCTTAACTAATGAGATTTGGAAGCCTCCCGCTCTCACCATAGGGATGGTTCCAACACAAGCAGCCCAATTTTTGGTCTTGTGTACTCATTTTCACATTCAACGCCGAGCGCCGACCCTAACTGAATAGAACATATGGGAATAAATACCTCGACTATGGATACGTGCAACACGTCCGCCGCGTCCACCACCCGCTGGGTACTATCTCTGCAATAGACCATTTTGTCTCGAAGCAGACGCCCAGGCGAGAAGGGCAAGAAGACCGGAACGAGAATGAGAACTCGTGGCGTTGAACAATTCAGCGAGAAGCGCCTCAATTTCTCATACTAGTCTCCGGGCTTCTTGCCCTTCTGGCCCGAGCGACTGCTTCGAGACAAATCGTCTGTCGGGCAGCCATTCCTCGAGCGACTTTTCTACTAGTGAGTGATCATCATCATGGGCTGTGCAGAAGCAGCGTCAGGGGCAGGAGAAGCTGTTCGGCTCCAGACGAATCTCTCACCACCTCACGCCTTTGCCCTCGAATACTTCGATGTTGTTGTACGTTTTAAACAGGCAACGTCGTCGTGTTCGTAGACAGAGTATTGAGGATATGTTAGCCACAGACACCCGTGTGTTGCATGTTTTTGAATTGTTTTGTTGATGACGATTTTGCGGTTGCTCGTTATTTCAGTTGTCGTTGAGGTTTCTGCATGACAACGCACCCTGTATCAGTTCACGCACCGGAGTGTCGTGGGTTTGCCTACTCCCTCCGGTCGCAAGGCGCCACCGGCGCCTCCGTCCCGAAGCGAATAGGCAAACCCGCAACACTGAAACACCCAGCACATTCTTGGAGTAAATGCTGTCGAATATTTTTGCCATCCCGCACTTTGCCACATCGAGTGCGGCACGAATCCACACGTAGTGCTGTGACATTGAGTGTGGCCATATGGTGGTCGCTCCGCACTGGATGTGCCAAACTGCCGGGCGATGGCGCTGCCCTCCCCTTCACTCCGCCAGCTGCAACTCTGCCCTCGCCGCTGGAGAAAGACAGCCGGCCCCCTGGCCTGGGAGGGGGCGCCAGGGAGAGGCAGAGGGGGAAGGTGACTGAGATCGTTGCCTTCTCCTCTGCCTCTTTCTGGTGTTCCCAATCCGCTGCATCGCACTAGTAGTGTAGGTGTTCGGATGCCGGACGAGTGTGGCGACACGACCCTGGGGCGCTGCATACTTTCCCCTTAGTTCCTTCATGCTCTAGTCTACTCGGCGCTTTGCACGTCAATACGCCAGTCGACGGAGTTTCAGTATGGCCTAGTATGGCCCAGTATGTACCTACCACGCAGGTAAAGCAACATCCGAAACACTGTATTTTTTCCATACAGTGTAGCTCCAGGACCACGGGCCGCGTGGTGCCGAAGCCACGGCTGTGGTGCACCACTCCTACTTTAGTTTTGGCGTAGTCGCTCAAGCTGTTCTCGTCACTTAGGCACTGACGCCAAACTTTAGTCGTTGTGGAAAAACAGCCCTGCCCAGCCCACTTGCTGCGCTGCCCTCACCACAGCACCCCGCCCGTGCATGCTGCCTTCTTGACCAAGTCGTTTCGGCACCGACTTGAATCCCTGCACTTCCCCCTACGAGCTGTGCTACCCCCAGAATGGAGAGGAGGGATAGAGCTCGTAAGGGGTAGCGCACGGGTTGCGGACTTCGTGAGCTTCGAGATGAACAGTTAGGACGGCTGCCTTCCAAACCTTACCTTGTACAGCCATCAAAAATTCGGAGTGGCAGTATCTGTTTGCAAGAGTTTTCAAAATGTTTTCCGCGAGGATTTTCGTTGCATTTTGTGAAAATTTGTGTGTTTGTAATTTCCCTATCTTTTGATTGATTCCATTTCAGATTCGTATGTTCGTTGCACCAATACCAATATGTGCGGAAAGAATTGCCCTCTGCCGTCGGCCTTTGCCGCCTCACTGGTGCCACTGACCCACGGACAAAAGCGAACCGAAAGGGGGGGGGGGCTAGTTGGTCACCAGCAGCGTAGTGGCACCAGCTGGTGTCCACGCCATCGTCGGCTCGACGTCAGAATAGCACTTGAGGACGAAGACTCCGCTCCTATGCGCTATGATGTAGCTAAATCACAATATAGCGAATAGACGGCAGTCCTCGTCCTCGTTGGGCCTCACATCCGATTTAGACACGTCGAAGGTCCACCGCCACCACCGCCACCACGGGTGAGGGCGGGAGAGGAGCCGCCGTCACCGCCGTCACATGCTACCGCACCAGCGTCCCACTGCGCGGAAGGGGCGAAGGTTGGAATTGTCGCTTTTCCCTTTCCGAGCAGTATGTCGCTGGTGTGGGGTGGTGCACCATACCCTCCGCGGTCACTAACGTGCTTCCCCCCCCCCCCCGCTAGCCCTTGGCGCAGCATCGCAGCACGTCCAGTTCGACGTTAAGATGCCCTGAAAATTTAAAGTCTCTACAAGGGAGATGTGGTAGAGACTTAAATTTTTCTGGGTATCTTAAGCCGGTTTCTTCCACGCGGACACCGAATACGCCTGGGTGTGGAGGAACCTTAAGGTATGCTGGACTGTCGGTTCGCCTTTGACGTGAGGGCGGCCGTGTCCTCAATAATAGCTGCGATGAACGCGTTGACTGGATCAGCAGCACCTGCGCAAGTGCGCCGCCGCGGTCCAGAGCTCACTCTTAACGCCGTGGTCGCCCAGCTTTCCAAAAATGTTGGCGATCTGGGCGAACAGTGCGTTAAGGGTGCTGCCAGTAGCACCGGGGCTCGAAGGGCCTCCCAGGTACTAGCAGCTCCTCCGACACTCAGCTGATGGTAAGTAAAGCCGCGATGCAAGCATTATATTTGGAGGTGGTGATGGCGACACTTTCCTCGTGAAACTAGTTTTACTGGCGTTTTATCTTTTGGGCTTGTTTTGTGTCAAACCCATGCGTTACCTCTAACTCACTTACCGTAGAGCTTTGGTGTCCTGAGTTTACAAGGTTATTTTTTCCAAACTCATTTAAGGTGATGCGTGGATGAAAATGGGTTATCGGTTACTAAGAGTCATGGGTACAGAAACCTAGAGGGACTTTGAGACGAATGTTGAAGTTTCAAATTTTGTCAATTTTCATGCATTTTGAAACTAGAATATCCGTCTTAAAATCACTTTTTAAAAAGTGCTACGGTTTATATTGCTGTTTCCTGAGAGAAATATCACAAGGTATCCAAAAAATACATTGACGGGTCCCTGCGAGCTGACCAAAACCACATTTTCGGGACTTTTAGTCGTTTTGTGAATTTTATCATTTTACGATTTTTTGCGAGGCGTCTAGCGCCTAAACGAGGGTCATACACAGTACTTTTTCCGGCTGATCTTGAAACTACTGGTAAAGAACAAACTTTTCCACCCCTGTAAAGTCCGATCAAAAAAATTTATCACCCCCTTCGCCTCTGTGCAAAACCGAAAAAACGAGGTGTGATTTTTTTTAACCATCCCAAACTGACTCAATTTTTCAAGTTGCATGCTGCATGTACTGCTGGTAACAGAGTGGGGTTCACTGTGCTGTAAGATAAGCAGCTAAGCCCGCGTATTTGCGTACACACTAAATCCTTGTGCATTGTGTTGTGCATGATTATACACAGTAAAATGCATAAGGGTTTAGTGTGGATGTTCTTTCAGCAGGCGATTTGTTTGAGAGACCTGTGAGAGGGGTTGCGCAGCTGTGCTGGTGGTCTAGGGTGAGCCACCAACGCAGCTGCTCGCCTCGGGCGTAGGCAAACCCGCAACACTGTGGTCTCTCGCCTCTGCCGAAACACCCGATAATACATTTAGTCTCGAGGGAAATTATCATTGGGGGGATCACTGTAAATCCTATGTCATCCTTCGAATGAATGTCAATATTTGGCACTGAAAGGACGTCACAGAGTTAACAGTTAACAGTAACAGTGAGGGTTCATTCCTCTACTGGCCAGGTGTTTCTTTCCTTTCGACATGTGCGTCTGCTCCCTTACAGTTTAATTGTGACCATATGGATCGTTCAGAAAGTACTCACTTTTTCTCAGATTCATTCGAAAAGTACAGTACTGCAGCTCGGCGCCTGCGAGACTCAGGGTAGGCCACACCGCAGAACACGCATGCACTGCAGGCAAGATGTTGCCTATCTATAAGGCGCTTCGCTTATAAACCAAGTATGCAACTGCTAAACACTTGTAAGCCAACAAATACAAGTTGAATACCTACAAGTAGTCAACTCCACAGGTGTACGCTTGCAACTGTTCAACTCGGTAGCTGATCACTTGCAAGAGTGCAACTCCTCAGTTGAGTACTTCCCACCCACACAGTGGGGCTCATCTATTCTATTTTAAGTGAAGTGGTCTTTAGGTATCATGGAGAGGTTTAGTTCATTGGTTTATGATCCGAACTGACGTGATAGCAGAAGCCAGCGCATAGCTGGGCTTTGGTATAGTTGAGTCACAGTACCGGGTGTAACTGAGAATGCGCAACAGTGTTGCGGGTTTGCCTACCCAGTTAGCCCGTTAGGCGCCATGGCCCCTGCAGCCCTGGCGGGTATGCAATCCCTTAACACTGTTGCGCATTCTCAGTTACACCCGGTACAATTAGTCAGTAGAGAATAGTGCACTATAGAGAACAGCAAAACTAGGAAATAAAATAGGCAAATATATAATCATGATATTCACAAGTAAGAAGTGAGAAATATTTTACATGTAAGAAGCTGTTATGTTTGAAAAGGCCCTAAGTATATTCACAAGTAAGAGTAAGAAGTAAGTAACATTTAACACGAAACTCAGCCCAATAGTTTCAGGTTTCAGACGTGTGATTCTCCCGTCAAGAAGGTGATTTCCTCGTCACCAATGAAGTGGTCCTTGGGTATAGGCGGAATAATGGGAAGAGGTTCGGCTCACTCGTTCATGAGCCGAAATGGCGTGTTTAGTTTAGCTTAGCTAAGTTTAGTTTAGTCACAGTGCAAACAGTCAGTAGATAGTGCAGTAGAGGGAACATTCGACACTTAGCCTAAGTAAGTGCTCAGCCGAAAAGCTGCACACTTAGCAAGTGCTTACCTAGTTGAACAGTTGCACGTGTACACCTAGGAGGAGACAAACCCGCAACACTACAGCGTCCGCTCTGATACACCCGGTACTTTCTGGATGATACCCCAAGCAAGGGGGTCACGCCAAGCACAGCGCCAAGCTAGAGCTCCCCCTACACGGCACTCCTCTCCCAAAGTTAGGCTGAGACGAAAAAATTACCATGTATTCAAAAAAGGACATTGAAGTGGTCAAGGCTTAGGCTTTCGTGACACTTTTTGTCTTGCGTTGTGATGCGCTTGGAAAACGGCCAGAGGCAAAAACTATTTTCACGAGAAGCGACGATGGTTGACCACCACAGTCAATGGCGGGGTGGGGCCATTGACCCCATTGACATAAATGTATACTGTATGCGCAAATCTAGAGTGTATTTGAATGTAATGTAATCTTAATTGAGCAGGTAAATACCTTGTTTTCCTCCCGCACACACGTTCCTTTACCCACAATTTCGTCCAATCCGACGCCCTTCCAGAGCCTTACACTGTAAACCACGAATCCCCCTTTACATCGGGTGGGGCCAACTCGTGTATTTTTTTGTACGTTTCGCGTGTATTTCATGTATTTTCCTTGTATGTTCCTTGTCATTTTTATTTGTAATAGGGCGTACTTCTGTGCATTTCTTTGTGTTGTAAAGTTTTTTTTTTTTATTTTCTTTGAACTGTGTACGGTTCCTTCGAGTTGGCACCCCCTCGCTTTTACACACACGGAAAAAAATATGTAAGTTCGCATAGCTGATATGTCTGCTGATATCGTGACAAGCAACTTTTAAGCTACCGTAGCTAATAATTGACTCCTGTGTGCAAGAATTAGTTAGGGCAGCTAATGCATATCTGGATTAGGTTTAGTGCTCGTTCTGGTAGATTATCCCCAATCAACTGAAGCAGACATTGCATTTGCTCCTGCAGGTAAAGCATTAGCTCTCACAGCTGATACGTCGCTGTGACAGCAAACGTTTCGCTGTGGTAGTCAAAAAACTTGCTTGTCACGATATTAGCAAACATAAAAGCTAAGGCAGCTAACATTTAGTTGGCTTAACTTACTTATTTTTTTCCGTGCACGGACAGTCATCTTATGTTTCCAGGTGCTGAATACGTAGTAGGAGACTGCATGGGGGCGTGCGTGGCTCTCAACAAACCACGCAGGCGGCTGTGCGCGCTGGATAGAGGGGGGCATGGGGGGATGGGGGGCATGAGGGCGGGGCTTGGACAAGCCACGCCTTCGCGGGTGTGCAATAAGTCTTTCCTGCTGAGCCCTCTTTGCGTTCCTTTTCAGAAGACGACAACTTCTACGACACACTAATCGAGCAGTCGGAAATGATGGCCGTCGTCCAAGTGGTGTGGGGAGGTCCGAGGGTTGGACCGTCCTCGCCGCCCCTAGATGAGTGACGCGCGGAGCGGCGGTCAGTGCCGCTGTCAGGGCGCCAGGCCCTTCAAGAAGAGGGACTTCGTGCCGCGACGAAAGAGTCCCGAAAGCGCGTCGCCTGCCGAAATAACTTTGCTTTCCTTTGGCGGCTGTTTGTCGCTGCCGTCCCCGCTCGACGGCGAGCTCGAGTCGAGCGGCTCTTCGGTCGTCATGATGGACATCTACGAGGACGGCAAGACGGAGCTCAACACGCCGGTCCCCAGTCCGGCGCCCTACCAGCGCGCCGCCACCGCAGCTCTGCCGGTGGACTACGGTGACATGTTCCCGGACGAGGAGTAAGTAGTAGAAAGATCAGCTCCTGCAGGTACCCACACCCGTAGGTGGTGATTAAACTCGGTCGATCTCAGCTGCACCCCGGGCGCACCAAAGGAGACCGTGGTCCAGAAACCCATGCTCTACCCGGAGGTGGAGCTGCTGGCGCAGTTCCCGAGGGGCCCGCTGGCGCGAAAGCGCACCGCCCTCGCGCTCAACCCCGCGTCCACCAAGGACTCCGAATGGATGCCCGCCCTGGAGAACGTGCGCTGTCTCTTGGATCAGAACGCCAATCACCTCGAGACCAGAGACGACGCGGTCCCCAGCCTGCCCGAGGCCCCGGATCCGCCAGAGCCCCCGTCTCCCGACAAGGGCCAGGCCGACATCATCGTGGAGCAAGATCAGGTTGTTCACTCTCAACACATTTTTCACTACCTCGTAGCACCCTCCAAAAGTTTTATTTTGCACTACGTCCCCCCTTGATCCTGACCCTAACGTCGTGTGCGCAGGTCTCCAGCCACGCGAGCCGACGACCCGTGATCATCCGTGGCCCACATCGGCCAAGGGCGCCGAAGTACACGCAGCTCGCCTCCCCGGACACCACCACCTCATATCAGCAGCAGCAGCACCACCACAATCACTACGACCATCCCCAGAAAGTGAGCAAACCCAGCCGCGTCTCCAGTCGGCTTTGTCTCCGAGTCGCACTCTAAACCCCTCCCATGCCGCAGCCCCCGCTGCAGCCGGCCTACAGTCCGCTGCAGCGGGCCATTCACGGTGCTGGGGCCGGGGCCCCCGCCGGCGCCGGTGCCGCCGCCCCTGGGACCGCCGCCGCCGCCGGGGCACAGGTCATGACCATCGTGGCGGGCCGGACCTTCTTGCCGCCTGAGCCGCCGGAGCTGGCCCCGGAGCCACCGGCCTCCAGGAGGAACCCCGAGCCCATCACCATCACGACCAGGTGCGGGGCCGGGGGCAGCATCGTGCACTTCTCGCAGGACCAGGGCGCGCCGGGCGCCAATTACGCCGCAGTTCCGCGGGGCCGCGGTCGAGGCCGGGGTGCGACGCGACCCCCCCGCGGCCGCGGAAGGGGCCGCGGGACCGCCGTCGGGCGCGGGGCGGAGGCCTGGCACTGGCCGCACGCCCCCGTCACCCTGCCGCGGCCGCTGCCGGGCTGGAACGAGCACACCGCGGCCGCGGTCGGCTGTGCCATGCCGTGCCAACAGCAGGAGGTAACCCTGACCATAACCAGAATACAGCCCGCAGCAAACGGAGGGCTACTTTTAACGAGATCGTTCTTTTGCGGCAGTGGCAGCAGTTTGGACAGTGGCAACAGCAGCATCACCAACATCAACAGCAGCAGCCACAGCCACAGCAGCAGCTGCAGCATCATCACCATCAGCAGCAGCACCAGCAGCAGCGGGAACACGCTCGGATGCAGCCACAACCGATGCAATACTCATCGAATCCACTTCTGCACCATATTCATCAGCAACAGCGACAGATTCAGCAGCAGCTCCAACACCACGACCTTGTTCAGCAGCAGCCCGCCTGGCACACGTGGCACCGGCCGCAGCCGGAGATGCCCGTCAGCCAGATGCCCGCCGAGGTTGGTTTTGGTACCCTTATCAGTCACAGCATGCCTTAGTCCACGAGCTTACGGCTTCCTCTGTTCCAGCCCCAGCAGACGCGGGCGCAGCCGCAGCGGCAGCTGCGCCCGACGGTGACGGTGCACTGGGGCAGTGGCGTCGGCGGCGGTGAGGGGCCCGCCCCCTGCGCGGTACCACCGTGGCCGGTGACCCAGCC
>NW_026267137.1:1276651-1278123 GCF_000697945.3 Frankliniella occidentalis
ACTCTTACCCCCTTTTCTTTAATATTTGAAAAATTGCGGAGCAGTGATGAGAAAGCTCTGCAGCCTTCCTCCACCCGCGCCCGAGCTGGCCCGGCCTGGCCCCGCCCCGTCTCTCTCCCTCTCCTCCCTCCCCCCTCTCTCTCTTTCTCTCTGATGCTCTCTCTTCATTTCCTCCTGACCTATCTCCCCGCCCCGCTGCTGCAGACGCCTGTGAAGATTCTCCCCGCTCCCTCCCCTGCCTTCATCCCCCTACACCCCTCCCCTGCCCTCTCCTCCCCTCCCTCTTGATGCGGCCCATATGCTCGGGAGCTGCATCCCACCCGTGTGGCGCTGCGCGGGAGCGGCAGAGGAGGGGAGGCGGGAGGGAAAGAGAAACCCATTTGAAGAAAGTGTGTAATATCGCCTGTTTCCCCCCTCTCTCCTCCTCCATTTTTGTTTCGGTTTTGCAATTGACTTTATAAGGGCCTAAACAGCAGGAGTCCGCTGCTGGTATGGCGCTTTGCCTCTGCCCCGCGCCGCTTATGGGGAGGACGCGGGGGGACCGCTCGTTCGTCAGGCGACACTTTTATATAATTTTTGTATCGGCTCCCGGGCGGCGGCGGAGGGGGGAAAGGGGGAGAAGGGGGGCACTGATTGGGACCGGGCGCTCTCACTCGATCCAGTGCCGCCGCCGCCGCACGTCGCCGACGAGGATGACGACGGCGGCCACCACAGCCAAACGAACGGCCGCGCCGCTTTTGTAATTGGTGACTTCCGACGACGACGACGCGGCCTTCGGACAGAACGAATTATTGTTTACTTTTGCAATTGATTATGCAGAACCGGGCGCCTGATTGCGGTCGCTCTGGTCGCCGTCCTCTCGGTCCTCTCGGTCCTCTCGGCCGATGAATGCATGAATGGATGAGGGAATTAATGAGCGGGAGCGCCACACCGCCGCGGCCCAAAGTGTCGCCGAAGGCAAGGAAACGTCCTCTCGGCGTAACTTACAAGCGCGACAACAAAATGCGTGTTGTTCTTTTTAGCGCATTTCTCGTGCACTTGATTATCTTGATTGGGGAGAGCATACTGATACCCATCGTAAGAACAACTTTTGGGGGTGTATTCGGAGGTCTTCATGAGAAAGTTTGGATAACCATTTAATATATATGGGTTGACATAATGGTATGAACTTGGCCACCTTACACATCTACACGGGAAATCCAAGTGTACGAATGTCGCACACCTGCAGGTGTGTGAAAAAGTGCACACGCTTATAGGTGAGCGACAACATATATACTTGTAGGTGAGCGAATAAAAATTCATACACTTGGAAAGGTTCACTGACTAATTTTGAAAATTAAGCAAGCGGGGGGAAAAAAGGGTGCCTCACCCGTATCGGCGACGGGCCCCGCGCAGCTATTGGAAGCTACTTAAACGGATTGAAGAGGACTTTGGTTGTTGGACTTACGGGTGTCGCAAGGTGAGCAAGACTG
>NW_026267137.1:1278173-1285753 GCF_000697945.3 Frankliniella occidentalis
CCCCGCCGCTGCCACCGACACCGCAGCCCCTACCGCCACCCGAGGAGCCGCCACCAGTCCCAGTCCCGCCCCCGGAAGGAGTTGCCCTGACCTCGCCCCCTTGCAAGCCCCCACCGCCTCAGACGCGGACATGCCATGTGCCGCAGAGGTCCTCCGGGACAGAACACCCCACCACGGCGCGGCCCCCGCCGGCCCCCACCGCGCCCGCCGCCCCCGCGCGAGGCGGCGCCTCGTTGGAGCCGGTCGCGCAGGCCACCAGCCTGCTGCTCTCTCTCCTATCGCGGATTGCGAGCCCCGAGCAGGCCGCGGTGATCGACAAGGCGGCCAGGACCCTCAAGCGACCCACGGCCAACGCGCGGGTGTCCGCGGTGCAGGTCAAGGTGGACAGCGTGTCCGGGTGCCCCGTGCCTGAGGGCTGGTGCGGGGCGACGATGATCCCGATCAGCAGCAGGGTAGCCGTCCTCTTGAACTCCTCCCGCGACCATGCCGCCAAGACTCAGTGCCCGGTGCACCGTTACGAGACTAAGGAACTTGAAGACGGCACCCGCATCACGTTGGTGGCGGGCTCCTCCGCACCCTGGCTGATCGGTGATATGGCGGAAGAGGTTGGGACCTCCGCGTGCACCTGTGACAGCCTCACGCCCTGAGCCCTCTGGCCCGCTCCCCTCGAACGAAAACAACGTGGGTGTCATACGCAAAAAAAATTTCAAGTAATAATTAGAAAAGAACAGGAACACCCTGCGACTTAAAGTTGATATTCCGATACTATTCAGCTCCTTTAAAATACTGAACTATCCCTTGAAAGGACAAGAACATGCTGCTGCAAGTGACAATATTATACAGCGTATATAAAACAGACTTAAGAACGAACCAAACTGTATGAGAAGATCATAGTTCTGTTCAAGGTTTGTTTCCTTGCCTTCTTTCTTTCTTCATTCATTAAATTGTTTTCTATTCCCTTGTAGGAATTTGTGCTGCACAGAATATCTTTGCTGGTTTAAATAAGTTTAAAAAAATGTATGTCACAGCATCTCATAATTCATTCATTGTATTTCATAAACTATACAGCTAACATTTAGTATGGGACATTTTACAATTATGGATCAGGTATACAAAGAGCTCCTAAAACAAGGTTTTAAGCTCACATTTCTAATGTAATTCACAGATTTATAGCACTATGTTTGAGAGATGAGCAGTAACATCAATACAATGAAGCAGCCATTTATTCAGTCTTTACATCTCTACTCTTGTGGAGAACCTAGCTATTTTGAGCATAAGACAAAGTCGGGTCTCATGACTCATGACAAAATTTGTTGGTGAGTTTTTGTATGTTTGAATGACACAACTATAAGTAGAAGTACCAAATCAACTTAAGAGGTTCCCAAAATCATCATAAAAGATAATGTATTGCCGATATCTGCTTCAGAGTATTACGTTACAAATACTTAGACACATACACACTCAGTACAATAAGGTTTGATGAAGGGGTTGGGATGATTACACATACCTGACAATTTATAGTTTTGCATACTGTGAATATGATATGGAAATATTAGTTAACAATGTAAAGAACTTCCTGCCTCATCAGATAAAAACAATGTCAATATTAATGAAAATTCAGGCTGTATTAAGTGTTTCTCAATACATATTTCTAGTTGACATTTATAGAGAAGTTATTTCAAATAACTGCAACAAAGAGCTGGCTAATTCCAACAGAAAATACATATCACAGGCAGTATGCAGCCGGCATATTTCTTTTCTCCCTTACAGAATACAAATAATTATTTTTCTTTCAAATATGGAGGAAAATAATTAAGAAATATGAATAAGAAATGAAAAGCTTGAGACTAAACATACAGTATATTCTTAATAATATTTTCAACACAAGTTGAAACAGTGGGCCCAATGATTCACTTCAGATACTGTTGACATACAGATTTTTCTATTGCTAAATTATACATAGGTAACCATACTAAATATTTGTGTTAAGGGAAGATGAGGCAGAGGGGCAAACTTAAAGCTGAAACCTAGCATAAACTCACTTTCAACAGTAAGCTAAGTATGAATGTAAATGGCAATGAAATCTTTTAGATTACTCTTTCTGAAAATAAATGATTCGGGTGAAACAAACAGGAGGAATGTGACATGTCCTAAAAAGCTGCAGAACATTACAATGTGGTCTTCTGAACCTTGAGCAGAGTACATAGATAGGTAGATAGACTTGATGTCAATGCAAAATGAAGCCTTAAGCAAGTATAAGTATTAAGCTTTGTATGGACATCACACTGTACTAAATATGTAATCAGATGGGAAAAAGATAATTTTCCTAATGTACTTTGATGATAAGATAGATGAAGTTAAGCAGATGGGCAGCAGTCACACCAAATTCATTAAGACAGTAATTTGTTTTTACATTAGCCATAAAAATCATCACTGACCTAACGCCAATGACCCAAAGTTGATCTTTCAATATTTTACACCTACACTTACACACATTTTGGTGTATCTTTCACAAACACTTTTTCATGAAATGTGCAAGAACCAATACTTTAAGTGGTTTCAAATAAGTAACCAAAGAATGACTTTGAAGAAACCAGGTTGCTTGGAATGCAAATTAAAATGATAAATGAAATTTGACTCAAAACAGTACAATTGAAGAAAAAATAATTTCTAAACCAACTATAAAATATTTTTCTTTGCAGTAAAAACAAAAAAAGCACCTATCACTTTGTGAAACCTGTAGTGAGACCCAGTTTGCTATCAAACTGAAGGCCCAGGTGGTTATCAATAATCTGGAAAAGCTCTGGGGGCTGTGGAATTCGACCGGTCTCCAATTTAGACCACACTGGCATATCTGAAAAGACAAAATAATTAATACTGGTAAATGTAAAAAAATATACAAAACTAGATGTTTCTTTAGTTTTATGATAGCTTGCTATTTCCAGTTCGGCATCTCACTTACCATCAAGAGAAATTTCAAAAGCTCCTGTTGACATCATTTGACCCTCAATCGCGTTGGTAAGGAAGAAACACATGAGGCACGAGTAAACCTTGTTTTCCACACACCATGTCCACCAGCCTGGTGGAGGAGCATTTGCATTTCCAAAGAACCGGAACGGATTGGTTCCAGTCATAATAGCAAACATAATAACCATTTTTGCTATGCTCTGTAGAAAAAAAAGGAATTGGAAATTTATTTATGAAATGGGAAATCAACAAATAAAACAATTAAAATGATTTAAGATTGAAGAAAAAAAACTCATACCAAAAATCGAGCAAACTGGAGAGACAATCCCGGGGGATCATAGTTAGCACCAAGGACAGAGATCTCAGGGTACTTTTGCTGGATAATGTTGACATAGTCGTCAAAAACTTTTCGGTAGCCACAGGAATAACTGAAAACAGAATAAAAATACATTTTAAAAAACAGTAATTAGACGAGGACAAAGGAAAAAATATTGTGTCTACGGCAGCAAACTGCTTATAAATTGACATGAGAGGAGAGGGCAGATTAGAACAAACAAGTAATTTATGAAAGTTTTGACACTAATGAAATGTCAAAGTAGTAGGATCCAACCTACACTTAACATGTTTGACTAGATGTACGAGTAAAAAGGAGTCAGGAAAAACAAAAGATTTCAACGATGCTCGACAAATTCAGAGGGATTAATAATAATAAATGGTAAATCTAACGTAAATTCCACGTTTATGCAAGTAATGTCAACATGAACGTGATGATTGCGCACTTACCAATAATGGAATCTTAGAGTTGGACCAACGTTTTTAAATCCTGCTTTAGATATGGTAGGAATTTCTTTTTCACTCGAGGAGTCCGCAAACAGACCTATATCCCGAATAGATAAACCTACACATAACATAAAGAGAAATACATAAGAAAATCTCGCTATGTCAGCCATTTTCGTTGCTTGTCTCGCCTCGTCTGTCGGCACTCTCCAGCAGACAACTTTTTTCTGTTATGAAAAACGAGTAAGACAGAGCAGTACAAGAAATTTCTAAGGCGGAAAATTGTCTCTTTCTCCTTTCCCGTCACGTTCTAGAAACGGAAAGAAATGCAGGCTCTTCAAACGAGACATTTTTTTTATTACAAAAATATCAGAAGCAACTGACAATCCTTAACGGTACGTGAGAGACTGCAATATTATCGAAGCACTGGCACTCTCTCAAAGCTAACGAAATGAAGAAGAAGACGAGTGCTTACACTCCTTCAACAAAACCAACAAAACACTGTCGCTCCTTCGCGTTGCGGTTCGGCACGACGACGTGCCTCTCTGTTGTGTATTTTACAAATTGTATCAAAAAATGTCGAAAATGGCAGGAAGAGGTCCCTCAAGCCGTGTTGTGGAAACAGACACGCCCATCGCCTATGTACAAATGGATGGATTGGTATGTTGATGTACTGTGAACTTTATATTTTTGTATGAACTTAAATGTCAACTGACTTGGCCGTCTTGTTGCAGGCGATGATGAAAATCATTAAACACTGTCATGAAGAGAGTGCAGGAAATTTGAAAATGGCTCAAGGTGCTCTTCTTGGTCTGGTCGTGAAAAATCGTCTTGAAATCACAAACTGCTTCGCCTTCCCAAAGAATGATGAATCAATGGACGAAGGTATGGCCCATTAGGTTAGGTTTTGGTAGGTTAAGTCGCCTTGTAACATATTTTCGTTTACTATAAGTTCCGCGGTCGATTTCGTTACAGAGGAGTATCAGTTAAACATGATGAGGCGACTGCGACGAGTCAATGTTGATCATTTCCATGTGGGCTGGTATCAGAGTTCGGATGTGGGCAATTTCCTCAGCTTGTCGCTTTTAGAAAGTCAGTTCCACTACCAGACCTCTATCGATGAGTCAGTAGTTGTTATCTACGGTAAGGAATTTATGATCTATTCTCTCTTACCGTCTTGTCTCCTCGTTTACTCATACCATGTCTTGCTCCAGACACTGCTAAAACTGCCCGTGGGTTTTTGACATGCAAGGCTTACCGTCTTACGCCACAAGCCATTAACATGTACAAAGAGGGGGAGTTTACACCAGAGGCTTTGCGTAACCTTAAAGTTGGTTTTGAAACCTTGTTTGTGGAAGTTCCTGTTGTTGTAAAGAACTCTCTGCTAACCAATATTATGCTTACCGAAATTGATGAGATGGTACCTGAAGATGAAGGAACCAAATTCCTTGATTTGGGCACTGCGTAAGTTTTAGTTAATTTTAATGTCTAGTACACTATTTATTTCAGGACACAAAAGGTGTACTAATGTGCTGTTTGTTTTCAGATCTGTATTAGAGGGTCAATTGAGAAGTATGATGGACAGGGTTGATGAGCTGAACCAAGAAGCTATCAAATTCAACCGCTTCCAAGTCCAAGTCATTAGGCAACAGCAAGACAAGCATCGTTTCACCCTCAAGAGGGTCAGTAATCAGTACAAAATTAGGAAGTTATGGAGTAATTGAAGATAAAAAGATTTTCTATTTGCTTATCTTGATTATCTTTTCTACAGGCTCAAGAAAATGCAGCTCGTTCTGCCAAGGGTGAACCACCTCTTCCAGAGGAAGACCTATCGAAACTGTTCAGGCCAATTCCAGTGCCTCCTCGTCTCAACCCTATGATCATTGCTGGACAGATCAGCACTTACAGCCAGCATATCTCTCAATTCTGCTCTCAATCACTCGCCAAGTTATATATCACCCAATCTCTACAGCAAGCCAAAGAGAGCGCTAACAACTAGGCAAACTGTTATACTTGTCATGCGTGTGATACACATTCACCCTATGGACCTTTATCTTGAATGAATCCAGAAGGATTCTTAATTTCAGTTCAATGAAATTGTCCTGAAGAACTTCTGCCACCATCCTGTTAAATTTGGTCTCATGGAATTCGCATTTTCATACTTTTGCTTGGTTTCTTTTTCTATCTAAATACAAAGCAAATGGTGTTTTAATAACTGCCTTGTATGTATCAAATTTAAATTTGTTTCTCAGAATTGTGTCATTTTGTATTTTTGTGGATTATGATGCCAAGTACATGTATTTTACTCGGCACCATCATACTTTTTTACAAGCTATCGAATTGTGCTGCTGTTAAAATTTTGTATCAGCTACTGTATCAGTAAATGAGGAAAGAAAAACATCTTACCAATTTCTATTAATTTTTATTCCCTTTCCATTCACTTACATGCAATTTAATTGAAAGCTTTTTCTTCATGGAATTGAATCTAGAAGGTTCTATGGAAGCAAAATTTAGCAACTATATATGTTTAACTCACAGAAATCAGAATTAGGTTGTGATTCAGTTTCATTAAAATCCAATTACAGCATGAAGTTCAATTTTGCTTGGGCAAGTATTTTTATCACATCAATGTGCGTGTCTATTCTAGCAACATGTCCTTCTACAGGATTCAGTTATTTTAACATAAACAATGACATTTAAATGGTAAAATCTTTGCATTTACTAGCATGTCTCATCTCATTCAGAAAGTTTGAGACCAAATCAACCACATTTCTAAAAACTGCATTGTGATCAAGTAAATCTATTCACCGTTTAACAAAGACTAGATTTGTGCGTTAATAGCTCACATAATGAATAAAGCATATATGGGTCATTTTGATAACACATAAAGAATGATATGATTACATTGTGATAACATGTTGATAAGCTGTACATGCTCTAGGAGCTTTAACATTGACTAGTTTCAGAAATGCTGTCTAGCATGCATGCTACTTGAATAACAATGTTGTTTTCTAACAACATACACTTATGCATTGCCTCTACTTCTGAGCGACAGTATTTTCTTTTCTATGGTAACTCACAATTCACAATAATTAACTAACTTCAATAAATAAAGACTTGACAGACAACAAAAACGCTGTTAAGTCAGTAAACTAAATTGCAATAGGGTAACAAAAGAGCAAACAGCTCAAGATTTTGGGTTTGAAAAAAACAAACAACCCAAACTTTCTATGAAAACATAGTAACATTAATATATGAAACAAATATTGAAACTATTTTGTACTTAAAATGTTTCTAACAAAATTGTTCTATTTTCCTAATATAAATGCTTTAGGCACAAAGCCCATTGAAAAAAATTTGAACACTAATAGAATAGTTATAGAAACAGGTATAAAGAAGACATCTAAGGACACTCTTATAAAAAACACATCTAAACACAGACAACTCACAAAAATTCCAATAATATTGGTTTCTATTAATAATTGTTTATATTTTATGTAATAATAATAATTGATTTAAAAATGTGAAACACACACATCCAACCATAATATCCCTTGTAGCACCAAACATTCAGACAACGTTCTGAGAATGTTCTTTTGTTTCTCTGAAGGTTCCGTAAACGTTCTAAGAACGATATGTGCTACAAGGGTATGAGACCTCAACAGGAATGCTTGACCAAATATAGTGATAATAACAACATTCTCTATGCAGAAACAATTGGTATAAAGAAGAAGTAACAGGTGAAGATCACTTTAATTTCCTAACAGCTGCAAAGGAGAACTATCCTGCAAGCCAAACTGACTTTTTAAAAAAATAATAAAAATAAAATGTTTGTA
>NW_026267137.1:1290858-1291389 GCF_000697945.3 Frankliniella occidentalis
AAGTCCTCTTCAATCCGTTTAAGTAGCTTCCAATAGCTGCGCGGGGCCCGTCGCAGATACGGGTGAGGCACCCTTTTTTCCCCCGCTTGCTTAATTTCCGAACGAATTTTTAGAGCTTAATTACCCAGAATATTGAAAATTTACTATAAACATACTGCAATAAAGTTATAAATCTCTCAAAATAATTGAAACACTTTATAGTTTCTGAGACTGTAAGACTCGGCGGCGGCCCGACGACGGCGCTCGCACCTTTGAGACTCGCGCTATCCCCCGTTCGCGATATGCCGGCCGGAGTCGGACCGGTGTGTCTTCTGTGCCGCGCGCCTTGGACCCTTAATTCAATTTGCAAGTTGTGTTGTCGAAGAGCCCAGCCGCCCTCTTGCCCCGCCCAGCCCCGCCCGGCTCCTTGGGCTCCCCCGCGGGCGCGCGGCGGACAGTCCCCGGCTCCGGCTACCGCGACTCCTCCTGCTCGACAGTGTAACGCGGACAATGGCTCCCGGGCCAATCTGAGTCGGAGTCTAATCTAATCCG
>NW_026267137.1:1291499-1296444 GCF_000697945.3 Frankliniella occidentalis
GGCCGCACGACGAATACACGCCCATAATAAGAAGGACGGCGGACAGGGCCGCATTCCGACTAAGATTACTCCTCTCTCGTCCGCCGCTCCGCCTCCTGTGCCTGCTCCCCATCTCCCACCCTCCACCCCTCACCGCCCGACGACGACCTTTCACGGTAGTAGTGAGTGGATGTGATCAGTTGGGATGTGAGTTGGACGCGGGCGGGACGCGACTCTCTTCATCGTGTCATGTTTTTTCCCCCTCTGCTCCGACGACCTAATGAACCACCTTGACTTCGATGACCTCGCCTTTCCTTTCCGTGTTCAGTGCATGCTGCCAAAACTGGTGCAACTGTCATTATTTTTGAGAACATTTAAATTACCATATTTAAGCGTACCTCTAGAGATGCCAAGTTTAGAAACTTTGACACAATTTTGTGCCTTCTTGCCTATGTTTAAGGCACACTTACTGAGACAATAATCACTCTTTAAAGGGTGCTAATTAGCACATTTGTTTCCCAGCGTTTCAACGGTTATTTCTCTTGTTTGGTGTGGCGGGTTGTGTCGACCAAGCCCTCTCTGATCTGATGTGTGTTATTGCTGTCAAAGCGAATCGGGGCAGAGCCCGGGGCGTATCAGTACGTAGTTGTGTCTCTACACTGAGCTGATCCCTCTCTCTCCTCTCCCCGTGCCCCGGGCTTATACCTCATCCTTCTCCTACCAGGCCGCGGTCTGTATTTGGATACGTTCATAAACGTACAATATTGGCTTCACATATACTCCCTCCTTCTCCCTCCCTCTCAAGTTTCCCCCCATTTTTCTTCTCCATGTCGTAGCTGAGGGCCGAGGATTGTATCTATGTATCTAGCGACTTGGTTTTGCTAATAGAAAGTATTACAGCCTACCCCGGAAATAATTACCGTAAATGTATTTTTTCCCTAATTAAAATATGTATTTCCTCTGATGTTTCACGTTTCCCCCCGCCGAGTCGAAAGCGTAGGCCAGGCGCGTACGCGTGCCCCGGTATGTTATTTCCCCCAATAAAGCAAAATATGTGAATCCATACGAAATCAGATATGGCGGGGGATTTCAAGTTCATTTTTAAAGTCATCAGCTTTGCCATTACCGGATCGCGAGTGCGCGATGCATTCGGCGGATCACTCCACATTCGGCCATCACGCTTGTTGTGTGTGGGGGCGGCGGGGGGGCTCACTTTGCGGGGTGACTCGAGCGTCTCCCGGGGGCTCACTTGTGGCTCACTCGTCCCACTCGTCTCACTCGCGGCTCACGAGGGCCGACTCGGGGCACAGGTGTTGTGCTTGGGATGGGCCCAAGACAACCAGGTGATTGACGAGTTCCTCCCGCTCCCTCCCACCCCTCCCCCACCCCCTCGTCATGCCAAGTAGATTGATCGGCTGATTGGTTGATTGATAGGCAGAAGCGGTGCGGGGGTTGATGAGCTGAGCAGAGTCATTGTCGCACCTCTTCGTCTCGGGGGCACACATGTGCGTGGGGGTTGGGGTTAGGGTGAGAGAGAGAGAGAGTGGGATAAAGGGCTGGGGTGGGGCAGTCATAGAGCTATGAATTTCCGGTGGTGGTGGGGGGGAAAGGGGGGCCAGGGGGAGTCGTGCGGTAGCTTTGAGTGAGCCCCTCCCCCTCCCCCTTCCGGGCCCCCGGCGGCTCGCTTCTGCCGGCCTGTAACGGAAAGCCAACGCCACCGATCAGAGGAATTTCCTCTATTGAAACAAATATGTTCCGTGCGCAGGCGGCAGGGAGGAGGCTGCGAGGCAAGGGCGAGAGCGGGGGGTGGGGGAGGGGGTATGAGCCAGGGGGAGTGATCTGCGAAGAGAGACAGTGATAGGGAGCAGAGCGCCCCCATACTGGTGAAAGGTACACGCTCCTGGCGACCAGCATTTTTTTCGCATCATGCATGAAACGGAATTTAAAAAAAGCTCGTAACAAGGTTCTCTCCCCCTTCCCCCTCCCCTACCCCACCATTCCTTTTTTTTCCTGCAAAATTTCAAGCGCGGGCAGTCGTCGGTCCCGGCAGGAGGGGTTCCTCTTGCCCCCCCCTCTCTCTCTCCCACAGGCGATGTCCGTCCTGGCCTAGTAGCGACTGATCCGACGATCCATCGGAGGGGAGGAGTTAGGGGAGGCAGTGCACCCAATGATTAATACGTTCTTTATTGTCGCGGCACCCTCTGTGGGTGTGTGCGCGCGCGCGCGTATGTGAGTGTATGAGTGTATACGAATGTGAGAGAAAGGCTGTGTCCAGGTCGCCATTGCTCTGTTTGGCTGTTGGGCGGTTCTGTTCGAGGCTATCCTCCTCTCCCCCCAACATATAACTGCCGAATGTCTTTTCACTCGTGTGATATGTCTCTGTATTTTTGGATTTGGATCACATCTATCTATCCATCTATCTATCCATCTATCTATCTATCCATCTATCTATCTATCTATCTATCTATCTATCTATCTATCTATCTATCTATCTATCTATCTATCTATCTATCACGGTAATTGATACATTGTCCACCCCATTTCTCACACGCATTGCCCCTCTGTCCAGACCCGCAAGACACACGCACGCAACCGTGTGCTTTCTTCCCTCAAACGTACGCTATCTCTCTTCCTCTTGCAAGCACCCCCGCAGGGTGGAGAGTGGGTCCCTGCTGAGATTCCTGCTCTCCCCCCCTCCCCCTTACCCTTTGCCTGGCGGGACAGGTGCATCTCAGGATGCCCTGGAGCAGCCACTCTGCAGGACCAGCAGCCGCCCTCGGCTCCCTTACCACCTCACACTCGCTTTTTCTTCTCCTGATTCCGACTGAATTCAAATTGACGCAGCGGAGCTAGCAGGCGATATTATTTTGCAGAACTGCCGTTCTTTTGCCACGCACACAAACGCCGACAGCAGCCGTCTCCATGTCTAATGAGATGTCACGAAGTCAGCGCTTCCCCCCCTCTCCCCTTCCCCTCGCTTTCACTCGCCCGCTCTCGATAGCGCACGCTGCAGTTCGAACAGCGGTGGCGCGCGCGAGACAGCTGACAGGCTTAAGGGCCCCACCGGCCTTATATAACAGCCGCAAAGCAAACGCCGCAGTAAAAAGAAAACCTGATGTGCCTCCGCGAGGGAGCCTCTTCTTGGCGTACGTCTATACCCTGGCAATCCGACTATTTTCTTTGGCAATCTCCAGCAGGTCAGAGGGGCAAAACAGCCTAGACTGTTCCGTAAAAGACCGGGAGAGCGGACCCCGTTGTTGTGTTGCTGGTCTGCCTACTCCCTCCTCCCGTAAGGTCCACGGCCCGTGCGGCCTAAAGACAATTTGCAAACCCGCAACACTGAGCGCGTTCACTTTTCTCCGATTTTCTCTGATGCACCCGGTACGGTGAAAGTTGTGCGTTTTTCTTATTTTCAGGCGTTTAGTGTTTTTTGAAAAAAGGCTTTAAGCACCGCCAAATGAAAAAAAAAAGAAAAATCATGCAATTTTTAGAACCGGTTTACAATCTGAAAGGGAGTTGGCCCACCTTCCAAATGTTACTTGTAATGTTACCGAAATATTTTTTTGTTTTCAATCTTAATCCACAAAAATTATTGTGTGTGGGTTGTGTGTTAAGGACCCAAGACCCGGGCGGCCGAGGGCCCGGCCGCCCTGGTGGCACCTCAGACCTCTGGCCCTGACAAATCACCTCTCGATAGTCTCGCTGGACCATTTATTTGCGTCACACCCGCCCCGCCACACGCCACGCTGGCGCACGATATCTCGAGACTGATATCTTAGCGCGCCGCGATACCACCGCGAAAAAAAATGTATACAAATATAATGTACTTTACTTTCCTGTAACTATATATTGAGCTGTTATACAATGCTTTAAGCGGATGTACAGGTATACCTGTATACAGGTGTGATCAGTGGGCAGCACGCCACCCGTGCGCGCGTTTCCACGAGTTTATCTTGTTTGGTTCATTGTCTCATCGAAACAGATTGATACTTGAGTACAACCCCAATAACGTGCCAAATGCGATTACCACCGATTCGTTTGTTTTTTTCTTTAATTATATTGCATCAGTAACACGAGCGTCTCCACGGTTTGAAGGAAGACTCCCGCGGCGGGGCTGGCAGTTGGCAGCACTCTGCCCGTGTTGTGTTGGCAGACCTGCCCGACCCGACCCAACCCCCGGGCCGACAGCTAATGCCACTCTTCCATCACGCAGGCGCCCCCTGTTTTTCTTTGCCCAATAATTTCACACCTTTTTCATTGTCTTATTCTTTTATCTGTTATCTTTATTTGGGACACGGCCCTCCACTCTGCCTGCTTCCTGATCAATGTGAGTCCTTAGAGCCCGGCAGCCTCGGCAGCTCCCACGCCACCGGGCCATGGCACGGCAGACCACCGCACAAGCCACTTTCCCGTTTGTCGGCGGCGCAGCGGCGAAAAATCCCTCTCGGAGACAACAGATAATTTTACTTAAAATTAAGTGAGCGGAGGTTTTTGGTCCCACGCACGATGTGAGAGAAAGATGCCGTCGCGAGTGTTCTGTATTTCGTCATGTCTTAATCTGGTAAAACAAGTGGTTAATTTGTTTCAATCAATGTGTTCAAGTGTGAAAAGTTTCGACACATTGTGATGTCTAAGTAGACATCATTAAGTGTGCAAACGTGTAGCAGCTGCACACCATCTATGGTTCCCGCTGATAGCATAGAAACTGTGTTTGTGTCCAATTCTGCAACATTTAGAAACGAAACGTCTTAAATTTGCACATCACGCAAAATGTGCAAAATTTGCCCACCCGGTTTTACCAGCGAGAGTGTGTACGCGATTTTACAGATCCCACTCATTTTTCCTTGTATATTCCGCGGAATTTTCATTTTCGCGATCAGCATTCCTGCGGGCGAATCCTCCCCGCGGGGCCCGGCGGCCCTGCTGCGACCTTCCGCGCTCCGAAACACGACCGCCCCCCCCCCCC
>NW_026267137.1:1296494-1297988 GCF_000697945.3 Frankliniella occidentalis
TGAAAACGGAATGAAAAAAAAAAAAAAACAATATGCAGAAAGTGCGTCATTTTCTGCCAGCTGCTGCGGCGGCTCGGCCCCTGCGGTCGGCGAGGTAGGCCGCCCGCCCGACAGGCGCTCGCAGCCGGCGGCCTACCCCGCGATCCGCAGGCGTCAGTGGCGGCAGCGGCCTTCTTATACGGGTCATCCGTTGAGATGCTTTTTATGAGGTATACGTTGGCCCACCAAGCGAGGCTCATATCTAAATAATGACATTATTTAACATTTTGTACACGCTATTACGAGAGTGATTCCACTAGAAAATGTGACTCACGTTGATGATCATTTTATCAATGATTTCCAGCATTTCTGCAAGACACTACATTTATTTACAGTCATTCAATATCGTGACCGTGATACAAGCGTCCCGCATCTTGAAGATGATGTAATTTGACCGCGATCTTGAGTGAGAGCATAAGCTTGGGATGAGCAGGCCACTCCGTCACGGTAAAAACAATGTCCTTTTTTTTTAGGAAAAAGGAAAAACTTTGAGGAACTCCACTGTTTGAGAAAGAGTCCTCCGATCTCGCCTCAGATTTTGAGGAATCTTCTCAAAATATGAGGAAAAGTGCCAGGAGGAGACCCCCTCAAAATCTGAGGAGTTTTTGTCAAACCAGGGGAGTTCCTCAAAGTTTTCCCTTTCTCCTCAAAAAATGAGACATCGTTTTTACCGTGCGTCTTTCGCTTGGCCTAGCCGCCGCCCCCCTCCTCCGTGCCCCCGCTTACCTTGTCCAGCCCCGTGAAGGCGACACCCAGCCAGCGGCCGTCCTTGAAGAAACCCAGGGTGCCAGCCACGCCGTCGAAGAGGACGCCGATGGTCGTGGACTCGTTCTGCGGGAAGGGCTCCGTGTACGGCGACCACAGGCCGCCGTGCCAAACCACCCCCTTGTGCGACAGTCCCCACCCATGTTCGTCCTCACCTGAAAAGAAATGCAAAGTAAAACATAAAGGGTTAGAACTTTTGAAAAATTGAAGATAAAATAAAATGAGTGTGTGTGTTTGGGGCAAGTGACCCCTCTAGCGCAGGCGACGCGCACGCTCTGACGACACATAAACCTAAAGGGACGGTGAGGCCATGCTTTATGGGTGGGAAGGGTAGGGGCGTTTTGATCTAAAAGACCAGCGTGCCCCCCCCCCCCCCCCCACAGCGCCATGCGACGCCGAGGCGATCCAAATCAAGTCGCCCATGTTGGCCACGGCGGCTGCTAGGTCGGGCTGCGCCCGCGCTGCTGTGCCCGGCTCGCCTCTTCATCAGGCTATTTGAAATTTTAATGTTTTGCATGGCATATTACTTGTGGACTGTTCCCTCGCGCTAGCTGCTTGTGTACACAAAAAATCAGGGCTGAGCGAGAGCGCCACCCGGGCACCACCACCGCCGCCGCTGGCAGAGGCTGGCAGAGGCGGCGCTGTGCGCCGGCTGCGGCGTGGCGGGGCGGGGCGGGGCGTGGCGGGGCG
>NW_026267137.1:1305103-1307040 GCF_000697945.3 Frankliniella occidentalis
CCTCCTGTCCCGCTACCCCCCGACTTGGTGCTTGTCTCGCCGCGGCATATAATATCACAGGCAATCGACGGCGGCAGCAATTTCCCTCCCCTTTGCCTTGGTCGTTCTTTTTTTTTCCTTTCTCTTTGCTCCCTCTAAACAACAACATTTTTTCCGTCGCGACTTGAAGGCCAGCACGCGACGTGTCGGTTTTGCTACGTCACCGACGGCGCCGACGAAGCTGCGTTCCGCTGAGAAGAGGGGGCTCCATCTATATATCTCTTCCACAATGATTCTCTAAACCGTGATTTCAGCGGCGCAGGAGGTGCGGATTAGAGAGGCTTTCACGGTACTTGAGATGACGGTGTAAGCATAAGTAAAGTTGTTCATCGGTGTCGGTAGATGATCGTATTCTTCTTCAAACCGGCCAAAAACCCAGCCAGTTGAATGATGCAAGTTTTCATTGAACTGGTTGGCGTCATAAGACGCCCACCAGTTTTCAGTGGGTTTCTTCCTCTCTTTCTTTTTAAATGATTAAATGTGTTGTTATGCTGTTCTCGTTTCGCCAAGAAGGCGATCAGACGACAGATAAAAAAAAACGGCGCAGGAAAAAAAATTAATGCTCCGTGCGTCGGCGTCGAAAAGTGTCGCCGATCACGCTGCTGCTGCGGCCGATTCACCTGTCTCTCTTCTTCCTCCCCTCTCTCTTTGTCTCTCTCTCTCTCTCTCTCTCTCTCTCTCTCTCTCTCTCTCTCTCTCTCTCTCTCTCGCTCTTTCTCACTCAAAGGCATCCCGTTCGTCTGACAGGCCACAGCCGAGCAAGAGGAGAGGGCGATATGCGAGACGTGAGGTGAGGGGAGGAGGAAAAGTTGACATCCCCAGAAAACGCATCATTATCTGAAAGGAGATGACGTGAAAGACAACACATGTACTTATGGCTTTGCCAGCCCATCTCTCTCGCGGGCGCGCGCGCTCCTGAGTCCTCCGACTCCGTTTAAAAATTATTAGGCGCCTTCTCTCGCTTCTCGCACACGTCGCGAAATAATGAGGATGGGGAGGGCATGTGAGGGAGAGGAATGGGGGGGGGGGGCTGATCGGGGAGGACCGAGTGGTTGGCGTCAATACTCCCCGCGCATCTCTCGGCCGTTGCGCGGCGTATCGTCATGGGGAGCCAAACGTTCGCGAGAGCAACGGCAAAATGTTTTAGTCACGCATTATGCTTTTACGTGTCAACTCGTCCACAGTTTAAATACAGCAAATCTTTAGTTCTTTAGTTTGGCTCGGTTCGATAATGCTAGAAAAAACAAAAATTAACGCCTGAAGTTTGACGGCAATAAATGCTCAGAAGTTGGCGAGGACAATTTCATCTTGAAGTGCATGGGGATCATCCAGATCATCCGTCATTCCCGGTTGCGAATCTGCCATGTTCAGCCTCTCCAAGCTCTCGTAGCGCCTGGTAGGTAGGCAACATCTTGCCTGCAGTGCGGGCGTGTATTGCGGGCTGGCCTACCCTGAGTATCGCAGGCGCCGAGCCGTGTGTCCATTTTTAGGCGCGCATAATCCTGAAGAAAAAATTGTGTCGTAACTATAAAGCACGCAAGTGCATTTTAGGAATACCAGACGGATGGAAAAGCAGCACGGTAGCAGTGCTGTCTGCGGTCAAGCAGCCCTGCCCCAGTAGATACATTATGATGTCGAGCGTCAACTGAGGATCCTTCCTGAAGGGTCGGACTAAGAAGCAGCAGGGGTGAAGGAGTGGTGGGGGAGGGAGAGCGGGAGGGGGAAGGCAAGGGGATGACATGGAGGACCATCGCGAACTGCATGTCCAGACGTGGGGAGGGGCAGGGAGGGGCAGGGAGGGGCGCAGGTGGAGCGGTTCCCATCATGTGTGGGCGACTCCCCTCGGAGAGAGAGAAAGAGAGGGAGCGAAAGAGATGAAGGGAGAAAGGGGGTCGCGA
>NW_026267137.1:1307090-1307586 GCF_000697945.3 Frankliniella occidentalis
GAGTCGAACCGTCGACCTCCGACGCTTTGGGCGGGCGCTCTACCGACTAAGCCATGAAGGCGAGATGCAAGCAGTTGTATCAGGGGACGCGCCATTCTACGCCGTCGCTGAAGGCGAAAAAACATCAAAGTGTTGAGGCATTTTTTTTTGTTCAACCAACATATACCTTTTTGTGCGTTTTGAAGTGCGGGGAACAACATATCAAAAGATGGCGAGAACTTTTTTTGGGTTCCTTTAGTAAGAGGTCGGCCGGGACTTAACCGCAGTTGGCCAAAGTATCGCTCTCAGCCTCAGCAACTAACAAGGTAGACGAAGGAACCCAAAAAAAGTTCTCGCCACCTTTTGATATGTTGTTCCCCGCACTTCAAAACGCACAAAAAGGTATAGTGCGAGGGACAACATATCAAAAAATGGCGATTGCTTTTTTGGGTTCCTTTCTTGAGAGGTCCGCCCAGCCGGCACCCAAAGGCCCTTCACCCGGACGTGTGGCGGCGCC
>NW_026267137.1:1318736-1323724 GCF_000697945.3 Frankliniella occidentalis
GGGGGGGGAAGTTGCGAGAGGAAAAGAGAGGACGTTGGAGAGAGCAGCGGATTAAAACTGGGGGTGTGGTGTGAAATGGGAGGGGAGGGAGAGGGTGCCAGGCTGGCTGCCCCGCCGAACACTTCGTTGAGAATGAGAGAGAGAGAGAATGCGAGAGAGGAAGAGAGGAAGGGGATGCAAGGGAGTGATCGAAAAGACCAGTGGAACGGATGGAAAAGTGCGCCGGGCGAGGTGAACCCCGGGCTACACCGGGCCCGGGGAGCGAAGGGCGCGGGCGGCGGGGGCAGAGGGCTGAGGGGCGCTGGGATGGGGAAACAGGACTTAGCTTTGTAGGGAAGAGTGGAAAGTGTAGCGTGGCGCCGAGTGGCGGGGCGGGGCGTGGCGGGGCGTGGCGGGCCGTGGGATGTAGTGGCGTGCATCAGGGATGGGACCACCGCCACCCGGCCCAGCAGCCGTGACTTGTCGCGATTTGAGAGTGTGCGTGCGTGTGTGTGTGCGCCCCCACACGTGTCTATATCACTTCATTCGCACCTAAATCTTTCTTGCTTTTTAAAAAAATAGAAATACCTCCTATTCCCATCGGTTGGTAGCGGTGTCGTCCTGGACGCTGGCCGCGCCGCCCGCTGCGTCGCGTGCGAGTGCATCTCTCCTCGCCTGCGTGAGCGTGCGTCCCCGCGCGCGCCCCACTTATGGAAGGCTCGTGGTTATCTTTGAATGAGGCTGCCACATTCGCCGCCGTCCATACAGAGAAAGGGGCACTAGACTCTTACTGCTTGCCGCTCTCTCTTTTTCTCTCTCTCTCTCTCTCTCTCTCTCTCTCTCTCTCTCTCTCTCTCTATTTCCCTGTCTCTCTCTCTCACTCTAGCGGATCGATGATGTTTCCTCCATCGATCTCCGTCGATGCAATGGCCAAGCACGCACGAGGGCAAAGGGGCGATGCGATGCGAGGGACTGCTTAAGGCGATCGGAGCGGCAAGTAAGTCAGCGGCAGCATTTGACGCATGGGTAACCAAAGAAAATAATAAGGGGCAATCCTCGCAGAAATGAGAAAACTAGGAGCACAGGGCTGATGGTACACTGATAGTACATCAAAACAAGTTCACGACCACTCGGTCAAATGCAATATTCTTGCATTCCCGCAGGTACTAGTAAGTAAATTTACTTGTCACAAAACCAGAATTTTCCGAATGAAAAAAAAAATGTTGTGAGATGCTTTGAAGAGTTGATGTCGAGGCGAACGTTTCTGCATTAGAAATACTCGACAATAAACGATGACTAGAAACTGTGGTGGTTTTATGCGCAATGGAGACAACAGCGTAGAGTCCGAGATCAGGTGTTCCACAGTGAATGAGAGAGGGGGAGGGAGGGGGTAGAGAGATAGACGAGAGCGGGTAGGGTGAGCGCTGGGACCCAATGGGGCGTGCCATCATAATTGGCCGCATCTACTGGCTCGATGGGGAGAACCAGGGTCGGAAGGGGGAGATGAGGAGAGACCCGGAGGAGAGCAGGGGGAAGGGGGTGAGGGGCAACCGTTTGCGAGGGAGGCACGTTGGGTAGTCGACTAGTCGCACCCCCTGCTGCTGCTGGTGACCCTCGTAGAGGCATGAGCGTTGACGATATATTTGAAAATATCGCCTTGACTCTACTTGCCTAGTACTACTTGTCAACAAACCAAAATGTTAACGGCCCTGTGATGAACTCCCGGGCCACGTGTCGCTCTCTGTTCCTCCTGGACCGGGCCCACCGTGGTGTGTACATGACACCAAGACTGGTTTTACGATAATTTTACCCAAAATCTTGCGACAACCAGTGTTTTGGGATTTTCGTGCTGAATGGCATAATCACATCATTTTTCCAATAGAAAGTATAAGGGATAAGTCACTGAAAAAGTGTGATAACTTTCATCGCAAATTTTGGAGATGAAAAGGGATCAGAATGTGTTGCCATTGATTTTTCCCTATATATTTTATTTCAAAAATAGTGTTATCAAACCCTTTAACATAAGAATAGCAAAACACAGCAAAATTTCAGTAAAATTTTAGCATAACAGATTTTAGTGTCTACCGCTGCTGCTGCTGCGAATATCGATTTAATCACAAGTGTTTTAGCTACAGTGGGTAATAATGTGCTTGGTAGGTTGACAATATCACTGCACATTCGTTGTGCTTTTGCAGTTCCTTCCCGTACTCCACTCGGCGGAGTAGTCTGTGCGCGACGGTGCGAGGCGGCGGGGCGGGCGAGGTCCAGGCACCCCGCCGCCGCCGGCGGCCGGGCCTCGTTAGAAAAGAGCTGACCGCCGCGGCCGGCGCCTTGCAGACGCACGCGCGTGACTACGGAATTGAGTAGAAGGAGGTGGGAGGGGGCGGAGGGGCGCTGGCCATAGCTTTTGCGCTGAAGGCTCGTATATGCCTCCCCCTCCCCCCACACTCGGGCCGTGTGCCTCGGCCTTCGGCCGCCCTATAGGGACACACAGCTAGTGCCAGGCGCAAAAGAACGCTGTGCTTAACATTCACAGGGGATAAATTACCGGGGTGTGCCGGGGCCAAATCGCTGACGGGACACTCCTACCCCTTCCTCCGCCCCTTCAATCGTTTGGCAGCCGCGCCGCGCGCCCCCGGCCGCCCCCTTCGGGTGCCGCTGGGTGCCGCCTGCTGCCCCTTTCGTCCCCGCGCCGCGTCGTTGAGGGTGACCCTCTCCTTGTCGGTGACGGCGGGCGCGCACCGCTCCACCTGAGTCACCTTTCCTCCTCACACCCGGTAAAGTTCCCCTCGCCCCGCAGTCTCCATCCACCCGGCGGAAGGCTGTAGGCGTCGACCGTGACAGCCTGGCGCGTTGTGACGCACTAAACCCTCCCAGTCACCACTTATCATTTTTGGTAAGACTGTACCGCGCCGGTTGCCTGATTGCTCAGCGCCAGCTCCTAGTAGGGGGCAGCCTGCCTGCTCATCTGCCCGGTAACCTGCGTGCGGTACAGTATCACCAGAAAAATAATCCGTGGGGCATAATATAGCACACGGAACCAATGTGTTATTCCATCGTGTGGGAGATCTCGTTTTGGCGTTCAAGATAATCGCGTAAGACAAATTTTGCACTTTGCGAAATTTACGAGTGTCGAACTCTCATTCCTAGTTTACGCGCGGTTACTCCCCAGAGGGGGTTCTTTACACCCAGAAAAGGGGGTAAGAGAGATGCTGGGGACGGAAAGGGGTGGGGGCGTCCTTAAATGTGGAGACCGCCCCCCCTCCCCCCCTGCTCTGTCGCGAGGCCCGCGTGCACCACTAGCAGAACGGTAGGAGAGGGAGGGGGAGCATGACCCCATCGGGGGCCCATCAGCCAGCGATCCGGAAGACGGGTCAGGCAAATAAGGAACGCGGAACGCTCTGGTGGAGAGTCGCAGAGTCACCTCTCCCCCCTCTGGAGGGGGGAGAGGGGGGGGGGCAGGTCGAGCCGGAGACCATAGTGGGCGGGGGCGGATGGCGGGCACCTTGCCTTTTATTCGGTGGCCGTGTTCCAGTGCTAATCGTTTCGATATGTGCTGACGCGCGCCTGTTCGAGGGAGAGGGGGGGGGGCGCTGATGCAGCGGGCGGGGGCGCCTAACTACCGACCCCTCACACCTTCTCTATCATTCCGACACGACCATAGCCCCTCGCTCTTCTTCTGCGTCGTGTGTGTGTGTGTGTGTGTGTGTGTGTGTGTGGGAGAGAGAGAGAGAGAGAGAGAGAGAGACGTAGGCGGGGGGCTTTCTCTATGCGCACGAAGGCTTATCTGTCTCTGTCCCCCCTTCCAAGTCTGCCAGCAGTGGACAGACGACTGCTTGCAGCCCCGTCATGTACAACACCTCTGCGCGTGCAGTATACGACACTTTGTCTTGTGGCACACAATTCACAGAAATACCAGGTGGCCCGAGGTGGCCGATTAACCCCGCGCACTTCTGTAGTTAGACTGTACCGCACGCACGAGTGCGGGCGGGTTGCCTACTCGCCCCGCCCGTAAGGCGCCGTGGACAGGGGTGATAGGCAAGTCCGCCCGCACTCGTGCGTGCGGAACAGTCTAACTACAGAAGTGTGCGGAGTTAATCAGCCACCTGGTATGTGGTCGTAAATTTTACAAAGCCAAAATAAAAATTTCAGATCATTTTAGATACACACTGAATAAGGTAAGCGTACACTTTTGATACGCAGTTGTGCACTCCGATGTGCATGCTCTACTTGAAGTTGGCATTCTAATTTTCAATTGTCCTTGATGTAGAGGAAATTGAATTAAGATCGACTCCTCACGATATTATGTGCGGGAGAGTTGAACGAATTTAAACTACAATTAAATGATGTTCCGAAACACGTTTGACTCCCTCCTGCCTACTTGGCACGGCGGGCACAGGTGACAATGTTTGACAACCCTTCGGAGGCTGCTTTCCGTGTGCGTGAAGAGAGAGGGCGGAAAGGGGGAGGAGGAGTTCGACGGAGGAGTACGCGCGGATCCACCACTCCTTGGCAGCGTTCTTGGCATACTTGTGCGGCTGGAGAGAGGGACGGGTGGGGTGGATAGGAGGGGGAGGGTGGGGGATGGGGGAGCAACCTTGTCTTCAATTTCTGCGCCAACTTATTCCCCCCGACAAACTTGCCAATATTACCAACGAAGGTTGGGCCGAGCGTTGCAGAGAGGGTAAGAGAAGAGGCGAGAGGGAATAGGGGGGAGAGAGGGTACCGCGAAGGGGGTGAGGGCGAAAGAGGGAGATGGGGAAGGGGGGAGACGCAGGGGAAGTGCATGGCTGTTACAGCCAAGCAGTTGCTTAATTAGAGAATGGTGCGCTTAAGGACCACGGTCGCCCACCAAGGACGAACTGCTAGGAATGAGCGTCTCAGAGCGGGGGAGGGAAGAAAGGGGAGAGAGAACAGGGGTAGGGGAGCGGCACCCCAGAAGAGGGAATGGAAGTGGATGGGCAGTTCGGAGGTCAGTTCACCGACTGACAATCACTGACGCGGGGTGG
>NW_026267137.1:1324038-1324381 GCF_000697945.3 Frankliniella occidentalis
GGGGGGGAGGGCTGGGCCGGCGTACGGACTGATGGCAAATAAGAAAGTACAGGAATAAAAGATTGCGAGTCGTTGGGGCGAAGAGGGGGAGGAAAGGAGCGGGGAGATCGCGAGAGAACGAGTCAGAGACAGGAGGAAGAGAGGGAGAGAGCGGACGATGCAGGCGAGTGGGAAAGTATGTCGGGGGCTGGGGCAAGGCGGGGTGCGGGAGGACTGGTACAGAGCCGGTAGGCTGGGAGGGTCTCTCCACTCCACCTCCTCCCTCTCTCTGTCTCTCTCTCACTCTCTTCTTCTTCTTTCTCTCCTTCACACACGACCACTCTCTCAGCTTTTCTCTGATCGG
>NW_026267137.1:1324431-1326204 GCF_000697945.3 Frankliniella occidentalis
AAGATACAGGAGGGCCCGCCTCGCCTCCCGCCCCCTCCGCCTCCCCTCCGATCGGTCCACCCCCTCCCCTCCGATGCCCCCCACTTCGGCAGGCGTGGCGCGAGTGGCGGTGCCTCCGGGAAGGCTGGAGGCCTGGAGGGGGCAGCCAAAGGCAGGCTGGCTGGCTGGCAGGCGGGCGGCTGGGGCAGGGCAGGCCACAACGTGCCGTGCGGCTCATGGAGCGGCTGGGCTAGCCGGCCCAGGACCAGGACCGCGCCGACGCTGGAGCTCGCCGTCGAGGAGTCTCACCGCTACGGCCGCAGACCATGAGGAGGGCTTCGACGTCGGCGCTCAGGAAGAGGACGGCAACAACGACGACGAAGTGCACGCCGGGCGGGTCGTGTGGCTCGCGGTGCTGCCGCTGACTCCGCCGCGCCCACCGCTCGTCGGGGACGTGCTGCGGGCCGAGCTGCTTGCCGTTCTGCGGGCCGTGCTGCGGGCCGTGCTGGCTGCGGGCCGTGCTGGCGGCCACACCCGAGCGCCTCGACCCCGGCCATGTGACGGAGGAGCAGGTACGTGGGGTTAGGCCCGCTCTGAATGAGCCGCGGGCCGGTGGCGGCGGCGGTGGCGCCGCGGTGGTGGTGGGGGGTCGTGTGTACGCCCGGGGTGGGGCGGGGCGGGGCGCGGTGGGGGGCGTGTTGATGTCTTGTGATGGGCCTGACTGCCTGCCGGCGGGGCGGGGCGGGGCGGGGCGTGGTGGCCGTGGCCATTTGGATGGAATGCCTCTGCTGCTCATTGTTTACCCCCAGCAGGCCGTCCGTCCACAGGTGCACACGCCCCCGAGACCGACCGCGCCGCTGATTTGCACCTGCAGCTGTCATGTCACCACACCTGTAGGAGCGCCTGAGCGGACTGACGGATCGTCCGGAGCTCCAGTTGTCTGCGGCTGCGGGCGAGTGTCCGTGTATTATGTGCGAGAGATAGTAGGGCGCGTTGGTGGACGAGTTTTATCAATGCGAACTGCACGTTTTGGTATGGTTGTGTGTACTTTAAGTAGTTGTTATAAGATTATGTGCGACGGTACTTAAGCAAAGGCCCTTTTGCAAACCTGCATGCATGGATTGTGTCATTTTGTTAGTTTAGGGTGCGGCAGAGAGCCCTAGGTGAACATTTGTTTTTGTTGTGTGTGACAGGGACTCAAATTATCGCAATCAAGTGGTTTCTGGCATTGCAAGCTCCATGCGGGCTTATCGTGTGCCGTGCGCACCTATGGAGCTACGCTACCGTTTGTGAAACAATTAGCTGCTCTTAAACGAAATCGAGCTCATCCTGTACGCCAGATGGTTGCAATGCTACAATTAACACATGAACGCTCCACCATTCGGTAACCAGATCCTCGGCCGTAATTTCAGACCGTAGTCCAAACCGTGTTGATTGCACCCCAGCTTTGGAAAAAAACTCGGAAAGTTCAATGCAGCACTAACCCTACACACTCAAGTACGATCTTGCACGGTTTACATGGACGATATGAACTGTTCACGCCTACGGTATTTTTTCTTAGTGTGGAGGTCCTCTGCGGGTGTCTGAAGCCACAGTGCTCATGCCCCGCCCCCTTCAGGTTGACGTAGGGGTCTTAGTGAGCGGAGGGGTGGCGATGGGGCGAGAAGGGGAGAGGGCGGCGGTCGCCAGAACCCAATAAAGACCTGTTTGAGTCCATATAGCTCCTGTGGGGGCCGCTACCGGGGCCGTGAGAGGCCGCGAGTACCGCTGGCCCCAGTACGGCTATAGGGCGGG
>NW_026267137.1:1331204-1331893 GCF_000697945.3 Frankliniella occidentalis
GGCTGGGGTGGAGGGAGGGGGAGGGCCCCGTCGCCAAGGAAAGCAGGCCAGGACCAGGTAAGTTCGGCGATCGAGGCGCCGGAGTGGTACTGATGGGTTATGGCTACCTGAGGCCTACGCCCCCACTCTCCCTCTTTTTGTCTCCCTCTTTCTCTTTCTCTCTCTATCTTGTGACAGCTCTTTACCTTTAGAGTACACGTGTTTCACATGTAGTTTGCGCAACGCAATAATGAATCGTCTGTCATCGTCTCTATTCCATTCGGTCGGCGCAATGTCCATGGTTTCCGGAAGGAGGAAGAATATTCAATATTTAGAAAACAGGATACGCGGGATGTAGTTCGTTTGCGACTGGAATGTAATACCGAATGACGAAATGGAATATGATGACAAGCCATCGCGGCAAGGTGACAGAATCTGGGAGCCCTCGGGGCGCCACTGCTTTGCCTCGATCAGACAGACAGAGAGACAGACAGACAGACATACTGAAGCGGTAAGCGGTCGGATGATGGTGATGATGGTGACGACAATAGGAGAGCGTGGTGGAATAACCACGATGGTCGCAATTATAATCCCCCTGGTTAATATTATACGATGAATCGTAGCGATCGCCTCGCTCGCCTCGCACTCACAGGTATAGAGAGCGATCAGATTAGGGCTCGCTGCCACTGATTGTGTCTCGTGGTGGCGGT
>NW_026267137.1:1333489-1334870 GCF_000697945.3 Frankliniella occidentalis
GGACAGGGGGGCCGAGCGGAACTGGCGGATAGGATAGACCTACACCAGCAACCAAACGGAAAATAAAAAGCCTTTTCCCGTGTTGCTTTTTCTAATTTAGGAAATAATTGTAATGATTGGAATTCGCCGTAATTGTAGCCTCCTGTTTTCCCCCATTCACCAGTGGTGGCGTTTCTCTATACATCCCTCTCGCATCCCCATATTCTCTGAAACGTCAGGAAGAATACGTCAGATTTCCGCGCGCTTGTTATCGGAGCGGTCAGGAAGTGTTTTCCCCTCGGCGACCGCAGCCGCGCCGCGCGTGCGCGAAATGTCGCATTGTGTCCGTCTGATAACTGAATTCCGTCTGCTCCACCCAACCTCAACGCAGCTGGGCGTAGTGGGGACCATACTACTGCCTGCGGACTTTGCGAGAGAGTGCGAGGGAAACTGCTCGTTCTCTCTCTCTCTCTCTCTCTCTCTCTCTCTCTCTCTCTCTCTCTCTCTCTCTTTCACACACATACACACGCCGATAGTGAGCGTCGCATTCCATACCGAGCGCCCCCCGAGGCCACCGCAGCGCGAGGGCGACGAGACGGACACCTCTGTGGTGTGCATTCACATTCACATTGGGCGTCGCTCGTGAGGTTGGCGGAAGGGGGGAGAGAGAATGTACACAACACGCATTCCGATATAAAGCTGTGCTGCTGCTGCCAAACCTCACCGCGACACAGAGCACAACCTTTGCGGGGCTTTCATAATCAAGGAAATATTCTTCAAAAAGAGGCTATTAGAAGCGGGAAGGGTAGAGGGGGCGATCAGTTCAATTTCACGCAATAACGACAGAAAGAATAGTCAATGTTTCAACTCTGAACCATTCTATTCACGGATAAAATCCATTTTTATTTTTAGTAAAAGGGTAAAGTTTGAGAAATTTCTCGGAAATTTCCATAATTAAAACCTCAGATTTTAAGAAAATCTTTTTAAAAACTTTTACCTTTGAGTAGAGACAGACCACAATAAGGGACTGTCTAAAAAAATGGAAATTGCCCTCGTATCTTAATGAGACTTCCCTAAAACGTGTGGCGTGTCGAGCTTCCCTTGAGCCAATTGAGTTTTCCCTTTCCTCTCAGAAAATAAAGACATACCTTTATTTTCACCTCGATGCGGTCGTCCTTCTTTTCCTCGTGATTACGCGCCTCATCAGTCCAATCTCTGCCGTCTGCCGTGTGCCAGCGGGGCCAATAGCGCCAGCCGGCCGGGCCGGGCCGGGCAGACGGGGGTCAGGGTCCGTCAGGAGTGCCTTATTGACAGCTTGGGGCCAGCCGTGGGGCGCGGCGCGGGGCGCGGCGCGGGGCGCGGCGCGGGGCGCGGCGCGGGGCGCGGCGGGGCGCGGCGGCGC
>NW_026267137.1:1335965-1343946 GCF_000697945.3 Frankliniella occidentalis
CCCGAACAAGCGTTTTTAAGTGTTTAGAAACGGGAGCGCTGCAGCTGTTTCAAAACGCTTTCAGAAACCTCTTCGAACGGCTGCGCACGGCTTTGTACAGTTGCACACGGCTGATAAACGCTTAAAACAACGTTCGCAGTTTCGCCAGGGGGGCGTTTGGCGGCGTTTGGTGACGGTGACCCCCCCTACTCTCTCTCTCTCTATCTCCCTCTTCCTCCCCCCTCGCTCTCTCGACTCTATCGGCGACACTCGCACACGCGCATCAGCACAAGCGTTGAACGGGGTAATGATGATGATGGCCTTGTATGGGACCGCAGTGGAGTAAGTGCAGGGCTTGCGGCACACGTGACACACTACTGGCTATATGCTCGCGCCGGCTGGCGGGGCGGGCGGGGCGGGGCCGGGCCTACGCTTGTATATACACGTGTAAACCACGTGCCACGCCTCGCTGCAGCACCCCCGCCCCGCCCCGCCCGACGCGGCACACCCGTCGAAACTATTTCTGCCACGCGCGGCGTTGTTTCGACGAATAACCCGCACCACGTCCCTCCTGCTCCAGCGCGTGGGGCTCGCCGCGATGAGCTCGACAGTTAAATGGTTAAAAAAAAATATTCCCAGTTCGAGAACATTTAGCGAGCACTATCCGCGCACGCGATCACACGAGGAGGAGCTCCTTTCTTTAGTTTTTATATTCGCGAGTTTACGATTGAAAGTAGTACGTAGAGGCACGTGAAATGTATGTTTGTATTTAGCGGAATAACGGCGCAACACTTCAAAATCGCAGCCCCTTTTGCATTAAAATCTCATGTCGGAAGATATGAACTGCTCGACGGTCGCAAAGCTCATGTTGTCCTCCTCATACCTCTCATTCCAGCAGGTTTTCGATTATTTTTTTTTTTTTTATCGGTAAGGTGGGAACAGCAGGATGGAAGCTGTGCAGCGCTGATGCGCGGCGCCGGCAGCATAGCGCGGCCCTTGCAGCCCGTCGTAATAGAGACATCACGGCGACGTCACACGTGCTGGCGGCGGCCTGGGGGGCGCTACATACGTGGCATGATGTTCAGAGCTGTGCGTGCGTGTGTGAGAGAGTTCAGTACGTGTGTGTGTGCGTGTATGGCGTGGGTGAGCAGGCGGGGAAAAACAAAAAGAGCGCGCGGTTAGCAAAAGGGGGAAAAAAGGATGAAGGACGCCGCCGCGCGGTCGCGCGCTGGCTGTTTTTTTTCAAATAAATGTTGGTCCCCCCCGTTTTATTAGCCTGTCTTGAATAAATTTCAAGTGGCGGAGGCGGCAGCGGCGGCGGCGGCGCGGGCAAAATGTTGTTTTGATGCACAGGGGGATTAAGCCGCGGGAGCATGTGCGGAGCGGGGCGGAAGAGGAACCGAACGAACGAGAGGGGGAAAGAGATACGAGGGAAAAAAGGACCGGGCCGGGGGTGGGGTGGGGGCTAAGCGGCAGGGAGCAGGGAGAGAGAGAGAGAGAGAGAGAGCACAGGCGGTAGAGGGAGGGAGGGCGCAAGAAAAAGATGAAGGGAAGAGGCGGCAGAGGGGAGAGGAGGTTGCGGGTGGGGGCGGGGATGATTGGAGTCGAAGGGGGTGGGGCCGGGCCGGGCCGATGCACGGAGCGGCGCTATGCGCTCCCCGGGCCGGACCGATTTTAATAGAATCAGGAAGATTATAGACGCTCCGAAAGAGGCTGCTGCTGCTGCTGCTGCAGGAGCCCTGCCCCCACGCCCCCTTGCTGGCGCCCTCCTGGTCGGGGAAGTCTTTTCCTCGCTCGCGGGAAGTCACCAGACCGGTGCAAAGCTGTCGGGGGGCGTCAACAACAGCGTTGTGCCATTACGCGTTCGTTTGTGGGCGCGTGCAGGGCTTAACTCATCCGGGGTGGAGGCACTTGGGGACGACTCTCTGACTCTCGGCGGCCAGAAGGGCAGGGGGAGCCCTGGGGAGCCGGTGTGAAGAGCCTCGCGCGCAGGGCGAGCAGGGTGCGCGGGCGGGGACGGGACGGGCCAGGAGCAAGCGATCGGTTTGAGCCACTCGCCGATACCGCCGGGCCTCTCCCGGTCAATACCTCTGGCGGGCCCTGGCAGAGAGGCGCTGGCAGAGGCGCTGGCAGAGGCCCTGGAAGCCCGCAGCAGCAACAGTGATCGGCCGCGGCCCGTCGGAGCCCCGGCCCCGGCCGCTGCCCGGAAGAGAGCATTCAAGTCACGACTGCTTCGGAAGTGCTTAGCGGGCGGGCGGGGCCCGGAGCGGGGCGCCCCGGAGCGAGCGGCGCTCGAGGGGCGCGGGGGTGCGCGGGAGGGCGCGGGGGTGCGCGGGGCGGCGCGGGGGCTTGCCCGCGAGACCCGTGACGTCCCCGACCACGTGGGTGGTGGGGAAGCGATCGGAAGGGGATGGGGGCGATCGGGGGGGATCGGCGGGCACCCCGGTTCGGCTCCGCCCGACGCTCCGGCGCTCGGCTCGAAGGGCCTGGAGCCGCCCTGCCCCGCCCCGATCCGCCGCCACCCCCGCTGCAGCCGGGCGGGCCTGCGGGCCTGCGGCCCCATCCCCCACCAGCGCCCGCGCCAGCGCCGGTGAGGGTTGGGGTGGTCTGCCTCGGCTCGCCGGGTGCGCAGCGCTGCGCCGCGCGCCGTGGCCGAGCAGCCCTGAGCCTCTCAGCTGTGCTCCGCGCGCTCCGCGTAGCGTCACTGTCCCTGCGACTGCCGAGCCGGCAGGTGGTGCTAGGCTGGAGCCCCCGAGTCCCCCCGAGCGACAGCGTGGCGTGAGCGCAGCGTGGCGGGAGCGCAGCGTGAGCGCGAAGTGACAGAGCGAGCGAGTGAGTGGCGGTGCCGGCGGTGCTGGGTCCTGCCATGCGAGCCCTGCCGGCCCCGGCCGCGGCCCCACGGTCCCGGTGAGAGCGAGCAGGTGCCAGCCGCGGCGCCTTCAGGTGAGGATGTGACATGTGGCGGCAGGCGTGTTACCCTGATGATGCCAGCCTCGACGGCGAGCCCTTCTGCCAGCCGGCGGCCAGGACGAGGACGCGGAGCCGACGACGTCCCTCGCCGCCGCAGCAGTAACCCCCGGCGGCTTCGAGGACGCCGACGCCGTGGAGTACGCGAGTGACCTGAGTCGCAGCCCGGCCAAGCCTTTGAGGCGTCGTGTTTTGTGTCTTTGTAGCGAGGATGGCGTGGACACCGGCCGGCGGTGCCGGCGTCCTCGGTGGCGTCCTCCACGGCGCGCACCTCCTCCCCGACGAGCCGCCCCCGCTGGCGCGCTGGTTGCTTTCCTTGCCGCAGTCGCTGCTGGTGCTGCTGCTGGTCGTGGTGGTGGTGCTTCCTCGAGTTGCCATGGTCCCGCAGAGGTTTGTAGTAGCTTCTGGCGTCCGGCCCCTGCGGAGCACCAACTTCCATGTCGCACGACATCGACGTCCTCCTCGCGGTAAACCTTGTTTGTGATGTGAGTGTAGCTCGCGTTTCTCTCTTTCTCTCTCCGTGCCGTGCGGCGCGGCGCGGCCTGGCGCGACGACCGACGCATATTTCGAGCACCAAATAACATATTGTGTCAACACTGTGTGATTGGAAATATGGGAACATCGGCCCGGCCAAGGCAGCGCGGGACGGGCGGGGCGGGCGAGTCCGGCCCCACCCGGACCTGAATCAACAGTGGGGCTCAGGGCGAGCGGCATTAATTTCGTAAACGGCGAAATTGTGCTGTGTGCTTGTTTATTTTTTTACAAAAAATTGCAAAGGAAAAAAGGGTGCGCTGATCGAAGCAATTACAAAGGTGGCCTGAAGGACATCATTGAAGTGTCAAGTGTCTGCTAGCGGTCAGTAACGGTCGAGACACACGCAGTAAAGAACGACTCTCTTCTTTGGCAGTTAAATGAATCGTCCCATCTTGGTTCATTTCTAAAACATGTGAATCCTCTTGTATTGGCGGAAGACCGCTGACACTTTTGTCTCAGTTTTGACCATCTTGATTTGGGCGCGGAAGCAGTTTAGTACTCACGTCGTGCAGTTGGCAGAGAAGGAGGAAGGCGGATCGGCTGTCTTCGGTCGCCTCGGAGCGATGTCAACTTCAAAGCAATTCTTCCTTACCGCTTTTGTCTTTCAAAAGGTTTCGTATCAAATACACACGCTCCCCCTACCTAGCGCACCAGACCAGCACTCCTCAATGACGTTGACTCTCCAGTTCCTCATACTCTCTTGGCAATATTGTGTGGTTTTGCACCCTCCCGTAACTCGTCACCGCTGCATGTGTGTGTGTCCGCGTGCGCCGCCCCATGGAGTAGTCCGACCTGTCTAACCGTGCGCTTCTCTCTCCACAGCGGCGGGGCAGTGATGATGGTGGACACGGGCGAGTACCCCTTCGGGTCGCCGTCGCCCGCGCCGCCGCCCGCGCCCACGCCCGCCTTCCCTGCCGGGCCGCACTCGTACGCGACGCTGACGCCGCTGCAGCCGCTGCCGCCGCTCAACGCCATCCCGGAGGAGTTCGGCTTCGTCTCGACGGACGGCTATGGCGGCGGCCCCAACGGCAACGTGTCGGGCTCCTTCACCGTGATGCAGGCCAACGGCGCGCCCCTGCACGCGCCCTACCCGTACCGGGGGCCGCCGCACCCGGCGCCGCCCCCGCCGCCGCCGCCCCCGCACGCCGGGGGCGGCTACTACGACATGGGCTGCGAGCAGCAGCACAGCCAGTGCTACGACTACCGGGACGCGTACTGCCCCGTGCAGCAGGACTACTACCCCGTGACCGTCAAGACGGAGCTGCACCCGCACCACTACCTGCGGGAGGCGGGCACGCCGCCGTCGCCCAGCCTGCACCAGCAGCACCCGCCCTCGCAGCACACGCCGCCGGCGCAGCCGCCGCCACCTCCCCAGCAGCAGCAGCAGCAGTCGCCCCCGCCGCCGCTGCCCGTGGCGGTCAAGTCCGAGCAGCAGCAGCAGCAACAACAACAACAACCTCCGCTGCAGTGCCACCAGCCCAGCCACCAGGTGGTGCCGCCGCAACAGCAGCAGCAGCAGCAACAGCAGGAGGCCGAGGAGATCAACACCAAAGAGCTGGCGCAGCGCATCTCGGCCGAGCTCAAGCGCTACTCCATTCCGCAGGCCATCTTCGCGCAGCGCATCCTGTGCCGGTCCCAGGGCACGCTGAGCGACCTGCTGCGCAACCCCAAGCCCTGGTCCAAGCTCAAGTCGGGCCGGGAGACGTTCCGCCGCATGTGGAAGTGGCTGCAGGAGCCCGAGTACCAGCGGATGTCGTCGCTGCGGCACGCGGCCGCGCAGATCCCGCAGCGCGCCGCCTGCAAGCGGAAGCTGGACCTGCACCACCACGCGCTGCCCATGCAGCACGACCGGCTGGACAGGCTGGCCGACCGGAAGCAGCGCCTCCTCTTCGCCGACCTGCAGAGGTACTTTTGAAGTGCGCGCCGCCGCCTCACACGGGCGTGAGCTGGACGCTACCGCGCGCCGCCCCGCGAGTGATGTGATGTGTGTGTTGTGAAGTGTTTCGCCGCAAGTGAAAAGTGCGTTCGGGAAATGATGTGCTGTGCTGTGCCGTGGTGTGCTCGTTGGTTGTGTTTCTTTTCAGTTGTTGTTGTTGTGTTTTTTGCATGGATTCTCCGTGATGCGTTTTCAATATCGTTACAAGCTGATGTCTTTTTTCTCGTTTTGTTTCGTGTCATGCTAAGTGTTTTTGTTGACGTGTGTGTTGAAAGTACTGCGAAGAGTTCGTGCAAAATGATTGATTCAGTTCTTTGTGGAATGGCACGGACAGCGGTCTGCCAGAAGGATTGTGCTATGTTATACTTGTTTTGTAAAGGTGCTAACAAACCGTGTCACAGGAGAATACAATACTTTGATCTGTTTTCAATGAGTCGTTTCTATAATTGCTGCCTTGGTATTAAATTTCAAACTGGATTGCAAGCTGCTGATAGTTGAATGCAAAAAAAAAAAAAAAAGACACCTCGCATCTGTTTTGACAATTATGTTCTCACGCATATCCATCCATATCTTTGAAAGAGTGAATGTCGCATATCATTTCTCAGGCTTAAAACTTTGAGATGCGAGGTGTCCTTATATTTCAAACCTGGTTTTCGACACCAGCTTCACAAAAGGTTTTAATTTCATAAATTTCAAATCGTGCGATCCCTGTGCTGGCGGCGGTGCTGGTCATTGCCGCGCTAGGGTAGATGTCACAAATAGCGCCAATTTTACGTGTTTGACAGAACCGTCAAAAACGTCGATCCAGACATGTTTTTATGATTAATTTTCTGACAAGGTTGGCAAAACTGTCTTAGTCGTTCGCTTGGCCTATTGGGAGCGAAGGGGGGTGGTCAACCTGTCTCATAGCGTCCCCAGGGGGCGGCAGAGGGTCAGGTCTCAGCCCGGAGAAAGGGGGGGGGGAGGTAGGAAGTTGTGCTTGGTTGGCAATTATTGTAAACTTGATGAGTAGTAGGTCTGGACCACGGTGGACTATGGGCCACGGACGGGGCTCCAGGGATACCAACTCCTGATTATGAGTTATAGAGCAGGCCGGTAGGGGCCGGCAGGGGTGCGCCGGCAGGTCGTTCGGGTTGGCACACCTGTGCACACCGCTATTCACATGTACGGAGCCGCTTTGCTATCAGCAGTCAGGCAATTACAGGGTGTAAAGGGGGCTCGATTTTTTGTAACTTGTCCCTAAAATAATTGTAATTTTTGTTGTGTAATTCAGGGGAATTCCCGTCTTTTCTCGCGTTCCTCAAGGTGAGCATTGTGTGGAAGGTCTCAGACCTCCCGAACCCCCCGCAGCTTCCACTAAACACGTTAGATGTGATAGACCGGGAAGCCTTGTCCGCGCGGGGACGTTACTTTGATGTCGAGAGGGAATTTTAAATATATGCATACATGCTGTGCGTGTGTGAGTGAGCCGGGCCGGGCGCTCGAAAGAGGACGTCAGTGTGTGCGCGCGTGTGTGTACGTGCGTTTATATGTATATGAGAGTTTGTTCAGCGAAACAAAGACGGATGCCAAAATCAGAGAGCGGTGGGGGCGGATAGGGCGAACGAGGGAGCGGGGGCGACAGATAGCACGAGAGAGACCGAGAGGGAGAGAGAGACCGAGAGGGAGAGAGAGAGAGAGAGAGAGACGGTGATGGGAAGGCTGGAGCAGGGAGAGAGGGGGCGAGAGCGGCGCGCGGTACACACGGAGGACGAGGGCGCCCAAAATAAAAAGTTAAAAACCTGTCGGGATGAAATAACAAAGCTTTGCCCGAATCGATACAGCCATAACAACATCATACAGCCATATTACCTGTACGGGTCCCCTCCCTTTCCTCTAGCCGCCCCTGCCCTCCCTTGCTTCCCCGCCCCCTTTTCCCCTCCGCCACCGCCCGTGGGGCAGGGGCGGGCATGGGCGAGCACTATATTGATTTGTACGGTTACTTGAGGGGTATTTTGCTTATCCAATCATTTTTTGGTGGGAGGGCTTTGGCAGGGGGTGGAGGCCACACACATTCCGGCCCCTTTTTTTAATAGTAGCGGAGAGGGCTGAGAGAGAGAGGGAGAGAGAGAGGGAGAGAGGGGGGGGGGGGGGGCAGCCGAGCCTGTGCTGTGTTCGGTCCACAGGATTCATATATTTCACCTTTGGCGTCGGGGAGAGCAGCGCGCGGCCACCGCCGCGTTCTCTCCACGCTTGCAAAGGTCCAAGCTGTGGAGGACACTGTTTTGTTGTTGTCCCAAGACCTCAGTCGCTAAGTGGCGTTCGAAGAAAACCCTCAGAATCCTTAATTATTTTTTAAAATTTATTAATTTGCTCTTTTTGCCTTGAAGGGGCAGTAGGGCCCACTAGACGTGAAAACAGGGCAACGGGCTCGTTTCGCGGTTTATAACGAGGTGGTTGGCGTCTGGAGATCTGCCGATGGCCATTAGGAAAGGGCAATGCATCGACAGCAGCGAGGGCCTGTCTCCCTCACCTCTCTCTCTCTCTCTCTCTCTCTCTCTCTCTCTCTCTCTCTCTCTCTCTCTC
>NW_026267137.1:1343996-1346761 GCF_000697945.3 Frankliniella occidentalis
CTCTCTCTCTCTCTCTCTCTCTCTCTCTCTCTCTCTCTCTCTCTCTCTCTCTGTCTCTCTCTCTCTCTGTCTCTCTCTCTCTTTCTTTCTCTCCAACTTCTCTGTCACTAGTTGTTTGATGCGCTGTCGATTGTGACGCGTGTTCTCGGCAATAGACTGCTAGCAGCTCGACCTACTTAGCTGCCTATACATAGCAATAGGAATCAGTGCCCCATTCGCCCCACCTCTCGCTCACTCTCTCTCTGTGTCTGTCTCTTTCTGCCGTGATCCTCTCAGTACGTTCTGCTTTGGTATGGGGAGGGCCCCCACCCCCTCGCCACACACACACATGCATACGTACACACACACGCACATACACACCTACACACACGCACACACGCACGCACGCACGCGAATAGTGCTGAGTGAGGTAGCGGGCTATACGGGCCCTCTCCAAAACGTTCCGCAGCAAAGGAGGGCTCAACGCAAGAGGAAGAGGGGGTTGGGAGGGGTACGGGAAGAGGTGGGGGAGGGAGGGGTAGCCGTGGACCCCGCAGGGCTGGATATCTGCCAAACAAGCATTGCCTTGTTCCAAGCCGCAACGGCCGTTTTTGTTTCGCTAGCTCCATTAGCTGTATTATATTCGCAGATATTAAAACGCGATAAAAAAAAATGGAAATAAATTTGACAAAACTGCGAGCGGGCGGTATCCGTGCTAAAAGGGTGGGGAGAACGTGATTATCGGCGCTGCACTAGCCCCTCTGCCGACCCTCATTGTGTGGGAATTGGAAAAGAAGTTCTGTTTTTCTTTCGCTACTTTATATGGTAGAGCCTGCTGTTACCGACGTCATATTTAAGTTAATGTTAAATGCGTATTTCTTTATTGTTTCTCATATGTTACACTGTTAATGTTTTTCGTTGATGATGATTATCGTGTTAAACCTGTGCCATATCGTTTTTGTGCCACGATTTTGTTGAATTTTGTCATATCGCACGTGTTTCGTGTTGCGCCGATGCATATCCCAATAACTTTTGTTGTCAAGCGTGGGTGCTTGCTTTCCCTGACCGAAAACATATCACCTTAATGCTCTATATTTTATTTTTTGTTTTAATTTCTTAGTTTGATATGCACTTACGCATTCAGCTCATCAGACAGACAGAGAACGCATATGTTTTCTTTCTCCTCTGTTCAATACTTTCATTGAAAGTGCTCGTCCAATGTTCTTTTTATGGAATCTCTCCTTTAATTCACTTGGACATAAGCACTGCGTTATTCACTGATTGCCGTGATGGCTAAGAAGCTTAATCTGTATACTGAAACTAACTGTGTTGTGAGTCAGTGTGATTATTTTATTCATGTGAGTGCGAGTATGAATGCGAAACGTATGTAAGAAAGAGTCTGAGTACTCGTGTTTTTTATGGGCTCGTCTGTTGTGCCCTGAATCAGTCTTCCATCTCATTTAAGAGAATAATTTGTCAAATATACATAATTATAGAGATAATTTATTGTGAATAGTGGAGAGGTGTGATAGTGCATCGTAGTATACGTACGGTCTCTTTTTGTAATAAGCAACGTCGTGCGCCGACACACACTTTGTATACTATGTAATGTAGTAAACTTAATGGAAAGAATAACAACTCCTACCAATCTGACGACCTCGCCATTTTCACATTTATTATTTATTTCTTCCCCTGGCTCCCATATTTCAGACGTGGATAAATACGTGCATGGAGCAACAGTAGCACATTTCATTTTTTTAAAGCGCACATAACAAACAAAAACACAAGTAACACAAGAGCAGTGAGTGTTGTTGTACGCTAACTATCTCATCGGGGAATGAAACAAAAATACTTTCAGGTAAAGACAAAGACAAAAAGCCTGACGTTTATTGCGTTCGAAGACTTCTTCCGCTGGCGCTCTGCTGTCATTTGCGCACGACGACGTTACGGAAGACCATCCTGCGCACGGCGCCCTGGCCAACCAATCGGCGTCAGGGAATAACTCCAACAGGTGTCGCGACGAGTCAATTCAATTTCCTCCCGCCCTGGCTGGCCCGGTCCCTCCGCCGGCCTCCCGGTCCAGGACGGCGGTGTGTGTTGCTATAGGGTTGTCAGTCACAATGCACATTTTGGCCGATACTCCGATAGTCCACAAAGAGAGAGACGTACACGAAAATAACGAGATTCTGCACGGGAGCCCGGGCAAGGTAGCTGTGGGAGAGTCCAGTGAATGGCTTGCCGTGAGTGTGTGCCACGCGCGGGGGAGGAGGGGAGGGAGGGGGGAGACCTCCGAGTCAAATTAGGGACGTGGGCACGGAGGAGGGAAAAAAAGAAACTTGACGTGAAAGTAGTTTGATTAACAGCGCGGAGAGGGCGACCTTTTCTTGACATCACACAGTTTATTTATTTTGTTTTTTAAAAGTTTGGTTGAAAGTAAAATAATGACATGCGGTCAACGTTAGTTTGGTTATGTACACACGCGTCGAAAAGTGTATGGTTGAACACGCTTTGACGAGCGTTGCTTAACACTGCGGGACACGCGCGCGCGCGCGCACCGCCGCTTCCGGCGTAGCGAGGCGTGGCGTGGCGTGGCGGGGCCGATATAGGTGCAACTGACAGTGTGGCGGGGCCCGGGAGGCGGGTGGGGCGAGAATCACTAATTTATCCCCTCAGCAGAGAAATACGTGTATTAAACAAAGCGGCCGCCTCTAATGAGATAACGAGTCAATTGGGCTGCTGGCTGCCGCTGCACCGCGTGAGGGGGAGGGAGGGGGTGGTTTGGGGAG
>NW_026267137.1:1347823-1349904 GCF_000697945.3 Frankliniella occidentalis
CCGTGTTCCAATTCTACTTGAACTTCAGGTCGGCCCTGAGGCCTTACAGTAACACTTAGCGGATAGCGAAAAATGTTGCCGAGCCTGGAGTCGAACCGTCGACCTGCGACGCTCTGGGCGGGTGCTCTACCGACTGGGCCATGGAGGCGAGATACCGGCGGTCGCTCCTGGCCACGAGCCATTCTTGGCCGTCGTAGAAGGCGAACAGACATCAAAGTGTGGAGTTTTCTTTTTTTCTTGTTCACTCGGCAAATAACTATTCGCGCGTTTTGAAGTGCGAGGGACAACATATCAAAAGATGGCGATTGCTTTTTTGGGTTCCTTTCTTGAGAGGTCCGCCCAGCCGGCACCCAAAGGCCCTTCACCCGGACGTGTGGCGGCGCCACCGATCGCCGTCCCGGGTCAAGTCCACACTGGTAAAACAAGTGTGCAAATATTGCACCTTTAAGTGTGTAACTGATGATTTTGCACATGGCATGGTATATGGTAACCGACATATACCCTTTTGTGCGTTTTGAAGTGCGGGGAACAACATATCAAAAGATGGCGATGGGTTCCTTCGTCTACTTCGTCAGTCGCTGAGAGCGACACTTCGGCCCGGCCGACCTTTTACTAAAGGAACCCAAAAAAAAGTTCTCGCCATCTCTTGATATGTTGTTCCCCGCACTTCAAAACGCACAAAAAGGTATATGTTGGTTGAACAAAAAAAAAATCCTCAACACTTTGATGTTTTTTCGCCTTCAGCGACGGCGTAGAATGGCGCGTCCCCTGATACGACTGCCTGCATCTCGCCTCCATGGCTCAGTCGGTAGAGCGCCCGCCCAGAGCATCGGAGGTCGACGGTTCGACTCCAGGCTCGGCAACATTTTTCGCTCTCCGCTTGGCGTTGGTGTTAGGCCTCAGGGTCGACCTTAAGTTCAAGTAGAATTGGAACACGGCTCACCTCCGTTGGCTGGGTAGCTCTGGTGGCAGGGTCACTGTAACTGTCGAATTGACTCGGCGCTCGGGGTTGTGGGTTCGAATCCCGCGTACCCCTGATGGTAAGGCCTCTGAATCTGGGTTTCAGTCTTGCTCACCTTGCGACACCCGTAAGTCCAACAACCAAAGTCCTCTTCAATCCGTTTAAGTAGCTTCCAATAGCTGCGCGGGGCCCGTCGCAGATACGGGTGAGGCACACTTTTTTCCCCCGCTTGCTTAATTTTCAAAATCAATGTAGGTCAGTAAACCTTTCCAAGCGAATGAATTTTTTTTCGCTCACCTATAAGTGTGTGAATACGTTGTCGCTCACCTATAAGCGTGTGAATTTTTTCACACACCTGCAAGTGTGCGACATTTGTACACTTAGATTTCCAGTGTACCCTGAAATTGGTTTCATTTGCATGTCTATAAAATGAACCTGAACTGCTCAGGTTATACTAAAAACTCAAAAGGTTCAGTAATTATTTAAATCTTATTTTTCCATTAGGTCTTTGGTGTTTGAGGACCATGTTCTGTCTTATACTTTATTTCGTGCTTATTGTTCCTGTGACCCCCGCACGAAATAATAAATAAAAAAGGAAATAACAGGAAAGAAATCAGGCACTACTTATAATGTAATGGACAATCAATCTCGGGGCGATAGGGGCTCTTCGGCGCTGTGGCTGTGGCCGTGTCAGAACACTGCGCAGAGCACAGCGCGCAGAGCGCGGCGGCGCGGCTGAAGTTTCGGCAAACTAATAAAAACGGTTTGATGCCGCGTGGGTGACGGGATCGGGGATGGGCTGGGAGAAAGAGAGAGAGAGAGCGAGGGGGGGGGGTTGCTATTTAATTTTTTCCCCTCTCTATACTTCTTGAGATGCGACGTCGACGCGACTGGCGACGACAACCAAACGCTCTCCCAGGACAGAAGATGGCAGTTGTTGTAGAGAGGCTGATTGGAGAGACATGCCCTATTTCATTATGGAGTGCCATATAGACGAAGGGAAAAGAGAAGGCAGCTCGATGTGGGTACACCCCGGCAGAGATGCTGTTGACTTCATCAGGAAAAAGGGACTCGTTTTTCTTGGGTGGAATGAATAAAATCCTTTCTGTTGCTACCCTTT
>NW_026267137.1:1351404-1352406 GCF_000697945.3 Frankliniella occidentalis
CAAGCAGGCCCGGCCCCTGCCGAACGGAGTTGCCGGCGCAGCGAAGCGAAGCTGGCAACTTCGTTTGGCGGAAGGGCGGGCCTGCTTGTTTTCTTTGGACCTTATTTTGTCGTCAAAATAGGATGGATACCAAAATTGGTACCATTATTGTCTCTAGAGAGTTTTGTTGTGGCGATTGAGCGGAAGGGTCCCGCGCGTCCTCGGCGTGTGTGTAGGAATTGTTAGGCTCGCGCGGCGTGACGGTTCGGCCTCCACACGGCGCCACCATCGAGCCCGCCCCGAGGCGATCGCTTCGTGTAGCCCGCTAATTCTCTGAGCAGATGTGCGCACAGTCCCCCGGATTTCGGGCGTTTTTTTGTTGTTTTTTTTTGTATTTTCGATTTTATTTTTATTCTTCCATCTCCTCTCACCCTCGCCTGCTCCGTCCCCCTTCCTCCCTTCGGCCTTCTATCAACCCTTTCTCTCTGCGCATATGGTCTCTCTCTCCCTTCGCCCTATGGTCATGAATGACGAGTCACTAATGCCCTCTTTGCCGCCATGGGCCGTTGTACTCGACTCGCCGCGTCACGCGGGCGCCCGCGGTCTCTGCCCGGCGCCCTGGGAGCGCTTTGGCTGCCCCTTTGGCATGCGTCCTAGACGGCGTGGCGCCGTCGATCAGTGGCGTAGCCTAGAGAGGGAGAGGGAGAGAGACAGACAGACAAAGAGAGAGACAGAGAGAGAAAGAGGAACATTAGCAAGTGGGTAACGGATATGCATGAAGCGAATAAGCTTCGGGCCAATGCATTCTCCTTCCCTTTTTCCTCGTCCCTCTTTTCCTCCTCCTCCTCTTTTCTCCCTCCTCCCTATCTTTCCCCTATCTCTCGCTCTCTCTCGCTCTCTCTATCTCTGCTCCTCTTTTACAGGCTACGCCACTGGATGCGACCTCCTCCTCCCTGCAACTAAAGTAACTACTCGGAAAGCCCTCGTTGGCTCGGGGGCCTGGCAGCGGCGAGGCGGGGCGCG
>NW_026267137.1:1357176-1357770 GCF_000697945.3 Frankliniella occidentalis
ATGCTCCTGCTGCTAAATCTTCATCTACGTGAGTGGATTCATTGTAACCCTCCGCTTTTAAGCGAAGAGAGAGAGACAGAGAGAGTGGTGGGGATGGAAGAGAAGCGAGTGGAAAAGGGGGGGGGGTAGAGTTGCGGGGGTACAAGCAGTTCGATAGAGAGTCTAACTGGAGCGCCAACTCCACTTCAATAAGACTGCTTCGAGATTAAGTTTGTCGTGAATTCCAGAAAAACTCGCGCGCCGTCGCGGCGGCAGGGCGGCAGGCGACTGGCTACTTACTTACCCCTCCTCCGCCACCCGCGCGCCGCGCGCCGCACCCGCCACGCTCGCCTTGTACACCCTTCCCTAGGAGGGGGATGAGAGGGGGGGGGGCGTCATCGTGGAAGTGAGGTCGCCGACGAAGAGGTAGTAGTCTGTCGACTGGGCGGTAGTACAGCGGCAAGAGGCGCCAACCGCTCATAACACGGCGGACGAAGGACCAAGAGTCCCCTCTGAGTCCCCCTCTCTGTCATGTCTCCATCCATCCCTCTCCCTTCCTCACTCGGTCTACAGTAATGGCCCGGCCATGTACCTCCCGGCCCCGCCGCGCCGCGT
>NW_026267137.1:1359000-1361239 GCF_000697945.3 Frankliniella occidentalis
ACATTCTCAGGTTTACTTTAAAAGTTAACTACGGAACTACACGGAGAATATAGTTCTAGAAGAGAATAAACTGCACATGGTTCTTCAATGGTCAGACTACATTTAAGTGAAGTTTCCGTATTTGATTGAAAACAACTGTCTCATTTTAAAACAACAGTCATCAGCAGAAATATCATTAATTCACAACTATTTTTAACGACGGGGAGAATCAAGGGCCTATCCAGTCCAGAAGCGGCACTCAAACTCCCTCCAGGTCACAGGAAGACGCGCCACACAGACACAACTACGGGAAAACGGTTTTTACATTGAGGCCTCCTAAGCATAGAAACGGGGTGATCCCCAAAAGCATTCATTGGACAACCGTCGTGGTGCTCAAAGGAAAAAGGATCATCTCCGGGTCGGACAGTCCTTTCTATTTCACTGGTAACGGAACGGATGTTGTATACACTTGCGGTAGTACACTGTTAAAACCTTACGAATTATTTGGAAGCTTCGTAGGTAGCAAATCCTTCGTAGGTACGAAGGCTTTGGCATTTTGCTTCGTAAGGGTTTAACTGTGTAGGACAACACCCTGGCCTAACTAGCTGAGTTTGGCCAGGACGAGGAACGACGACTCATAGCGCATCCTAACTCTGAGCCGCCGGTCCAAGCCCTAAGAGAAAAGCCAACTAATCCCGAAGTGAGCATCCAGAAAGTACGTCCGTCATTCGCCGTAACGAACCTTTGCCAAGTTCAGCCCCTTCAGACTCGCATAACCCCTAGTAGGTAGGCAACATCGAGCCTGCACGACATGCATGTACTGCGGTGTGGTCTACCCCGAGTCTCGCAGGCGCCGAGCTCCTCTATTTGCCGAATGAATCTGAGAAAAAACAGGCGTACTTTCCAGGCGATCCCTAATATGGTTCGATCACCTCTGTGCGGGATTTTCAAATACTTCCACGCGTTAGGTTGTTGTTTTGCTGGTGTTGACCGGTCAGTGGACAATCCTCAGGATCCCATCCCAGAGTGATAAGTTTCAGAGCCCCTATTTCCTGTTTCTCGATTGCCGTATGATATACTTCCCAGTTGAAACATTTCACTTAAGAGTGTGCATAACACATATGTTGGAGTTGTAGACCAGACGAAACCACTGCGTGGTTGCGCTTGGCAGACATGACACGACTCACCGATCAGGTTCTTGTAGCCCGTCGTGTTGGTGCGGACGCCGGCCGTGCCCACGCCCACCATGATGGAGGTGCCGAACATGCGGTCGCCCAGGTGCAGCTCCCAGTAGAAGCGGCCGTTGTTGACGGGCCGGGTGATCCTGGCCGAGGCGGAGCCGCACGACACCCGTCGGTAGAAGCGCACCCGGCGCCCGGCCTCCTCCACCTCGACCGGCAGCTCGAGGTCGGTGCCCGCCCCGGAGCCGGCCCCCGGGAGCGGGCACCTCCACGACCAGACGCCCAGGTCCTCAGCCTCCGCGGGCAGGGGTGGCGCTGGCCCGGCGATCGCCCCCGACACCCTCCACGTCCGCCTGAAATCAGAAATAGATCGGGATAAAAGGAGGCTATTCTATGATGAGGAAAAAAGGTAGTATAGTACAGCCGTTTTTATCACCCGCGTGGATGTTCACCGCCACAACAAACCACCCGTTTGTCACCCAGAGCGGCGAGCGCGCGTCCCCTTCACTCAATATCACACGACGGCACTAGTCGGGGTCGATGCTCGACAAGAGTGCTTGCGACAAAAATAGTCGCTTCACATGGTCCATGTTTCATACAAAATTCATCAAATACGCAAATACAAGTTAAGGACTTGGGATGGTAGAATTGTTTTGAATAAAATGCCTATTTTTTCCTCTACAAGCACCTGAAACTGGGTAGGGTAGGCCAACCCGCCATACGGGTTTACTGGGCGTTGTTGCCTACCTGCCAGGCGGCTCATTACCTCTGTACTTAAATCAATAAATACTTCATTAACCTCTATGGAAACTGGAAACCTACTAAACATACACACATGATGTTTGAAACATATGATGTCCAAACCATTCCCGAATAACACAGTGCCTTTACTTTTGTTACTCCTTTCAAAAGATTGTAATCGGCTGATTGCGATGTCGATCGAATTGCAAGCCATGTTTGTTTTTATTAGTATATAACCAATTAGCACTTCTAACGCGCGGCTATTCCGATGGCGAACATTTTAATTTAGGTCTGTAACCAAACGAGACCGGGTGAAAAGGGTGGTGCCGGGGAGGTTG
>NW_026267137.1:1362090-1362454 GCF_000697945.3 Frankliniella occidentalis
GCCCCGCCCCGCCAGACGGGACAAACTGTAAGCCACTCCACACTGTTGTGTGGATTTTTTTTTTTTTTTTTACTTCCTCTGAAACATAACGACGTGATTAATCTTGACTCGTAAATTTTTGGGGAGGAGATGTTTTGGCAAGGGACGCAGTTTTTCATTGTTTTCTGTTCGTTGTGGCCCACACACTATCAAGCAATGTTAATTATTTATCATTTTTGTTGATTAAAATGAGAACACAGGATAAGAATGTCTTGCTGCACGGGGGCATGACGTGCAACGGCCAGCGGCAGGGAGGACTGGGATGTCATATCAACCGTATCAACCTTTACAGCAACTGCCCGGTTTTTATCAGCAGACTGATTGG
>NW_026267137.1:1363428-1365065 GCF_000697945.3 Frankliniella occidentalis
TTACAAAACTTGTCCAATGCTACCTTAATAAGGTTCAGATTTTCGTGCACATCCAGTGTATGCTACGTTTAGCAGTTTAAGAAGTCCTACAGGCGATAGTGGTAATCTGGCTATGACGGTACAATTTCAACGCGCTATTATTTAGACGTTCTTACCGTATTGGTTTCGGTCTGAGTTCACGTGCAAGTACGATATATGCGGTTGAAAGTGCAGGTAAAAAAATGTGATTGTTGCTCTTTATTTGTTTTTGTTATTTTTTATAATCTCATTTTTATTTTATTCTTATTATTCGTTTTGTTGGGTGTGCTGAGGTGAGTCGCGCCCACAAATGTGGAAACGATGGCGGATTGCCCAGGATGGATGTTTTGAATGTGTGTGTGAGTTGGGGGGAAGAGGAGGGCCGGGTATGTTGTGGCCCGAGATGCCCCGCTGGCCCCTCCACGCCACGCCAGCCCTGCATATCGGAGAAGACATTACAGGATGGAAAGGGTGTGAGGTGGTGGAGGGGGAGGCAGCGGCACTGAGCGCAGAGGGAAGCACTGTTTCAGCTCCTGACTGATTTCATGGTAAACCGATTTCCTGTCCCCGCCACCGCAACCCTACTCAACTAAGCCTTAGCCCCGAGCGCCTGTGCAAATTGCCCTCTCTCTCTCTCTCCCTTTCCCTGTCACACTCACTCACTCGCTCTCGTTCTTTTGGGGCCCGCCCCATTTTTCGACCAGGGAGATTAGAGGTGTGAGGAGTGAGAATGACTTTCGGAACCAGCCCTGGAAAATAAGAGATGAGGAGGCGATGAAACTGCATACCGCCTCACCGATAAGAGAACGTTTTGGCGCGAAAATCGAATTGGAAGTAATTTACTGTAAACTAACGCGATAGGCCGAAACTCGTGGTAGGTCGTTATTACATGATCTGCCCTCCCAGCTCTGTCGACAAGAATAATCCTCACTATACTTTTCGAGAGCTCGTGTCTATAATTCAAATGTTCTTCGCCCTTTTTCTCGATTCTTGATAAAAATGTGACCCAAAACTAACACAAAGATGCTCTGCAAATCATGCGGTGTGTCATTTGACAGAATTCACTGTTTCAAAACAGTCGAAAGTAAATGCTCAATCCCAACTCCCGCCACCAGGTAAAAAAAAAGGAAAAAAGAAATAGCTTACTCCTCACCAGGAAGGTAAATAAGATCTACTGGACAGTACCCTGATTTTTTTGTATGATTTTTTAAAATTGATTTAGTGAAACTAGTTTTAAAACGGGGCAAGAAAAGGTTTATCTTGCTTTGATACAGAGAAATAAAAAAGAAACACAAGAAAAGAGAGCTCTACCCCACCCTCCTGCCCGGGGGGCCCCGCGCGGTAAACTTCGGAGTTCGGATGGGATCCGGTGCTTGTTCGCTTAAACGGACTTGGGGGTAGATTGTGGGTTGTTGGACTTACAGGTGTCGCAAGGTGAGCAAGACTGAAACCCAGATTCCGAGGCCTTACCTCCGAGGGGACTGTTATCTTTTTCTGTCCCAAGGGGTACGCGGGTATCGAACCCACAACCCCGAGTGCCGAATCCAATCGTCAGTGACAGCGACCCTGCCACCAAAGCTACCAAGCCAACGGAGTTGAGCCGTGTTCCGATTCTACTT
>NW_026267137.1:1366655-1370241 GCF_000697945.3 Frankliniella occidentalis
ACTAAATCAATTTTAAAAAATCATACAAAAAAATCAGGGTACTGTCCAGTAGATCTTATTTACCTTCCTGGTGAGGAGTAAGCTATTTCTTTTTTTTCTTTTTTTTTACCGGGTAGGGGGAGTTGGGTTTGAGCATTTCGACGCGTCCTATCAACAATATTCTATCTACGGAGCGTCGTTTCCAAAATCGCACGCCTGCAAGCGGTACAGTATAAGCAAAATAAAGGAAGGGGTCTGTGGACCACCCTGTAGGTCGAGCCAGTTCTCTGTCACCACCTTATAGATGTCGACCTTGTTGGCTGATTCACTATACGCACTTCTCTGGTTATATTGTACCGCACTCCTCCATGAGGGTGGGTTCCTACCCGATCGGGCCATAAGGCGCCATGGTCAGGGACGATGATGGGCAAGCTCACTCGCTCGTACGCACGGTACAGCGTAACTTACACAAAAGCGCGGAGTAAATCAGCCACTCGTTTACCCGTTACAAGATGGGTGATCTGCGTCGTCCTTTTTATTTTATTTTCTGGTTACACTGTATACCAGTTTCTTGCGCGCTGATGGGAGTTTGCTGCTGCTGTGCTCGCAAGGTGTGCATACCGGTTTAATATTTGTTTCCCTGACATTTTCTTTTAACTCTAACCTGTTTGTCTCGAACACTTTTCCACGTGAGTATATGCACGTAGCACGCCTGACTTTTTTAACAGGGAACTTACTTCTAGTGTAAATATTGAATAATTTTGTAGGACAAGCTGTATTGCAGTTAAAACTGTAGGTGACCATGGAGTGCGTCCGACACATCAAGGTGCCAGCTATAACCCAATGACGGACACCCCTTTTGTAGGCCTACTACACTTATTACTGTCGGATACATGGTATACACTTTCAACTGTCGCACACGTGCTGTCCAACACGTATAACTGCAGTACACCTTGCTCCTATACTTATAACTGTAGGATACCATTTTAGCAATTAAACTATTTGTTGATGAATATGTATTATCCGGCACCTAACCTCCTAACCTCACTTTGGTAATCACTAACATTCTACCGCGAAAGGATTTGTGAATTAAGTTACATACGTGCGTCACAAAAGCAGAGCGCGGCGGAAAACGTATACAAAATAGGAAAGGAATAGTAAACTAGCATATACGAACCTTTACTTCCACCTGCTGACCTGCTTCAACTTAATCTTCTCGTCCAAACTGTGCGGAGACCGACTTGGGGGGCATTCCCTATCTCATAGCCTTCTAAAGGGGTGCTTGTTTACCTAAACAAGAAGGGTTGCCAACTTAACGCTGTACTAGAGTGACTAGAGTAAAATGCTCACAGTTTGAGTAAATGTGTCTTGGCCAGTATTTTTTTTATTGTTTTTTATTTTTTCCAACATTTCTGAGATCTTGGGAAAAAATCCGGAAAAATCGTACTATTTCCGATGATTTCCCGGAAGATATTTCGGCTTTCAAATCCCTAACAGGCCTACATGGTACTGCATTTAAAAGTGTGATACTTGAGTTTCCAGAGTGGGACAGGGACGTGCGTGTCTTGCATACGCGACAGTTTCGGTGATGGAAAGCGGATGACACCATTTACATCACGGTAAGACAAGACAACCAAGCTCCGATCAAATCAATGTTATATTCAGTTAAGGATTCTGGTGCTCCGGGTGACTTCGGGTCAACTCTCTCCGGAGAGGTTCGGGTAGAGTCCGTGATGCCAGATTAGGTTAGGTTTCAGTTTAAATCGTTTAAATCAGAGTTAACGCTCTTGAAGGTAAACCGTAGTATGGTGTTTCGCTGTAAAACGTCTAAAAGTCCCTTTAAAAGCGAAAATTTATTGTCATTAGGTCGACTACACGACCGTTGCCGCCACACTACGACACGGAGGCGCGGCTAAGGTAACCGTGTGACCCGCATCCCAGGCTTGGCCGACGGCAGCTGCCGCGTGTTATTTCACTCACGGCAGTACACTGTCATACAGAGGTCAGGCCGCGGTCTGCGCATCAAACATCTGATTATTATTCCTATGATAACCACTAGTAGTTTCTCCTGGGCCATTTTAATATTTTTAAATATCCTTTTACCACACAATATGCGACGAGAAAGGGTGCAGGATACGAAACAGCGGAAGTGGTGAAAGGGGGGGGGGAGAAGGCGAGTGCAGATAGTGAGCCGGTTTGTAAGGGAGGGAAGAGGGAGGGAAAGGAGAGCGGGGTGCGGCCAGGAGGGTAGGGAGGGGTGGGTGCCACGGGCGGCGGGGTGGGTGGAGGGAGGGGTCGATGCTCGTGGCATGACGTCACGACCGAATCAGCTGAGGAAAGCATTGTAAACAAAATCCTCCACGTGTCTTGCACTGTTGATCGGCTGAGCACAAGTAAATTTGCCTCGCCGCAAGGTTCAGTTTGACGTCGCCATTGCATGGCAGTCGTGCCTCCCAAGTCTCGCTCCATTAAAGTTATTCTCTCTTTAAAAATGACTTAGTGAGCTAGCGTAAAGACTTGACTTTTAACAATGGCATTTTCGTATGTGGTTATCGAATCGTCATGCATTTCCAGAGGTGCAAAGTCCAGGTCCGAGCTCGCTTCACGTACTCATGTCTCTGTGACACCCGCCTCGCGCCTGTGGCGAGGAGCGCCCTGCCCCGGCCGTCCACTCTGTCAACCGACTGGGAGCCCTTTAGACCTCGGCCCTCGCTCGGCCCCGGCCGGCCGGCCTCTCCAGTCCTGGAGAGCTCCTGGAACTGGAGGTGGAGGGGCGCCGCGAGGGCGGAGGGGGAGGCGGGGCGCCCGACGCGGGGGCGCGGGGGCGCGGGGCGCCAGCGCGCGGGTAACCATGGCGACCGGGCCCCACGGCCCACGGCGCAGCGCAGCGCGCCCCGGCCCGGCGCCGGGAGAGCCCCTCGAGGGGAGGGGGAGGGGCGCAGCAAAACAACGGGTACCAGGAGGGATGCTGGGCCGGGGGCGGCCGTGGTGCTGCGCGCAGCCATGGCCGCCGCTCACTCTGCGCCCAGGACCGCGGGGAAGTGGGTCGCGCACTAGGAGGGCACGTCCTACGTCCTCGCCGTCGTCATCGCCGTCCTGACCGGGAGACAGCAGCCCACTACTTTGCACTCGCTAACACTCGCTCACCTCCAGACGTGCTCGTTGGTGACGTAGGCGGGCAGGCCGGGGTTCCAGGGGATGTCCGCCGAGGGCAGCGTCAGCTGCGGGAGTTGCGGCAGCTCCAGGCTGGGCATGATGCTCCTGCCGGCCCTGGAGAGAGCCCTGCTGGCGGCCCTGCTGCGCGCCGGCACGCTGTTGTCCTCCGCGCGGCGGCCTGGCCTCGTCTCGCCCGCCACCACACCCCCGCGCGCGCGGCCCCGTCAACGTCGGGATCCTGGCCGGCAGGACGCGTTGCCCGACACCGTGGCAGAAGGGCGTCGCAGGACGCCTCCAGGACGTCGCAGGACGTCACAGGACTTGCAGAAGGCTCCACCTGAGTTGTCAGTCCGTCGCCGCCATACTCTCGACTGGCGGCCGTGGAGGCGCCGGCACGGCCCTGCGCATGCGCCCGCCGATCGATGCGGCGCACCGAGCCACCCCTGCGCCC
>NW_026267137.1:1375171-1375499 GCF_000697945.3 Frankliniella occidentalis
TCCGCCCGGGCCCCCTGCACCGCGCCGCCACCGAACTGTGACAACTTACGAAAAATGATGTCACAGTCGGTTCATCATTCTCGGACCGTCATGATCGTGCGGTCTCCTCCCCCTCTACCTCACCACGCCGTCCAGCTTCATCGTTTTCTCACGCCATGTATTCTCGATACGAAATGTTGGAGGCTGACGAATTTATTTTTGTAGAAGTGGTCTTGAGAGACTGTTACCCCTCTTCAGACTAACATTGTGGTCGCACCCCAATAATACGGGCTGACAATAAGTGAATAAGTGGAAACATTTTTCTTAACTCAATGTTTCGAGTTCCGCC
>NW_026267137.1:1375989-1377330 GCF_000697945.3 Frankliniella occidentalis
TCAGACTAACATTGTGGTCGCACCCCAATAATACGGGCTGACAATAAGTGAATAAGTGGAAACATTTTTCTTAACTCAATGTTTCGAGTTCCGCCCCTCTGCGAGGAGGGTCTGCGCACCCGCCGTGAGACGAGACCAGTGACTCGACTAACAAGCCGCGAGACCCGCCCCGTCCAGCGACTCCACGCCACGCCACGCCACGCCACGCTCCTCAGCACGCGCCACTGTGGCTGACTTTGAGGCTCCCGTCCCTTTCGGTAAACTCCTGCCCTGCCAACCCCCCTCCTCCTATCGTCCTCGCACTTGCCCGCCACCCTCGGCACCCTGCACAGCCTTTCACGCCCAATGTAGGCCAGGCCGGCCTGTAAGGCACCTCACTTGCAAAGCTTCCGCGGTTCCCTGTCCCGCCTCCCCTTTCCCGCACGTGCAGCCGCGTGCCCGCCACGTGCCGCCTCGGTCTGCGTCTGTGTTAGTAGGTCATTCGAACAGGCATGTATAAATCCATTTTCGTCCTCACTCGTATTGTCCCCCAAACAGACTGCAATGACCGACCCACGTCAGAAACTGCTCATCTACGCGACGCTGTAGTACTCGTCTTTTTTCCCTCGCTCCCCCATAACGCCCCATCATGTCGTGATCAGAAACATACCGTGTTCCCATTTATTGTGTGTTATTGTTCAAATCCGCGCCGGGTTTCCCGCGCTCTCCCCAGCCGCAGCCGCGGGACCAGCGGGACCCTCCTCGACGACAAACAACACCAACCGCGACAATGATTCTCCTGGCCCTAATTGAAAGCTCCGGACAGGGCCGGGCCGGGACGTGCACCGCTGCTAATCACCCCCCGCGGGCCGATCACAGAGACACTATTCGCAGGAGAGAGGGCGAGAGCGAGAGAGAGCGAGAGAGGGCGAGAGCGAGAGAGAGCGAGGGACAGAGAGCACGAGGCAGAGAGATGCGGGCCGCCGCACCGGGCCCATCAGAAGGGGAGCGGGAGAGGGGAGGGTCGCGGCGTGCCGCAGAGGTGGCCGCGAGGGGAGAATAATGTCGTTAATCCTCTTTGAAAACGAGGCGTGACGATGTCGATTGTTTTGTGTTTTTTTTTCTTCCACCTGCCCCTGCCGGCCGGAAGTATTGTCTCCTGCTGCCCGTCACCTGCCGCGGCGGCCGCCTCTCTCACCTCGCCGGGCCGTTGCGGAGGTCGGCGGTGCTGCCCCTGGCTGCCCCTGGCAGGGTCGGCACACCGCGCGGCGCGGCGGCGGCAACCCATGGCCCCTGGAGGTAGGCAGCCCGCCGAGCAGCAACAGGCGGCGCGCATAGGCAACCCGCTCAACAGGCCGAGCG
>NW_026267137.1:1377505-1384384 GCF_000697945.3 Frankliniella occidentalis
CACACGGGCGGACAGACAGACAGACAGACAGATAGATAGATAGATAGATAGATAGATAGATAGATAGATAGATAGATAGATAGATAGATAGATAGACTGACTGACTGACTGACTGACTGACTGACTGACTGACTGACTGACTGACTGACTGATAAGTTGTACCCATTGCGGAGAAATTTAATTTACGTACAGTAGGAGATTTGGGTGACCAGTTATTGAGCGCGAGCAAACCTTTCAACTTAAACTTCAATGAGGGTTAAGACGTCAGTTCACATGAACTTAAATCGGCATGTCAATAAACGTCACCAATGGGACGGGCGGTGTCGGGGAGACACACGTCCTGCTCAGAGCCTGCGAGTCTTGGGCCGCTGGCGCGCTGCCGCCTCGGGAGGTGCCTCGTGGAGCCCCGGGCGCCGCCTCGCCTCGGCCGCGTAGGCAGCCCGGCCGCAGCCCAGCCGAGCGGGCGGCCTACCCGACGGCGTCCGCCCCGTACCGTCCCGTCACGTCCTTGTCAAGGACTCCTCGAGGCATCTCTGCCTTGGGCACTGCGTCCCTACCGTTGTCGTGTATTCGACTCCTTACTTTTTATCACCAAGCACGAGTGACCATTGTGTTGCCGATGAACTGAGAGAGGAGACCGTGTTGGGTTCGACTCGCCGTTCTACCTCTCTCTGTATCAGGGGCGCCCCTTCGAAAGCAACCCCCTCCTTCCCCCTTGCTCGTCGATCATGTGCACTTTTAATGGTCCAACTTTGTGTGCCCGCCACACTTTCCCCGCCCCTCCCCCGCCCCCTTTGATTCCCCAGTCATTTTAATTATGTTTGGCGTTTTGGCGGGTCCCGCCCGGCCCTGTCCCACCGCCGCTCCCCCGCGGTACGCGTCAGTCAGCGCGGCCGCGAGCGGCTGCGTCAGGGGCGCGCCGGGGCCGGGCCGGGGGAGCTGCAGGCCATTAGCGGGCGGCGAGAGGCGGGATGGGACCGCCGCCGCTGCCGCCGCCTCGGACGCCACCTCCAGTATCGACGGCATGCCAAGCCGCCCCGCCTTTCATTCCTTCACCCTGTCGTCACCTTTCGCCAGAAATTGAGAAATAAAGTGATGCGGGGCGCTCCCGGGCGGGCCTCGCTCCATGTTACCCCCCGCCACGCCACGCCACTCCGTGCCTGCCGCCGCCGCCGGGGGCTGCTTCCACTCCACAGCACTTAAATTACCAAAAACTCGTTATCTCTTTTTATTCCAGGGCATTTGCATCCGCCCCGCTCTCTCTCTCACTCACTCTCGCTCTCGCCCGCACCCCGTCGTCCTCCTATCTGGGTGCTTCAAGCTCGATAAAGTACAATCGATAGGGGAAGATTGTTGCCAAAAAATTTCTTATTCCATTTTATTTTGCACCGGCCCCGCGGGGCCGTGGCGCGGCGTGGCGTGGCGCGGCGCATTAGCGGAGACACTTACAGCCCCTTCCACTCCATTTCTGCCCGAGTAGGGGTGGTGTGTGGAGATAATCAGCTCTCGCCCCGCCCCACCCCGCCCGACCCCACCCCGCCCTGCCCCACCCCGCCATGCTATCCGCGGCCAAGGAACGGCTCCGCGGCCAAGACAACACGTTCCCGCGGAAGCACGCTCCACGCTCGCGGCCGTGCCAACAAGGCGAGCGTGATGAGGTGATAGGCGTGCGCGCCCCAGTTGCCTCGGCGGGGAAGTGAATTTTGAAGCATGGGGGACCAAAAACCTCACAAGATGCGCTAGATTTATTATTTTTCTCGGTCGCTTAAGTGGGAAGTCAACATGCAATACGCATTGTTGCTGTAGCCGTTGACATGACAAGGATTCGAAGACCTTCGAGTCTCTGGTGCAGCACTGAACGAGCGCGGAAACTAACGCCACGATGCCGGCTGCCCGCGGTGCAAGAGTCAAGCTCTGCGCGAGTCTACTTCTCGGACAGTAAAGAAAACAGGCTCAGAGTATTGGAACCTGCTCTATCTCTGACACAGCGCTGACGTAACCACTACGCCGTTGGTACTCTGCGAAACGGGACGGATGACTGGTGAACCGCGCGACTGTTTTCATTTCCACTCGAAAGTGTTTTGCGCGAGGAAAATTTCGATTTGACGGAGATTTTTCTTCGCTTATGAACGAGTTTGGCCGCGGAAGTCATTTTTCTTCATTTGGTTTGCCTCAGATTGTCGAATTCTAGGCTGCTCGGCACCTTAACGGGATGGGCTCCTCTCTCAACCTTCCTCTCTTCCTGCTCATCGGGACCTGCCCCTGGAGTAGTATGCGGGGAGGCCAGCCAATACCCATTGAGTTACATGTCTCATTTCTTACCGTGTCGGAAGTCTCCCCCCCCCCCCCCCCCCCATACCCCTCCCCCGGGGACGGCGGCGGGGCAGCGGTGGCGGCAGCGCTAGAGAGGTGATTAGGCGGTCCCGCGCCGACGTGGACCATAAGGGCGCAGTTCCTCCTTTCGGTGGCTGCGTTCGGAAATGCCCTCCCACCGCCCCCCGGTCACCTGCCAGAGCACGAGTGCGAGAGAGACGACTGATGAGGAGCGGGTCGGAGAGGGAGAGGGGGAAGGGGGGCTGCCAGGGGGTAATAAGTGAGGGTACGTCGTCGCCGAGGGCGCAGTGGTCCGTCACTGATGTGGCTCCCGACGGCCCGCTCCAATAACGCCACTTCCCGCGCGCTTTTTTCTTTTCGTGGCGAAATGCCATTAAAGACCTTCCTGCCGGCGCGCTCTCCCTCGCGGGGAAGGGGAGGGGGGGTAAGAGTAAATAACCTTGTACCAGTGCTATGCAGAGCTCAGCAGCGGACCGCAGAAGAGTCTGTAAGCTGCGTGGGAGGAAGCGAAAGTCAAAAATTGCAACGGGTTTTGGCTCCACTGTTTGCGGCTCGAGAAATGTGGCGTTGGCTGGTCAGCACGTCGTTGCGAACGCAACTGTGTACTTGTGTGTACTTGTGTGTACCAAGTACAATGTTAAGTTTGCAGTGAGGTAGCCGAGCCGGCAGTGAGGTTTTCGACCCTCGTATTGCGACAGCGCCACGACTTTGTGGCCACAAACAGGAGCGTCCCGTACTGCCACTCAAGGCGGGCCACCACCTCCACACAGCTGCCTGGCGGGCTGGCCTACCCTGTTCGTTGCAGGCGCGTAGCGGCGCGAACCGTCAGAAATATATCTGTACTTGTTTCGGGATGGCCGACACTATGCGTTAACGACAAGGAAATTTAGTGGAGGACTGATTGAAAGGGTTGCTGCTCGACCAGTCCCAACCATTTCCGATGCCTAAGACGGTTGAAGGTAGGGGCTGGGGTCGACAGAGATTCCAGGCACTCCAGGAGATAGGGACAAGAAGGCGCCAGGACGTAAGCAGTATGGTTTTGTAGTAGTTTGTAAAACAATCTTTTATTGGTGAAAATTTTGTTCTCACAGGTGTGGGTACATCTGGTGCTCCGGTACATGGTTCATCATAAAGATTCATTCATTCGTGATTTACAGTGTTAACATCTCTTAGTTTTAACTGATATATATCAAACCTCATGTTAACACTTACTTCTGCACCATATTTACATATAATACACGTAATATTCTACAATGGTAAGTGGCAGGCAGTCGTTGCTTAATGCTTGAATATCAGTGTCTTTTAAAAAGTAATTTTACCACACCTTGTTTTCTGATGCCCGCAATTCTTAATGTAAGGAAAGCTTACAGATGATGCTGACACACAACATAGTTCATCTCACTGTTTGTATCCAGCATTCCGACTAATCTGGTTTTGTATCAAAAATCAGCAAATTACAAACACCAAAAACACCATTAATTAATAAAAATTTGAAAGAATGTAAGGCAACACAATAGCAATGGGCTACAGTGAAAGATTCAAGAACTCAATATTGCTTCTTCTTGGTCAAGACATAGCAGTCTGATGTTAAATACAATGACGATATAAAAGCACAACAGAAAAGGAGAAAAAAAATAAAACAGAAAAAAACATGATTAACGAGTTACACATTAAATAACCATATTGTCAAAATTTAGTTGTACTGTAAAACACATTAGTAGTCATATACAACAGAGTTAAAGCAATCCTTGCATTTAATTAATATCAAATGGAGTGAAACACTTAAAATATCATCAAAAACATTGATACAACCAGTCGTTGAGATTCTTCTTAGAGGAAATCAATTCCGATCATCTACTCAGTTCAAAATATTGAAGTAATTGAAAAACTCAACAAAATATACAAAAATACTGTGCAACAAGTGAAGTTCACTACATAAAGAAAATAGACAATCACATGCAAACTCTGAAGATAAACTGGAGTCTGGTTTAATTTAAACAGTCATGCAAACATATGCACAACAAAATAGCAGTGTAGAGACATTTCACACAAATGAAAAAAATACAAAAGACTAACATAAATGGACTTTTTCTTGTCTGAAAGTGTAGTTTAGGACTAGCATAATAAGAAACTCCAATAACATGACATATTTTGTCAAGTACAATGTGTCAAGACTATGACATCACAGTATGTGTGTTTGCCTACTCAAGCCAAGGCCTTTACCCAACAGTAAGCAAACCCGCAACACTGTGGGGTTGTAGACTTGACACACTGTACAATGCACATAATATGGACAGGATTTTGAAACCTTATAGTCCCCCTTATCTCAGATCAATAAACTATATCATTCATCCATGTTTAGAAATCTATCAGATATCAAATTAGCTGCGGGATGAAGTACAAATTTAAATAACTCTTAGAAGAGCTTTTCTCACAATATACACAATTCATGGGAAAAAAATATAATAAAAGTTTATGTCAAGATTTATCTGAACTCTATCAAAGCTAAAATCACATTTTTAATAAAATAAGTCCAAAAGAGATATGCAAACATCTTTAAAAAAGTAAATGCAGTAAGATGCATCCATATTGAACAAAGTGTCTGTTAAAATAGGATACAAATATCATCTTTCAAAATACCTGACTTCCAAGACAACTGTAAGAATTATTCCAAACAAAGGGACAATCTGCTGCCTATAACAGGTTTAACAGATTTGCCATATAAAAATTAAGTAGCTACGACAAAGTATATCAAACTTGTCAGTGAACATGTTCTACAGAAATGATTTTCACTTCTAGAAGAACAGGCAAGTTTGTGTGAAAAAGCTTTGTACCAACTGGTGCCAGTAACAAAAAGTATCACTGTTCAGTAGGCAGTTGGAGATACAGTTTCAGTAGTGGTTGTCCTCTCCCCTTGGGCTAGCTGTCCAGTCTTCACAGCATTGAATTTCAGGAAGGCATCATAGCCATAGGCCACCATGGCACAATAGCCAAAGAACTGTAATTTACAAAAGAACCATTTAGATTTCCAAAATGCATATTTTAACCCCTACAAGGATGAGCATGTGTAAAAAGTACTTACCGCTCCTGCCCCAAAGGCTTCGTCTCTGTTTGCCCAGCCAGCAGCAAGTGAGGCAGCCAGAAGGTAGAATAGTGTCCACACAGCACAGAAGACAAATTCCTAACAGGTAAGATAGAAATTAGTTTAATTTATAAAGCGCAGCACAAGAAAGAATTAAATAGAAGTAGAAATGCTTACAACTTTCAGCCAGGGGATTTTGAAAAACTTTTCAATGACATGGAAGAGGTAAAAGACAAGCAATATTCCAGTAAACCAGAAGCCAATCATTGCCACAGTGTTGAACCAGGACCCACGGGAGTGTATACTGTAGTATGACACAGTAATGCAGATAAATCCAAGCAAATTCAGGATCTGAGAAAGAAAATTTCATTTAAATTAGAAAACAATTTAACCTTGTGTAATTAATATATAAAACAAAAATTGACAGTTACAATTTGAGCAGCTTTAAGCATGCCTGGGAGGGTACGAATGTAGCTGGGATCAAATCTGATATTGGGAGAAGTCACAATGGTCTCAGTGGTGACCGTTGTCGTCCTTCCATAATTAGGATCAGCCATTGTTCCACACTTGCTTGTGATGCCTTGGTTAAAATTCTAAAACAAAAAAGAGAAGAACCATACAAGATTAATATCTTTGAATCATTTGTAACACTGACCTACAAACAAACAGAAATTGAATATTGCCTATTGAAAAATATATTAAACAACACAATTATTGACAGGTGCAGTCACTTCTTTGAACTGTTAAGACAAGACTTAAAAACCGCAAATGCCTTTATCGTCGAACATGACAACACATTTTCAAACAAATAAACAAACAACATGATGACAGCAGGTGGGAGTAACGACCTAACCTCTACGTTTCGGGAGGTTTCCCTGCGCGAGTGACACCCATCCACTGAAAGGGATCGGAGCGCCACAGGCGTGACGATACCTGTAGATAGCCAACCCGGGGGGCCTCGTATCGAGGGGTAGGTACCAGATAGGAACCCCGTGCCCGCCCGCGCCCCGCCCACACAATCCACGACGGGCCCAACCTCACCCACTTTTCCGACTCCTTTGCTGCAGCACGGCCGCGTCCTCTCCGCCTCTCGGACGAAAGAATACCGTCCAGATACACACAATGCCCCACGCCTCACGCCTGCGCGACCGGCCCAATGTGCCACGGTACCACCACCTGTAGCCCCGCAAAATTTTGGACCCCGTCCAAGTTTGGCTCACCTAAAAATACTGGGTGTGTTTGAAGCGGCGGGCGAACACTTCTCTCTCGCGCTCACACTCACGCACGACTGCCCCCGCCGCGGCGCCGCTCGCCGCTGCGCTCGCACCGCGCTCTAGCCGCAGCGTAATGTCAGCGCGCCGCTCCTACAAGAGCCGCCTCCGGGAGGACGCCGCTGCCGCCCGCAGCCCGTCTCTTTCGCACACCTGAAGGATGCCGACCCGACGCGAGAGAGGGACGGAGAC
>NW_026267137.1:1385734-1389065 GCF_000697945.3 Frankliniella occidentalis
GGCAACTCCGCGCTGGCAATTCAAAAGGAGCGCCTGAAACCATCACATTTCCGGCTCCCGAGCCACAATTGGTATTCACTATTTACACAAGGCAACGGGCATAGCAGAAACATCTGGCAAATCACAACATCGGTGGCCGAACTAACCTGCTAAATTCGTGTTGTTTTTGTGCTGTTGACCCGACTTTTGGAATGTCTATTTCGGGTGTCAAAAAGTTCTAAGAAACTACGCAGCTCTGTATCATGTGGAGAACAATTTTACTACGCCGGGCTTATGCCGGTGTGTTTCAGTCTGTGCTACAAAAGGGCGATCCAGGTTTCTCCAAGTTTCCTCCGTCGGAGCTCCCACTACTTGTAAATCAATGCCGATCATTCAGCAAACCTCCGAGGTATAGGAATCCACCTCCTCCAATCAAACCAGAGGAACCCTTGCCCGAACCTCCCCCGTTTTCATCTGATGATATTGACTTCATCGGTGAATTGGCGTCGAGCTGTGCTGGGGATTCGAGAAATGAAGTCCTCGACGGAGTGGGTACACTCGATAATAGCCCCGAGTTACCAGAAGCTCCTAAAATTACTGATGAATGGGAACAAGAAGTCGAAGTGGATGACGATACAGAAGATGTTGAAGATCTAGATCCTGTTCCGTATTTTCCTCCTGTTCAAAAATCTTTCAAGTTGTCTGGTAATAAATCAGCTTATAAGTAATTACTCCGTCTTTTAATCTATCAATGTTGTATTGGTTACATTTTACTGTAAATTTCAGTTGGACCGGGTGTTGACAATATGAAACTCCTCTCAGAAACAAAATCTGCTCTATTGAACGAGGAAGCAGCTCAAGCAATGCCACAAAATGCCACAACACTCTTGGAAAACAATGCCAACCTAGAGCGAATCCTTGCTGCATGGAGTCAAGCAGTTCTTCCTACACCAATCACTGGTCCTATGCCTCTTCATGAGTTAGCTAATAGAAGTACCAAACTAAAAGAACTAGTCAAACTTGGAGTAGATTTGTACAAAATTGCTGGAAGACATGGGGACTTGGAGAGATTAATGGCATTAGACTGGGACCATCAAATAAAACCACAAATCAGGTTTGTTTCATGCCTCCAATCCACTCCATTAATCTAAATTAAATGTGTGAAATTATTGTATTATATTTTCATATTTTATTTTAGATTTCTGGTTGATTGTGGAATTGAGCCAGATCGCCTGGCAGATTTTTTCTCGCGCAACACAGCACTCCTATGGACTGACAAAGATGATATACAAGTTCGTCTCAACTATCTGGAGGCCAAACAATTTTCTCCTGAGCAAATTAAAAAGATTGTGAATGGTGGTGCATTTTGGCTTACACTATCGTATGTATCCTGTAATCAACTGCTGAAGACCATCAAGTTTTTGCATCTATCTAACATTGTCATATTCTTTACAGAACAAAAGAACTAGATGCAAGACTTGGTTTTATTCAGAAAACCTATAAGCTTCAAGGCAGTGATGTTCGTTCCGTTGCCTCATCCTACCCTGCAATAGTATCCACTCCTAAGTGGAGTGTATTTGTAGTAAGTAACACAGATCAATTAAAATGCTTTATATATTACAATTCTCTTGGTACGCTAATGGTATGAATGCTCTTATGTTCTCAGGACACAACAAAACTGATGGACCGTGAATTTGGGTTTACGGGTTGGGAACGTAAGCAGTTACTCTTGACAGCCCCACAATGTTATTTGCGTAAGTTTTTGGAGGACACATGTACCTCATTTACATTTGGAATGAATTATAATTTCTGTTGAACAATGTTAATTTATATGTTTCGTACTTTGCTCAGATCCATCTGTTTTAAGAAAGGCGTTTGATTTTTGCCATAATCAAATTGGATTTACTCATACCCAATTGGTACAACATGGACGTCTGCTTGTGAACAGAGTCAGTACAATGCAACCACGCTACAAGTTCCTTAAATTTTTGAAAAGAGACATTTTTAATGTTAAAGATCCTTTATACATTTCTCCAGACTGGTTATGGAAAGGTACTGTGGAGGAATTTTGTGAAGAAGCTGCAAAGACTTCTGTTGAGGACTTTGAAAACTACTTAAGATATTCAGATCATACTTAAGATTAGTCTGTTTTGTTGTATATTATTAGCCAATATTTAGTGGATAGAATTAACTTTAAGGATACTGTAGGTTTTCTATTGCCGTCTCCTCTAAGAGGATGTTTAATAAAATTAAATATCTTAACAGGGGACTGAATTGATGAATTTAATTACCACTTATATAATCACAGGCAAATAATTGGTAGAAGATACATTCAACTAATACTAATCAAAATACTGAGATTCCATGAAAAATATAATACTGAATCCAGCATAGAAATCATAAACTCATCGTCAGACTCTCAATTGTGACAGCAGCTAGCTAATTTTTCCAATCTCAATTTTTTGCTGAATAGCTCTGTATGAGTGGTAAAGGATACCATCAATAATGCTTGCCACAGTATATATCCCACCAATGATTGCACAGAGATTCACCAAGAAATGACCTAAAGGCCTAAACCAGAAAAATAATCAATTGAAGTAAATGTGCAGAGAGAGATAAATACTTTAGTAGTTCATGTAATAGACACACTTACTTTTCTTTTTCTGTATACTTCACCATCATTGGGGAAAGTTCATAGTTAAAGAAAACACCAGGCATGCCGGATTCACCATGCCCCATAGTTACAACCTGTTTCAAAACAGAACCATTGGATCTAATTTTTCATGGCAATGAACAAATCAATGTTGAAGAATAGAGCAAAATTGAGCAAAGCAAAATTTTTGTTTGCCCATTAGGAAAAAGACATTTTACCTTCTGGTGCTTCGTTACAGAGAATTGATTAGTTTGAAGAACACTTCCATCCCTGCGGACATAAGTTGTTGGGACGATTTTGATGTAATATTGGAACATAGTAGCACCTGAGAATCAGATAAGAACACTCTGTCATCAAGTTCTTTAAAAACTGTAAATGAAACAAAGTTTTTGAGTTCAAATATCCCTCTGCAGACGACTCATACAACATATGAATCCCACCACATAACTCCTTATTAGGAACAAGGTATGCCAAACAAAATTGATCCTTCATGCTTGTAACCTTTAATGTGTCAACAGTTCAATTTTTTAAAATATTCTCTTCGTTGGAAATCGCTAGAAAGTGAGCCCCGTAAAGACAGATTCGGCATGTTACTACAGTGAACAGTTGGCGAACCTTCTCCCAGACAAGATGTCCGCCCACCACGAGTTTTAACCCTTTGACCACTTTGATAGGACATCAAAGTTGTGATAGTTCCAC
>NW_026267137.1:1393770-1396986 GCF_000697945.3 Frankliniella occidentalis
AGAGAGCCGACAAGACCGGCGAAATCGTCTGGGCAAGCCGCGCCGAGGCGCGCCGACACCTAGAACGGGTTCCAGGACTTGAACCGTTCAAATTTGGACAAAATGCGTCGGTAGTGTGTTTGAAGCCCTTAGGTCTAGCTTTCAGGGGCTGTTGTTATTTTTATTGTGCGAGCAATACCGCCCGAGCGGGAGAGCCAGACACATCGTATAGCTGGCAATGGTACCTGATATTGGGTACCGTGGCGTGGGGCCCACCGTTCAAATTCGAACAGGGCTGGTGTCATCAGAGGTACCCGATAGGGCTCGCAAACTCGTGACCCGTGGGTACTCGGGTGACCCGGGTAGGAACCGGGTGAACGGGTAACCCGGGTACCCGCGTAGACACGGAGCGGGTAACCCGGGTACCCGCGTAGACCCGCAGTGGGTAACCCGGATGCGCGGGTAAAAGTGAGAGCCCTACCCCACGGTGCTACCCATATGTCAGGTACCATTGCCAGCTATACGATGTGTCTGGCTCTCCCCCTCGGGTGGTAGTGCTCGCACAATAAAAATAACAACAGCCCCTGAAAGCTAGACCTAAGGGCTTCAAACACACTACCGACGCATTTTGTCCAAATTTGAACGGTTCAAGTCCTGGAACCCGTTCTAGGTGTCGGCGCGCCTCGGCGCGGCTTGCCCAGACGATTTCGCCGGTCTTGTCGGCTCTCTAGTCCGGGTTGTATGGGTCTCACAGGGAAAATAATTGCAGCGCCGGAAAGCTTGGACCATAGCCTACAGCACCCCCTTGGACACAAAAAGTCAAAATCTGAACGGTTTAAGAGCTGGAGCCAGATAACGTGACGAGCGCCCCCGTCCGCCCATTGCACCGCTGCAGTCCCGGCCGCGATCCATCCCCTTAGCGGAGGTGGCGCGCTCTGGCTAGCTCTGGCGGCGGGCTGCGGCGGCTCGGCTCGTCCGGACGCGTTTTGTGGCCATTTTTCCCCGGCCCGGCGGCCGCAGAAGCTCCTCCATACCTTTACTCTCCATGGTTCCACAGTTATTTCATCACTTACATAATGCAATTTGGATAGCTTTCACTAAGATCTTTATATTCGAGTTGTTGTCAAGTTGTTCAAATAAAAACATATATACTATCGTTCTTCTAAAAAAAATCAATAAATTACATAGCCGGCTTGTGGGGGTTAGGTGCCTGAAGTTTCCACTCAACATTCAAGTATTACGAGAAACTCATCCATTCCAAATAATAAAAGAAGTAGGTGAGTGAATAGTTAGTTGATATGTGCAATTTCAAACACAATCGCGTTTCTGTATCCATCAATCGGTTGAATCTTGGCATAAGATAATGCAATATAGTATGAAGAACTCATATTTGAAAACCCCTAAAGAGACTAATCAACCCTGTTCCTACTTTATCATCGGTTTGTAACTAGTTTTCTTATGATTAAGCTGGAAGAGGAGAAACTGAACAATGCCTGCAGTACCAGGAAGTATGTATGGAGGGCAACAAGGTCCATCCTGCTTTGACCGTATGAAAATGGGAGCAATGATCGGCTTCTGTGTCGGAATGGCATCAGGGGCTATCTTTGGAGGCTTCACAGCATTAAGGTACAGTATAAAAATTTTGAGGTTATATAAAATATGAAGAGTGATAAACTTGACAACTTATGTTCAACCTTTCCCCTTAACAGATATGGTATGAGAGGACGTGAACTGGTTAACAGTGCAGGAAAGGCCATGTTACAAGCAGGTGGCACTTTTGGAACTTTTATGGCTATTGGAACTGGCATCAGATGTTAGCATAGGAAATGTATAATAATATGTGAACTTTCAAGTTGAATTAGAATTATTGATTTGTTTTCTTACAATTAAAAATCCAGAAACAAACCTTGTTAATATTAACTTGTTAATATGCTTACCGTCTGGTGTGGTTACATAAATTCCATCAATTGGATTTGTTTTCCCTTGAATGTTAAGACCAAATGAGAGGTGTCTGATTGTATGAGTAGTATTGAAGGAAGATGCCGAAAATGGTTGAACATCGTGCACTGTAATTCAGAAAGTTAAGAAAACATTAGTAATGCTATACTCTAGAGCAAAGACTAGAACATAAGAGGTACATGTGTCTCACTCACCATGTACATGATCAATTAAATAACTTCTTCCTGGTGCTATGTGGAAACTACCTCCCACCTGGGAAAAACAAGCAAAATGTTACCAATGATGATCCTTCAAAATTAGTTCCACAAATACCTAAGTACCTAAAGTAAAAACTTACTCTATTGACTTCTAAGTATCCATAAATTTGACACCCTTCCTTAAAGGCTCCCTTTGCTGCTAGGTTTGATTGGTCATTTTTACATTGCTCAACCTGGTCCGGGTCTGGAAACTTCCACTGCATTATCCTATATGCTTCTCTTACATCTTCACAGGTGTTACAGCACCTTACATTTAGACAGATAAAAAACACATACTTGTTTACTATGAAACACTGATACGAATTAATTAGGTATCTAAGTAAGATAGAAAATCTTACTTGATTATCTCTTTGGGAGCACCGTAGCAACTACCACATGTGTCATTTTTAAGCTCTACACTCTGAAAAAAGTATAAAATTAGTGTATAAACTTTTTACAAAAGAACAAAGACGGAAAGAGAAATACCTTGGTAATGTTAGGGGCCTCTGTTGATGATTTAACAGATGTACTTGTTTGTAAATCTGAAAACAAGATAATAAAGCAACTTTTTATTTTTGTGTTCAGAGATGAAATAAGATTAAAGTGAAGAATACAACCTTCTTTTTGAGGGTCCTCTAGAGGCTGACCCATTAAATCAAGGCGTCTTTTGTAAATATTATGGTCAATGTGCAAATGATGTTCACCAGCAGAATCCATGGCATCCAGAGATAAAACTGAAACAGAGTGAAGCACTACTTTCCAAACACCGTCCAGCAATAATTTGGCTCCATAATGTTCGGAGACTTTTCTGGAGAGATTACTTACAAGAGCATGATATAGTAGGCATGACAATATCTAAATTTATGCGCAGCTTAGGTCCCCGAGAAGTGTCAACAAATAGATCCTCAGTTATGCCGGGAGTCATGAAATCTTTCACCTCGGCGTAGAATAGAACTCCCATGCACCATACACTTAAGAGGGTGACTGAAAATAAAAATTAAACCTGAAGTAAGCATGAAGTAATTGTAAAAATAAAACTATA
>NW_026267137.1:1397146-1398319 GCF_000697945.3 Frankliniella occidentalis
ACTAGAAAAGATTTAGGAAGGAGCCAATGATTTATGAAGTCGACAGATATGCAGAGATGTTTGTCGTGTTGTCAATTGAGATAACCTCAAAATAACCGGGGTTGCCCATGGAAAACAGTGCATAAAAGACAAGTCATGTTGTACCTAGGCCACCGCCAGATGTCTTGACTCGAAAGTCTTCTATAGTTTTTGAAAATGAGTCAAACCGACGGAGGGTATCAAGATTTTTGAGCAAATTCATGTCTTTTTTCACTGTGCTCTGGCTACTGTTTACATTAACACTACTTCTGTCAGTTGAGACACGCTAGCCAACCTATGCAAGCAAATATTAGTTGGGTTCGATAAGTTTACACGGTAAGTTTTAGGAGAAGATAAATGTTTGTTTCTGGTAATATTTCGCCGATGTAGTAAAAGATGAATAAACAGAATATCGGAACATGCTTAGTTCACACCCTCGCTCGCACGCCGCACCACAAGGCGATTTTTGACCGATTGGGCACACTTCGGGGGCGTGCAAGGAAAAGGGGGAATTGGGGCCGGGGAGGGGGGGGGGGGGCATGGAGGGAAGTACCCTTCAGGAAAATAGCTTAAGCTTCTGCCTATTGTAATTCTGAGAGATGGCGCCGGTAGGTAGGCCACCAAACATACAGACGAGCGAGGGCGATTTCAAGTTCAGCGCGTTGCCTACCTACCGGCGCCGTCTGCCAAAACTAAATTCGGCTCTAGCTCATCAGCCAATTTTCCAATTTTCATTTTCCTCCCAAGTGTCCCACGCGTATGAAAACACGCTACATCAAACGACCCATCCGCGTCTAAGAGTATCCAATGCCAAATGATCGCCCTGCAGCGGCGTGCCAAGAGTGTCCCAGCCCATAAGAAACCTGACCGTGCCCATCAGGGGCTTGCCAGTGCACGTTATCGCCCGGGTGGGAACGTCCCAATTCTGCCGACAGGTTTGCATGCACGTACGTACGTACGCCCCACACGCGAAGAACTCCCTCCTCCGCGAGGATGGGGTCCGCGGTAGGGGGTGAACCTTACCTGTTGGGGGGTGGGGGTCGTACCGCACGGGGGCTCGGGCAGGTGCCGTGGCGAAAGGGGCTCCGTCGGTGCTCTGGGCAGCCTGGTACGGGCGTATTCGGCTGGGCGCGGAGCCGGGGGTGTGGAGCGGGG
>NW_026267137.1:1399011-1404229 GCF_000697945.3 Frankliniella occidentalis
ACAGTATGATCTTATTTACAACCTATCGATACGAACGTCGCTGTGGTGCCTTTCCAGCCCGAGCGAGTAGGCAACCCGCTCGCCGTACGGGGAGGTGGGCTAGCTGAATTAGCCACGTGGTAGTATAGGTACGTCGAAGCGGGACCAGACAGATTAAATCTCAACAAAAACACTAGTAAAATTATTTATTAGGACTGCACTTCGGCTCCTACCGTCCCGCTACAGCACTAGCGCTTCCGGTAAGCCGCTGTGACACGATGGGACAAAATGGACTTTGGAATCGACGTCGATTCGACGTCGTAGAACATTCTTCGAATTGCTTGACAAAATCGAATCAATGTCGAGTCGAATTTGCCCCCGATCAATACCTATCGACCATTTATTTATATTATTTCTCACAAGGAGTGCGAGAAACCCGTCCCATTACTGTTATCAATTTCGAACTACAACCCGTGATAATTTGGCCAAGACGTTGAAGCATATGTGAAGTTCTTTCCGCTCATTGTAAAGCTGGACCTCGATGCGCCAGCTGTGCTTTAAGACGGGGACATGTTTCACCGTCTTTACTAAGGTGTCGATGTCCAGCGTGGAGTTGACCGCGACGTAGTGCCCCTGCAAAATACTACGGATTACGAAAACGTCGAAGTGTCAAATTGCATAGGGTCACGCCTTTTGCATCCCTCTAAGCTGAAAAAAGTAACATTTACCGCACCCACCGCACCCTACCTACACACCAAAAAAGGGGACGGAACAATTTTGTTCCACGAGTGGACGCGATTTCGAGCTCTTTATTTACGTGGAACAAACCTGCTGTATTTTTATTTTTTTGACAATTTGTACCAGCTTCACTAGTCCGGATTTAAATTGTCCCACAAAAATGGTACAATTTGTCCCAAACTAATATTGTGCATGTAATTGCGTCGTTTTTCTGCACAAACGAGAAGTGTCCCTCCCTTTAGTGTGTAGGGAGGAGGGGGGGCATTGCCTCTCTTATCCGCCCTCTGGATAAGGGTTGTGCATAACAGAGGATGCCAATAACCGTTCCATCGCGCGCACCTCCTTGACGGGGCAGCTGAATCTCGGCACAATGTTCTGCACGAGCGGGGCCCACACCGTGCCGTTGACGAACAGGAGCGAACAGACAGACACGTCCCAGGACCAGGAGTTCCAGCTCTCGCATGCACCTCTGTCCAGATGGCATTTCTCGATGTTGACTCGGAACTGGAACAGCATTTAGATTATTCGAAGTTAAATTTTTTGAAGAGGGATTTTTCCATTATCGCTCATTCTCATTACACACTGCGCAACTGCGCAAACTTGAAGCAAATCTGTTCAGACCGCGCGTTTCCCCGGTGTTCTCCAATTCGATCGGCATTGGGCGGTGCGCGTTTAGCGGAGCTGACCTGGCAGTACCTCAGCGCCTGCGAGAATCAGGGTAGGCCGCCAAGCAGAACACGCATGCACTGCAGGCAGTACGTTGCCTACCTATCAGGCGCTCTCCGACCTTGCATCGGCTAGGCCGAGCTTGGCATTTTCTTAACAGCGAATTGAATGATGGATGTAACTATACACTGTATGAGTGTTTTTTATTTGTTCGAATTGAGCAATCAATTTGTTTCCCTCAAATTTATGCGATTATTTGAGCACGTTTTTGCATTTGTTTGTAAGAAATCGTGAATTTTTGAGCACAAATTTGTCCGAAACGAGACGTAGGTTTTACTTTGCCCGAATCTTTTCACTCTACAAATGTGCGGCATTATGTAAAACATTCCTGCCGTATTCTTAAGAAACTGTACCATTTCTGTAATGAGTCGTAACCTTTTAGAGACTTTATGAGTACGAAGGTCTTCGTGCAGGGAATTAGGCCTCATGTATTACAATAGAAGACAAACTTTAAGTGCGCGCGCACTTACTCTTTGGAACGACTTGCTGGGCTGTAACACGTTGAAGCCCACCGTCCACAGCTCGTCCCCCGTCTCAGCGAGCTCAATGTTCACGTCCGTGATCCGCAGGTAGTGATCCTTGTCCTTGCAGTGCTGGAACTCGTGGAAGCTGGGTATCAGTCGCGTCCTTCGGGCGGGCGCTGCTGCCTTCGGCAGCGCTCTCTGGAAGCACAAGAACAAGTTTGATCATAGTCGCATTAAGGGTCGAACTCAAAATTACCAGCAAAATCACTCCATGGGATGGTTACTTTTTGGGACTCAGCGTTGTACTCAAGTACTTTTGGATGATGATAAATAATGTATCCGCGAGGCTAACATTTTTCCGGTGGTCTAATGAGGTTTATCCGGATTTATCATTGCAAGTATAAAAAAATAATCATCCCTGAAACGTCCCTTGAGAAACGTATACCCTATCGCATCCTCGTGGACATTGCGGCTGGAGGGGCTCCTCAGAGGCCTCACTTGTTATGATTTAAATGCACGTTTGATTCTTTCGCAGTGGAGAAGTGGAGAACACGTTCGTAAAAATGACGTCAAATGACCTCACTTCAACGTAGCCTACACCGTCAAAATATAGTGTGGTGAGGAGGTATAGCTATAGATTAGCTCAGTTTGGTGTCAAAAGTAGGCCATTGACGGTACGTTTGGAAGATTCTGTGCCGCCTGGTAGTCATTAGCACGGCAAGAGACAAAGCTTCTCGTGTCGGAGGCCATGCACGCCTTTCTCATGTGCGGCCAGACGCCGATGAGAGGTGGCGATTGATGGGGAGGACACAGCCATTGCGCTATCTTTCCCTCCCTATCTTTCCTTTTCCGGTGTCGAGGAGGTGAATGTCAAGCGCGTAACATCGCAGTCAAAATATATACTTCGGTTAGGCAGTCAGATGTGCCTTTTTGGCGTTGACCCGCCTATGACTATCGTGTTTCACGTGCCCCCCCCCCTCTTCCCGGTTTTTCTATTATTTTCCTGTGGAATAATAACAGACTGCCCAGATGGGACGCATCCGCAGGACTTTTGTTCTGGGATGTTGTGACAGCAATCTGGCTCTTTTGTTAAAACATGCGCATGGTTACAATGTAGTTGGACGAATCCGCCACTTGCTAGCTCGTTTCACCACACCACACCGTGAAACTTTAAAAAAGTTTCGTGTGTGGTTGCGTGGTACAACTTCTGTCATGCAAGTAATTAAAAAGTAATAAATTTCGAGACGGCCACCACTACCTTTTTGAACGTACACAGGATTACACGATCACGTTGGATTACAGATTGCAAAAATTTGTTTGTGCATTTAATATGTGTATGAATAATATCGGGGATTTAAGTCCTTGGTTTAAGTAGGCTATACCAGGTGGCTGATTCACTCCGCACACTTTCGTTTCGTTTCGTGTGTGCATGGTAGTATATGGTTGTGATGGTGATGGTAGCCGGTAGCTCCACTTGCCCCCCGCCCCCCCAATCTTCCACCCTGACCTCTTAGACCTATGTAGATTTACCTAAAGGCACACCACGTTCCTTACTTGAAACGTTTCTCTATCCGATGACAAGGACGCACGAGCCGACTGGAGTCCTGAGAGAAGAACCAGCGCGAGTACAGCTGGAACTGGAAGTAAAACTCCAACGATAAGAGTGCGAACCGGGGAGAAGGGGGGGGGAGGGCAAATTATGCTACACAACACTTGTATGTAGACAAAGCTGCAGCGCATGGCGTGTCAGGGCTAGCAGTCATCAGTGTTACGGGTTTGCATAACCCAGGCCTAGGGCCATGACGTCTTACGGGTGGAGAGAGGATGCACCGTAGCCCTGACACACGACTGCGCCGGGGCAGGGGAGGGAAAGGGGGGGGGGGGGGTAGACTGTCCACCCCTTCGGTGTGGGAGAACTCAGGAAGAACGCAGTTTCGCTCACCGTACACCTTGGCGCTACCCGCGCCGGAACTGTTAAGCATGGCAGATTGACACCCCGCAGTGGGCCGTGGTGAACTACCGATCTACTGCCGATGCCGGACGATGAGGCGAGCAGCTACCGTTTGCCCCCCCCCCTCCATTCTACTCCTCCTCTCTTCTCCCCTCCCCCCGAGGTAACCTCCATGCGGAATAAAAAGTGACAGCCAATCCGACCGCTGGCCGTGGCCGCCCGCGGCATGTCGCTAGAGTCGCGTCGAGTGGTCTAACAGGGGTTGGCACCCTCTCTCGTCCACTAACGCGTGCTCTCTGTCGGCGCAGACCGAGGAGAGCCAGCCGACGCCGGCCCTGCAGCCGCCAGGATCGCGCCGTTCGCAGTTCCTGCGCGCCGTGTCGCTGTTCTCGGCGGCGCACCAGCTCGCCGTGCTCGAGGCCCGCGAGGAGCAGGGCGTGTCGCTGCTCGAGCGCAGCACCAGCCTCACCGCCGAGCCGCTGGAGCCGTTCGAGGCCCTGGGCGCGGCGGCGGGCCCGGCGCTGGCGCGCAGCCTCAGCCTACCGGCGGACCAGCTCGCGAAGCAGGTGCAGCAGGGCAGGTCGTCGAGGAGCACCCGCAGCACCCGCAGCTGCAGCCTGGCCGGCGAGCCCTGCGCGCTGCCCCGGCGGCGCGCTGCTCGGGGCGCCACCCAGGTCGGCGCGGCCGCCGCACAGCGCACGCAGCGAGACAAGCCACCCTCGAAGGTAAAGCCCTATCCATGCAGCACGTTCCGAACAAAAGGGGAAATAATCGGGAACCGAAATAAATTACCTGCTTAATTGCCAGAGCGAATCGGCGAGTGACCGGGCCGGGTCAAATCGAGACAGCGAGGAAACTCCTTCTGAAGCGACGCCGAAGAGCCATGCGTCGAACGTCAACGAACCGGACGTAAGGAGCTCGATCAGACCTCACACTACTTTCGATTTGTTTTACTGCTTCTATTCCAAGCATGCATCTCGATTCGCACCGTCTGCAGATGGACCCCGCGTTGGCCGAGCTGCTCCGGAGCCTGTGGGAGGACCCACCCCACGAGTCGGGGCGATCCCCGCGCCCCGAGGCGGTCGCGCCCTCCAGGGACCGGGGCCGTGACCGTGACCGTGACCGGGACCGGGACCGGGATCGGGACCGGGACCGGGACCGCGAGCCGGACGTGCTGTCGGGCCTGTGGCGCATGCTGGACAGCTACGACGAGTTCGTCTGCTCGCCACCGGGTTACCACGCCTTCAGACAGGTTGTTGCGCTTTGGCCTTTCCACCCTAGGGGCCATCCATTAAGTACGTCCGAGCTCGATGGGGAGGGGGGTGTCTCTCAAAAAGGGATGTCGATGGACCTGGGGGGG
>NW_026267137.1:1404499-1431330 GCF_000697945.3 Frankliniella occidentalis
ATCTCACCCCCTGCGAACCGGTAGTGAGAGCTCATAATATAAGCCTCTTTGTCAAAAAACAAACAAAAATGAAATAAATTCGCAGGACAAGCCGCACTGGCTCGACCAGGAGCCCATCCCGTGGCGGGTCCGCGAGGCCGCGAGGGAGAAGTGCAACAGGTGGCTGCAGTCGTGCCCCATCAGGGTAATTACCGACAACGGCAAACTAACTTCCACGCTCTGGGCGCACGCGCCGCGGAAATTGAATCAAGTGATCCACGCCATCCGGCGCGAGGTTGCGGGGAGGGGTGAAAGGGTAGTGGGCGAGCAGGAAGTCACCAAAAAAGAGTTCCCTTCATTTTCTTTTCATTTTCCCAAAAAGTTAAAGTTTTCCGAAAAAAAAAGTTTCCTTCAAAATAAGGGGCTTGTTTCAAAATTTTCGTTATTTTCCCTGATTTTTCGTTTGTACTGCACCTTTTCCCCTTTTCCGGCATCTCTAGACTAGTTTCCTTTTGTTCCTCAAAAAGTTTATCTGACTGGCCTCTATTGCAGGAATGGGAGAGGCGCGACACGCTAGAGAGCCTGGGCCGGCGGCGCTCCCGGGTAGCAGAGCCTCCCGCCGCCGGGCCGCCGCCCCCGCGGTCCGTCACCTCCACGCCGGCCCTCGCCGACCACGTGCCGGCCATCACCGCCGTGCGGAAGCTCAAGCAGTTCAAGCAGGCGCATTGAGGTCAAGGAAGAGGAGATACGCGAGATTAAAAATAATGACGTCGTTTATTTACAAAAGATATTTACAAAAACTTTTATGGCGTATGTAGGGCGTATTATGGCAGAGATGAAAACATGATATTTATGATGATTAATGAAGCTCTATCGAGAGGAGGTCGTTGATGGAACTGATCAGACTGTTTTACCCCACGAAGCAAGTGCGGGGGTTCCTAGTCCCCAAAGTACCTTACAATAACGTTGCAAGAGATCAGTCGAGTGTCGCAAACACTTATTAGCCCGACGGGAAAAAAGAAATACTAAGGGCGAAGTTTAATACTCCAAGGTGACGCATTTCGTCTTCAGGTATTCATTCAGCGCCTCTTCTCCTGTAAACGAAGGAAGATACATGGAATTAATAAACATGACAATATTAGGTATCCTTCTTCATTTGTGTGCACCGGAATTGCACTCACCGAGATCCTTTCCAAAGCCCGATTGCTTGAAGCCACCGAAGGGCGCGGCAACATCGGTCTTGTTGTAGGTGTTGATGAACACGGTGCCAGCCTCTATCTTTTCCGCGAAGGCCATGGCCCGGTTGATGTCGCGTGTGAACACACCCGACGCGAGGCCGAATTCGGTGCTGTTGGCGCGTTTGATGACGGCGTCCAGGTCGCTGAAAGAAAGGCGGAGAGACTTAGATGAAGACTTCCGTCCGAGGATAGTAACCAACAGGAGAGGAATGGCATTTCTGGAAGGGTGGTGGTACTCACTTGCCGCTGAACTTTGAGATGATCATGATGGGTCCGAAAGACTCCTCCTTCGCGACGTACATGTGGTCCTCGACGTCGGTGAGGACGGTGGGCTCGAAGAAAAGCCCGGGTCGGTCGAGCTGCTTGCCGCCGTAGCGGAGGGTGGCGCCCTCCTTGACGCCCCGTTGCACGTAGCTGACGAGCTTGTCGAGGTGCGCCCTGTGGTTCTGGGGGCCGTGGCTCGTGCTCCGGTTCAGCGGGTCGCCAATCACAATCTTCTTGGTCTCCTCGATCACCCTCTCGACGAACTTGTCGTGGACCGTGTCCTGGACGAAGATCCGGCCCGCTGCGATGCAGTTCTCTCCCTTGTTGAAGAACACGCCGCCCATGGCCTGCAGAGGATAAATAACTGATGAGGAATTGCGCCTCGCACAATTATTGCCTTTTTTCACAAAGAGGCTCCACAAACTCGCGACTTACATTCCTCACGGCACGCTCCAGGTCACAGTCGTCGAAGATGACGAGGGGCGACTTGCCGCCGAGCTCGAGAGAGCACTTCTTGATGTTGGAGTTTGCGCAGGTCTCCATGATGGTCTGACCGATCTCCGTGCTGCCGGTGAAGCCGAGCTTGCGCACCAGGGGGTGCGAGGCGATGGCGTTGCCAGCCTCGGAGCCTGTGGCAGGAAACACTCAGTGAGAACACGTCCCTTTTCCGTCTTTCTTCCGCCTTTGCCCGCCTTTACTTTTACTACCAACTCACCGCTTCCCGGGACGATGTTGATGACGCCCGGGGGGATGCCGGCCTTGACGGAGAGCTCGGCGAACTTGAGGGCGGTGAGCGGCGACACCTGCGCGGGCTTCATGACCACGGTGTTGCCGGCGGCCAGGCAGGCCGCCATCTTCCACGACAACATCATGAGCGGGTAGTTCCACGGCGTGATGAGACCGCACACCCTGGAGGAGCGAAGGGAGGGAGTGAGCGCGCGAACTTCCCTTGGGCGGGGCACATGCAGGTGGGGAGGGAAGGGAGAGGCACTCACCCGATGGGCTCCTTCTTGGTGAAGGTGAGGTTCCTGTTGGGCCGGGCGTGGCTGATGGGGATCGTGCTGCCCGTGATCTTGTCGCACCAGCCGGCGAAGTACCTCCACACGTCGATGGACATGCCGACGTGCGTCTTGAGGGCGAGCGTGTAGACGGCGCCCGAGTCGATGGCCTCGATGGTCGCCAGCTCCTGCTTGTGCTCCTCCATCAGATCCGCGAGTCGGAACAGCAGGCGGCTCCGGTCGCGGGCCGACATCTTGGACCACTCGCCCTCGTCGAAGGCGCGCTTGGCGGCCTGCACGGCGCGGTCCACGTCGCCGGGCGTGGCTCGCTGCACCTGCGGGGCCGGAGGGGTGGGCTCGGCTTAGCGCCTGGTGGGTAGGCAACGCCACCGCGCCCAGAGCATGGGTGCACCGCGGGGCGGCCTACCCTCCGGGCGGCAGACTTACCTTGCAGATGACGCTCTCGTCGGCGGGGTTGATGCTGTCGATGGTCCGGCCGCCTTCAGCGTCGATGAACTTGCCGTCGATGAAGAGCTGTTTGGGGAACTTGATGTCCATGTTGTTGACGTGCATGACCACGGGGTCGTATTCGACCTCCTTGGAAGCGGAGCCGCCGCGCGACTTGAGCACCACGGCCTCGCCGAACTCGACGAAGGTGGTCGCGAGGAACACGTCCTCGTTCTGCATCTCGAAGTTGAAGCGATCCTTCACCTCCTCGATGAGTCGAACCACGTCCATGGAGCCGGCGCCGGAGCCAAAGAAGTCGGTGTCGTCGTCGACGTCGATGCGGAGGATGCCGGTCCAGATGTCGCGCAGCACTGGCAGCATCTCCTTCTCCTCGGGGGTCATCTCGACGGCGACCCTCTTCTCGGCGGCCTTGCCGTAGCGGTTGGCGGGCATCATGCGCCCGTTAACGTGCAGCCGCTCTACGTTGAGTCGCTTGCCGTCGCTGCCCTGCAGCAGCAGACCCCCGGCGTGCACCAACCCTGGGGCCTCCAGTCCCTCAATGGCCACCTCATCGGCTTCGGAGGGCGTGGACCCAGTCCACAGCGAGGACCCGAACAGCTTCACCTCCTCGCCGTTCAGGAGGGCAAGTGCACCCGGGGAGCTGTCGAGGCCGCGGATGAAGTCGTGGATCTTCTTGGCGGGCTGGTCCCACTTGACCTGTATGTACAAAGCTTCGGTTAGTGCGACCTGTGCTGGTTGAGACCACCCTGAAGGGTGAAAAGCGACACCATGCATCCACTCACAAAGGTGAGCTCCTTCTTCTTGAGCGCCGGGTCGTACGACGCGCCCTCCTCGGGCTGCTCCAGGGCCGGGGCCGTGCCGTCCGCGACCATGTTGACGGCCTGCGCCATGGCGCGGATGCCCTCCGGGTACATGAACTTGTTGTACAGCGAGTCCACCGTGTCGTTGGGCTCGACGGCGCACTTGCGCTGCAGCAGGATCGGGCCGGTGTCCAGGCCGTCGTCGGCCCAGAAGATGGTGAAGCCCGTCTCCGTGTCGCCTTCTATCAGCGTCCTGGTGAGGCGGGGTCAAAAAACAACGGCTGTTATCAGAGTTCACCGCTCGGGGGGTCACAGTTTACCGGCGTGGGTGAAACTTTCTCTCGGAGAGAGCATAGCGCGCGGGGGCGGGCCTCGCGTTGTTTGTCATCGGATCCGTCCTTGGGCTATTTTATCACATTTGATAGAGGGGAAATGGCGACTAGGAGGGTGACCCAGGGACACTTGGACGCGATTCGACGGAGTGGGCGGAGTGACTTGGACCGCACAGAGAGATCAAGCCGTGCCCGTGAGCTTTGGTTTTACCGCATGAACATTTTATTTCAGGACAAACACACACACAACAAAATAGTTCAAAAAACAACTCTGATAAAAATGTGTGAAAAAAGCTCACGGCTTGTATGCTATTGGTTTTATTTTTTGCTATGGTGTGCGCGCGCGTGCAGATAAGGTAAGAGGAGGGGGTGGGGGTTCAGGAGGTTGGAGGAAGGGGGTTGGCCGGCCCGCGAGAGGGGTAGGGGCCGAGGGGCCCATCCCAGGCTGCGTTATGTCACATGACCGACCACGGAGTGGACACATGGGCACATGAGGGCATTCGTCCCGGTCGGGGGCGGGGCGCGCGGTTCGGCCGCGACGCGAGGTGGATGTGTGTCGGAGACTCGTATTTGATTTGATAAGCGGTTGCCCTGCTTTGCTCGATACGATGAGTCGGAGGCGTAGAGGATGTAGGGGGGAAGTTGGCCAGTGTCGCATGGGATCGAGATGGGACAATCTGAACCACGTTCTCCTTCCCCCACCCCCCTGTCTGCCGTTGTGGCGACTAGAACTTACCAGCTGATGGAGCTGACGCCCCTGTGCCTGGGCAGGAGGGAGGGGTGGTAGCAGATGCTCTTGTGCTTGGGGTAGTTGATGACGTCCATCGGGATGAACTGGGTGCAGAAGGGCAGCACGTTCAGGTCCGCGCCCACGGACTTGTACTGCTCCAGCACCTCGGGGATGGCGACGCCTTTCTGACGCCACGCCTTGATCTTGAACACGGGCGTGCCGTCGGCCGCGGCCACCGATGCTGTGGGGGTGACAGTCGATTAGTCAAACATCTCTCTGCTGTCGTGTACACGGTCACGCCCTGGGCCCGTGTGCCGTCATCCTCACCGGCGGGGTCCTCCCGGTTGCCGTTGTCCGGGACGGTGAACACGCCCACCACATGGTGCCCGTCCTTCTTGATCAGCTTGTACACCTCGGCCGCGAAGGGGCTCTGACCGATAATGGCGACGCGCAGCTTCTGGCCCTTGGCCACACCCTGCGTCAAAGAGGAGGTCGAGACCGTCAGCGAATCGCTAGTTTAATCAAACTAGCAACTAGCAACACAAAGGCGCGGTTCTTAGCCCTGACTCGGCGGCACAGACGCATATAGGGATCGTCCAGAGAGCAAGTCCGTTTTTCTCTGATCCATATTCGTGAGCTTGGCGCCTGAGAGACTCGGGAAGGCCACCCCGCAGCACACGTCTGCACTGCAGACATGATGTTGCCTACCCAACAAGCGCTTTCTTTGCGAACTTGCTTCGGCTGAACACGGCAGGCTCGCAAAGGCGAACAACGGATGTACGTACTGTACTGTACTATTGTGGATGATCCCTTTCCCTGCCCTTCTTTGAGAGAGTCGTCCGTGGTGAGCGGCGGGGCGGACTTCCCTCTTCGCCAGGTCACTCGCACAAGGGAGTTCGCCCGCCTCATGCAACCCCCCCCCCTTTTTTTCGCCCTCTGAACTACCCTACCGCCCATCTTGTCCTCTACTCCGGATCCGTCCCCTGAGCCCCTCGAGTGCATCGACCGTCCCATAGACGGGTGCAGTGAGAGAAAGTGCCCCCCCCCCCCCCCCCCGCCCCGCGCCGGTGCACTGGACGCACTTCCTCCTCCGAGTCATTCCCCTCCCTCCTGCCTACGCCCCTGTAAAGTTGTGGGACCGGCTTGAGCAGCTGGGCAAGAGGAGGAGCGGGGAGGGCGGGCGGCATCGAGGAAGAGTAACGAGACCGAGAAAAACGCTCCCATCATTTCATTTCAGAAAACACCGCCATTCCCTACTCAGGCGGGTGTGGAGGTGAATATCGTGCAAACTTATTTATACGATAAATGTAAGACAAGACGCCTCGCTCTCCAGCATCCTCTTGCCCACACGGGCGTTGAGGAGGGCAGACATCGTCGTCCCACTCCAGCTACTCACGTTAGAGGCGACCACCATGATGCCGGCGGGGAAGTCAAGTCGGCCACCAAAGACCGTAGCGTCGCTCGAAGAAGCTCCTGTCGCTGCCGCTGGGTTCGTGCGTCGACTGAAGGCGGGGCGGGAGCGCAGAGTCTGAGGTGCCGGTGCTATGTGCTGTGCAGGCCCGGCGAGTGGAGCCGGCGACTCGGGACGGAGTGGGGCGGGGCGGGGCGGCGGGACCGGCGCGGGGGCCCAAGGGATTCTGAACCTGTTCTGGGTCGATCCTCCCCTTTATACGCTCCTCTTTTCAATATTCTTTTTCTTTATTTCTTTCCCGGCCGCTGCTATGTGGCCACGCGCTATCTCTCTACTCTGACGTCGCAGAGGAAAGGTCCAACCCGCGCGAGGAGAAAAGAGAAAGGGGGAGAAATGGTAAAAATAGATAGGATGACGGGCGGCGCGACGTAATTGTTATCGAGCCTCGTTTGATCATTATGATGATGTTGTCGCGACCCGCGTTGGAGTCGTCGCGCAAGGCGTGGTGGGATGATGGTGGAGTAGGGGCCTCGGGTGGACCACCCTAGCGCTGTTTTAAATCCGTCCGACAGGGAGGGGACGATTTACTGTGGGTTGCCTATTTTCGGGGGTTTTGTAGGACAAATTGCCCATCTATCCTAAAGGGGGCGATTTGGGCCGACAGGTAGGGGTGGGAGATCTCCCCCCCCCCCTCAAACCGCGCCTGCTGAGACCGAAAGCTTCCATTTAGGGAAGTCCTTCGTCGTGTGCGTGTGAAAGAGTAAATAATTCGGATGGAAATATGTTTTTCTGTTTGTGAGTCTTTCTTATAAATAATTGTAAGGAATCTATTCCTCTATAATCCTCAATATACAAGACATGGGAGTTGTTTCACACTTCCCAGCCTAAAACAGCTGATCCTGCCTCCCCTCCCCCCTCTGCCCCTTACCTCCCCCTCCATCCGGGACAAAGCAGAAGCAGACTACTGAGACTGAAGGAAAGCAGACTGGCGCTGGCGCCGATACAATGCGCAAACAAGTTCACAAAACAAATCTAAATAGTGAAACTCGTTAAAAATGTCAACTGAAGAAACAAGGAATTTTCGATCATCTTATTATGAAAAAGTGGGATTCAGAAGTGTCGAAGAAAAGAAATCAATAGAAATCCTATTAAAGGAAAAACCATTAGACATATCAAAGTTAAAACAGTTTAGTTTACGCTTCACCGTTCCTCAAATGTATAGAAACTTAATGTGGAAGCTGCTTTTAGGTGCGTATGCTATCATAAGTATCTCCATTTTAAAATACTTGTTTAACATAATCTGACCAGACATTAATTTGAGGTTAGGTTTCCGTTGGTGCTTTTTGTAAACCCTTGTAAAATGAACATTGTGAATCCTCAGAACTTGACATTCACGAACAAGAATTATTGTATGTTCAATGTCATATCCCGTTTCAGTCGAATTATTGCGTGTCAAGCATATTTGTTCCCTTGATCCAACATTTTCAGTTATTTTGGTTTTGCGACAAGCTACAAGCTACTTTCTGAATCATTATTTATTAAGACAAGTTATTGTTTGCTGTGGAAATAGTACTGTATTTTGTAAGCTAGCTTGCCGACAAAATTCGTCCCTATTTTAAAATTACTAAACCCCATTTGATTTCCAGGAGTGATGTCACCACATGTAGAAAGCCATACTTTTATAATGGATCAAAGAACCCAAGAATATAATGACTTGTTGAGAGCTTTACAGTCAATGCAGATTGTAACAGAAGATCTTCCAAAGCATCACATTTTTCTGATAATGTGGCTTTTGAGGACTGGAAATCTTAAACTGGATTGGAGAGCTCAGGTATGTTAATTAATTTTCAAGCTCACATATTTATTTTTTTATAAAGAAGAACATCCGCCATTGAAAAAACTAATACACAAATATTGTAATATTATCTTCATCCCACAAAATTCAACTAATGCATTTAATATTTTCTTTTTTGTTGCCATTGAAGTGCATAGTTGTTATTGATTGTTGTAGTTAAGTAATTAGTTCTTAAACATGCCTATGAGAGCATCATTTATAGGGATGGTTTGACACTAGCATAATGTACAGCTGTGCAGCTTGTGATTGGATGAGGTGCTCTTCTGACATCTGGACCAGAAGAGAAGATAAGATAAGGGATCAGAGGGGAAGGAGGACAGTACAAGAACCAGATATAACTGGTTATTTTGTAAGGGTCATGATCTCTGATCTTTGTTGAACTAGGGGAACTTCATTCCTCAAACTGGTATTTACCAGTTCCATTCACACAGGTCATGAACCTGATAACAAAGTTATGTTCTCATCACAAAATAGCTGTTGTAAGAAATCAAGAATAAAGAAACACGCCACTCAGCTGAGGCATATATCTCCTATTTTTCAGCTGGAGGATCCTCCCTATCAAAATCTTCTTCTCATTTCATCAGCTTTACTTAACATGTTTGACAATGATGTTGACATTTTCTGGATATCTAAAGGATTTTTCCAGTATGTTGTAAGATTTTATGCATGTGTGCAAGTACTTGTGAGTGCCACACTGAAAAGCTTGGAAAAGGAAGATCAAGAGTTATACAGGTGCAAGGCCCTTTCAGTTCCACTTGTTGACATTGATCATGGTAGTAATTATCATGTATAATTTATATCATTTTGTTTTTTACCTCCCCCACAGCCATTTAGAAAAACTTCAAGCTCTTGATGCGATTCCATTTACCACATGGTATTGCTCATGCTTCGCTGGGCTTCTGAAGGATCCTGCCTTAGCCAAGTGAGAGTCATTCATGGAATAATCTGTTCATCATGTGCAACTAAAGACTAATAAGGCTATTAATTACTTACAGAATTTGGGATAAATTGGTTGGTGGATCATGCAAAATTCTCGTATTTGTAGCCATTAGGATATTGACCACCATGAAAAGACGTCTGATTCAGTTGAAATCTGCAGAATCAGTTGTTGAATGTTTATGTGATGTGAGTTCAAATGTTAATATTAAAATTAGGAATAACATTCAAAGTCAGGAGTTGAAATGATTTTGTTTTCCGACAGATAACTGAAGAAACTGCTGAAATGATAGCCAACAAAGCCATTGAACTATGGCAACAGTATGGTAGCCCCCTAACACCTGCTTCTCACCCTGATGGACTGAAACCGCATGCTCCTAATCAAAGGTTAAAAGGGTTTTCCACAATCTTTCTGTAAAGTCTCCCTCCCTCTCTTTTTCTATTTTTCATTTGACGTGCAACTAGCAATGCAATGTATGCTTCAACAATGTTCGTATTGAAGTGTATTTAGATAGCATGTAGAGCTGTTCTGATCTATCACCTTGAATTTTGTTTTAATCTTTAAACTGAGTATATGGTTTGTTAATTAAGGAGAGAGATTGAAAGGCTTTGACCAGAAAAATATATTCTTTGAACAATCAATCAATCTTGTAAAAATTATTGGTGCCAACTACACAATGGATATATTCTTTAAATAGTCAATCTTGTAAAAATTAATAATACAAACTATACACAATGCATTAATGAAAATAGAACTAGATGACACTAACAGGAAAAGATCATCATTTTGTATCAATAGCCATTCTAGGATGTTTAGAACATATTCTTTGAAAAATCAGATGACACTACCAGGAAGTGAATATCGTTTTGTCTTAACACCAATTCTAGACTTATCTAATAGGATAAAATAAAAAGTATTCTTTGAGAAGTCAAACTCATAAAAACTATTGGTACAAATGGTACTCAATCCAATAATGAAAGTAGAACTAGATGACACTAACTGAAAGTGGATATCACTTTGATTTCATGGCCATTCTAGACTTGATTTGGCGTCTTGCTGACAGCTCAACAGCAGATACTCTGGTGGCAAATTTAAGCGAACTCAATGTCTCTTGGTAACAGTCCTCGAGTGGAGCAAGGTTAACTAACATTAAAGTCTTTGAGTTTCCCTTTAATGAGGGCATAAGCAAATGAGTCAGTTTTGAATCGCGGAAAGGTACATGTCCACTCTGAAAACAAAACAAAAATTAGGTCTAAAATGGGAAAACTTCAATGATCTATTTGGGAATTAAAATAAATATGACAGTACAAACCTTCTCAACTAAATGCATAATGACTAATGTTAAGCAAGCTAATGATTTATTAATATTGCAGGTCTCTTTTTTCCTGTCGGTTAGATTGTCACTGTTGTATCTTTCAGAACCTGCCAGATCTATGAGATTGAGTGTTCCTGAAGCAACATCAACATTTAGTGACAAAAAGTAACAGATGTTAAGATGATAATTATAAGGTTAGTTGTTATTTACCCTGGCACTGGATGTTTCGACCTGCGTGTGATGATTCCACTCTTATCTGTGCAATGGAATGAGATCGAGATGACTGGTGATTCATTACCGTAGCTGCAACGAATCTACTCTTTTGTGCTTTGCTTAACAGATCCATCAAGCCTTCTGCAGATTGCACTTCTTCAACCTTAATGGGTAAAAGTAATATTGAAACAGGTACCTCAACGGCATCAAGTATAGATCAATAACTAGGTAGATACGGTAAAGTAAATTCACCTTAAGGTTTGTCACCATAACATCATCACTGCCAACCATTTTAATTTCGTAGGGCAAATTAGATTTGGGGTTTAATAAGTCCCTAATCACCTCATTGTAAATCTCAAGGAATGAACATTTGACGGAAAACTGCCATCCCTAGATAAAAAGTAAAACAAAAACAGAAAAATTAAACAAAGTCATTATCTACAAAACTGTTGAGTAGAAAATTTGTTTTGGTTCTTGCCATTTGTTTTTGTTTGTCGATTGCAGAAAATATTGTCTGAATGGCACGTGGAATCATTCCCTGAGTTTCTTGGGTATCTCCACCTTCCATTGTGTATGTTTTCCCTGAGCCAGTTTGGCCGTAGGCAAATACACAAACATTGTAACCATCAAGGGCCGACTGGAATAATCATTCAAATACATAAAAGAATGAATATTGCACAGAAGTAACTTCTGAGAAGTTTCTAGAAATAAAATTGATGGTTCCTTACTTGCACAAGTTGGGATAATTCTAAGTATATATCATCTTGGCTATTATTGGGTGAAAACACCTTGTCAAAAGTGAATGAATCAGACTTTGTCTTTTGGGAACTCTTGGCTGATCCCGGATCTGTTAAAATAAATAGGTAGAGAGATAGATAAAAAGATATACAAAACTACTATATGAAACAGCAAAATAGCACTCTAATATTGAAGGAGAGCGAATAGGAGTACAAACAATCAATAAGACAACAATTTAAAAATCCTGAACGTACCTTGAGAGCTCTTGATTTCTAGCGAAGCTTCATCAGAGAAATTAAAGCTTGCAATGGCCCTGCCTGACTCCGTTTCCAATGGTGGTCTGACTCTGCAGAAAACCCTGATATTGCCCTGTATAAAAATAATAAGGTTTAGGATATTGTAATGTTTGCAAAACTCACAATTTCACAAAAATGTCTCCAAAATCCCCACTTTTAAGTCCAATATTTGATTATGCATTTGTCTTCTTAATTCTTGAAGTTCAAGAACTTCTTCTGTCAGAGATTTCACTTTTGTTTCTGTAAGCTCAAGTTTAGAGCAAAGCTCAAGATTACTACTCTTTTCTTTTTCAAAATCCTTCCGTAGTTGAGAAGACACAGATATAAGCTCATCTCTGCTACATTCAACTTTCTGTATCTCTTCTCCCAACTGTTCATTCTTCCTCTGAAAGTAGAAATTTCTGACATATAGCGGTTGACACTAAAGTCCTGTTGAGAACATTATCTCCTACCCAAATTATTCATTACTTTTTCTGCAGTAAGCTGTGACTTCAACAATTCAATTTTGGAAGCCAACGCACTCTTGTCTGCAATCAGACTGTCACACTGGTTTTGTGCTTCTATGAGATGCATTTCAGTTTCTTTCCTTTTTTGCTGCGCTTCCCTTTAATCCAAAAATATACAAAAAGTCAGTGGTTAAAATTCTCTACAAAATTTGAGAGGAAACCATAGATGAATACAATGGAATCAATACAATAACTTACTCAAGTCTGCTTGAGAGCAATGCCTGCTCTTTAAGGCAAGCATCTAACTGATCCTTTACAGCCTGGGCATCATGTGTTAAAGCTTCTAAATTTTCTTTATCTTGCAGTAGCCGTTCAATTTTGTTATTTGCTAAATCTAATTGCCCTTTGGTATCCCAGGGAGCAATCTTTCCTAAAGTTCAAAGACATAAACATAATTACAAAGGCTTCACTTCAAAACTTAAAATGTGAATACAAACTTGAAAATCTCAACTGACGTTTTCCCGCTGCCACTGGAGGTGCTTTATTGACAGAAGCAGGTTTGGCAGAGGCTGTAATAGGATGACAATATTTTAACAAAAATAAAGTGACAGGTTCAAAAGAATTCCAGTTACAGCACTTGATGTGGCACTTACATTTGTTTGATTCTGACTGGACCAATGGTTTTTTAGCCACAGGGGCAGCTGTGGCAGTCACGGCTGGTCTCTTCCTATTTACTGGTTGAACTGTGCGCTGCGTTGGAGCTCGGGTAGCTGGTTGTTTTTGGTTAGTTGGTGCTGCACCCATCTGACGAAGGTCAGGAACGCTCATTGACCGTCGAGTAACTAGAAAACAATCAACCAGCTGAAGTTGTAACAGGCCACTCTCTCTAAAACGTAAATAATATGTGTAAGTTTTGGCCAAGAAATACTTCTTTTAGACTGCAGTGTGGATACTGGGCCAGGTTTGGGGCGAGGGATACCATTGACCTTCCGTTGAGGTGGCAGTGGCAGCTTAGACGGTATCCGGGAGGGTCCAGGCTCTCCCATTCTAGTAAAATACAAATCATCGTTAAAAGACACTTAAGGAAATGAAATGAAAAACCCTTTCCATTACTCAAATTTGCAACACCTGGAATAACTGTCACAGTGGCAACTAGTCAACATCCACCGTCAACAACACATTTCAGGAAATAACAAATGAAAATTATCAATAAAAACTTAGGCCTTTCAAATTAGTATCCTAAGAGAATATAGATTAAAAGAGAAATAAGCAGAGCATTTGGCATAAACCAAGCAAAATTAATATAGAAAAGAAAATTTAAAAAATAGGAAGATAAACAGAGCCACAAACCTCGTCTCTTTCCTTGTTATTATTTAAGCCAAAGATGGTTAGCACTTGCGTGCTAATTTGTTTGCTTTCGTTGAATTGCGCCTCGCCTCGGAGTTTCAGTTTGTGGTGTGTGTGATGATGCAAAAATCTTCAAACGTCCCTCAAACCACCTCAAGCAAGCACAAGCACAAGCACAAGCACAAATGCCCGATCAAATTTTCGAATTTTTCAAACTGCCCATCGGTTTTCATCTGTCTTTACATGGTAACAAACTTTACACAGGCCACGGAAGTCAAAAACAGTCGAACCATCTTTTGTTGTTCAGAATCAGAGCTAGCATAATTATTATTTTTCAGCAGTTCATAATTTTATTTTCATTTTATAATGTAAATTGTAACCAAAAATAAATAAATTAGAACAATTTTGAGCGCATATGTTGGTATAATGTGTGCCCCTTCCCCTTTCTCCCTCCTTGTTGCCCCCCCCCCCTGCCTTCCCGCCTTCCTCCTCCTCCTCCCACAAAGTGCTTTTAAACCTAAACCAAACAAACAACTTGACACCCAGAATCCTTAAGGAAGAAATGCTTAAATGGATGAATGAATATTGACAGTTTAGTTTGGCTCAGTTGATTTCTGGCACTTATTTACGAATGTAGAAAGAAATGCATCGGTCCCTTCTGTCAAACTTGCAACCCGTCTTAAAAATTAAGAATGATGTGTTCAGAGTCAGCTAACCTCTCTCTCTTGCATGGTTTATAGTTCTCTCGTACTAGCTTTCCAACTACATTGTACTTCTGCCTATGACTTAATTTATCTATCTGTAATTTATTATAATATTTTAGACGTGATCAGCCCAAAATGTCAGAAGATGAGGAAGTTTTGCGCAAGGTATTGTCAGTGTCATATTAACTTTTTTAGCTCTGTTACTGTTTTAATATTTTCATGATTTTCATTTACCCTTTTTGTCAGGGATCCGTTCTTTACAATTATTTACAAGACAATGGGTTTTCAAACTTCGAGTCTTATGAGTATAAAAATCAAAGTACCATGAAGTTTCCACTCAGAGTGGATAAATCATTCAACTCATCGAGCATTCCCACAGTAAGCTATTTTATCTTAACCATACTTGTCAGTTCAGGATCTTCTATTTCCTTTATACTTATTTTAATATCTCATTTAGAAGGCTCCTCATTGGACTACTAGTAACTTAAATTGCTTTCTAAAGTCTGGACTTATCCTGGAAGATCATCGTAATTTTCTTGAACATTACTACCCACTTGAAACAGAAGAATATTCAAAATCGAAGTAAGAATTTTCAATAATACATGTACAAAGTATATGTTGTTTAAAATTTTACTTCCATTATAATCTTCCTGTTATTTACAGATTCAACATTAGACTCTGCAGTGTCCCTCTACTTTGCTTGGGAGGAGGACTTTGGAGACTAGCGCAGACACCTGTGTCCAAAGTTCTGCTTGTAGCTTCTGCAGCCCTTGGATCATTTTATGCTGCTTATCGTATCAGAGAGAATCGGAAACGTAAATACTTCTCACTGCTAACTTCAAAGATTCAGCTTACATTAGTTGGCTTGGAAAAACTGTTTGTGCAATATAAGAGAATGTTGCAGTTAATTCATCAAAATGAGTTTATTTCTCAGAAGATCTCCCTGTAAGTACCTACTTCTGGTAACCCCTGTCTGAACATCAGTTCATTAAACCAAAATTAAAGAATATCTCTTTGTTTCAGTGGTCAAAATGAAATGTTAGAACTCAAGAGAAAACTTAGAAAATCACTCCTTGGTGCAATTGAAGTTTTAGTGGGATTCTCTGATGAACTCAAGAAAATTCCATTGTCAATAGAAATTAATGCAACCTTGAGGTCCCCCTCTTCAGAAATGATACGTAACGGTTTAAACTTTGGTGATGAGGAAAGCAACTCATTTGAAAACCTCAAGGTAAGATTCTGGTCCTCAACGCTATTTCCTATTTTATTTTAAACCATAACTATGATTTTATAAACCATCCAACTTAATTGTCCTAAATTTATTTTCAGAAATTATTCAACTCATATATTCTTGTTCAGTCAGAATTTTTAAGAGGATTTGCATTATACCACTGTCCAGATTTATGGGATCCAAATACATCACATAGAATTTTGTTGTATTGTCAAAATGTGCTGCCAGAAATAATCACATGGAGTTCTGATGTTCACAAATCCCTCCTTCAAGAGCAGAAGCTTTATAGAGCAGTCATTGAATCAAAGAACAAGGGAAGCCAATTGAGAGCACACACATCCTCTTCATGGGACTACTCAGACATTTACGTGTCAGTTAGAAGTGCATGTGTACATTTCCAATCTCTTCTCATTCAAACTCAAGGATTACAGGAAATCCTGGAGAATGCACACAATGGCCAGACAAAAGATTGTGAAGAACTTTTGAATGCATCGGTTCAGATTTTAACTGAGATTTCTAGGGAGATTCATTTGGGACAAATATGTGTTGATGCAAGTCTTGCTCAGATTTTCAAAATGTCTAACCCTTGCCAACCACCTATTAAACCAAATGAACTCGAGGATTCCTCTTTGACCATTGAAGATCCTGAACAAACATTCAATTCAGCTTATAGCGCCCCAGTGCAGGATGAAATTTTTGAACTTACTGTCCACCATGATGACTCAGATTGGTCAGATGACGGGGAGTGGAATGACATAGCTGAGTATAGCATTAGGAAGAAAGAGGGTGAGACTTCCAAAATAGTTCTTGAAGAACTCAAAACTGTATTGGTAAAAAAGGCAGAAGAATGGAAGGAGAGGGAAAAGAGGGCCATGGAAAGTAAAGGCATTCCATACACAGCACCTGAACAAGTGGACTCTCCATCTCATGAATACAAAGCCGAAGAAGGTAAAACTGTACCTAATACTGAAGAAGTAATGGATTTTCTTCCAACAAACAGCCAAAATAATTGGCCCCTGCCTAGATTGAAAGGTAATTTGAAGACTCATCGTTCTATGAAAGGCAAAAGACCAGAGGAAGTGGCAATTAAACCTTTGGAGCCGATGATGTCTGATGATCCAATAGATAAAGAGGATAAAATGACAGAAAATACAAGACTAGGTTTTGGAGCGTCTTTACTAGCAGAAGCTATGGCCAAGTCAAAGGCTATGCAAAGAGCTAGGCAAGAGGAGATTTTTCATGATTCAGAGAATGAATTTTCTGAATCTGAGTAAGCTAGTGATATTTTTCTGATCACTGTTAATCTTTGCCATTGTTATTCGTGTAAATTCTATAATTGTTTTAATTTATTTCTAGTCTATAACTCATTGCCCCATTGTAAAAAATAGAGAACATTTATTTATTATTATTATTATTATATATGATCTATCAAATTGTAAGCCCGTACGGGCACACGTGTGTCAATGAATACACGCAAATACCGCAAATGTATTTTTTATTCAATATTCTCCTCTCCTACTACCATAGTCTTAGGACATCGACGATTCTCGATACAAAATATAGTGTGTTCCGTGGACCCCGTTCTATTCTTTTTGTATTGGTTACCGTATTGTGTACCGTATTCATGCGTGTGGGTGCTACATAAGGCACAATGGAGCGATGGTGTAGTCAAGCCCGCAGGTAAGCCTGGCCTGTGGCACTGTACACGGTAAAAGTGATTGCAGAAATGCCAATTTTCATACTTTTTGCCTGGAAAATACCGCTTCTGCTTCAAAACCGAGCGAACACTTCTACCTTGTCACTGTCTAAATTTAAGGACAGGGCCGATGGGACTGCTGTCTTTTGTTATATCAAGTTAAGCCAAGCCGAACGCGCAAGCCCAAGCCCAAGCCGAAACTCAAGCCCGATGCGACGGATTTTTCGGATTAAAGTTATGTTTTTAGTGTTTTCAGAGTTCATTTTTACGCGCATTGCCGCAGCTAGTGTGTATTTAAGTGCATTTGTGCTACTGGGGCAAGAATTCTGTGTTACTGGCATTACTTTAATCCGAAAAATTCGTCGCATCGGGCTTGAGTTTCGGCTTGGGCTTGGGCTTGCGCGTTCGGCTTGGCTTAACTTGATATAACATTTAATCTTCTGTACCTTCAGCGCAGCTGCAGATACCGTGAGAGAGAACAGGGAAATTCCCCCCCTAGAACTTGTCCCTAACGGATCGGGGATCGTTCGAGACGGAGACGGAGCGTTGGACCAGAGACCAGCGCGAGCAGGTGCTGCAGGTTTGCTGCACGTCCGCGAGAGCAGGCGAGCGGGTGGTCAGCCGGGCTGGGTAGGCACTCCCGCCTGGCAGGCGCGCGCGGCGGGCGGGCCTGGCTGCCTACCTCCTAGGCTGACGGACTGCTGGGGCAGGTCCAGGACCTCCTCAAACCGGTTGGGGAGGGGGGTGTCCCTCGCGTGGGGCCTATTCTCCGGGAACTCCCGCGGAGAGAAAGGTTCGTCACATCCCGGTCACACGCAAAGTGAAACGCCCCCACCCCTTTCCCTCGTCTCATTTCCTGCGCGCAGTTCACAGTGGGCCCCGCCCCGTGCCGTAGCGGCGGTCGGAAATAAAAACCCGCCGATGCGTTGGACCTGCAGCGCGGGGATCGCGGGGGACCCCACCACGCCGGGCCCCCTACCGCAGCAGGTTGCGTGAATCACTGAGAAAAGCCCGGCCGGGGGGGGGGGGCGAGTGCGTCCGACGGGGGCCCGAGACCCGGCGGGCCTGGCCCAGCATCACACACACACACCTACTCGAGTGGGGACAAGTGGCTCCCCCACTTGCTGACCGCATGAGAGACAGAAGAGAGCGCGAGTCCCCCCCCCCTTTTCCCCGTCTTCTGCTCTTGCAAAGTGATAGGCTGGGGGGGGGGGCGATCCGCTCCAGCCCAGTCGGTTGACATCGGGACGTCGTTGTTTCCCGAGAGATAAGGAACACGGGAAGGGGTGGGGGGCTGGAGTCGCGCTGCGCCCCCCCCACCTTCTCCCCTCGCGGGGTGTGGCGCCGCCCCCCTCTGCTGCCCCCGCCCTGCCCCGGGACGGCTGCCGGCCAGGTGGACTACCACTACTACCGGAGGCCCGGAGCGTTTTCGCACCATTTCGAGTCTCTCGCCCGGCCGTGTCAGCGGCAGCTCGGCAGGATCAAGGAAGAGAGGAGGAAGAGACCGCGACTACCGGAGCTCGTCGAGGACACGAAGGACGGCGTGAACATGGCTGGACCGAAGATGCAGCTCGGTGAGTAGAGTGCGGGGTGGTGGTGGTGGTGGTGGATGAGCTGTTAAGGGCTGTCAGCGACCTGGACAACGTTGACCTCGTATTCTGGGAGGGATATCCCTGCCTTTTAGGATTTCACGATAAAATGACAGGAAACTTTTTACTGGTGGGGTAACTATATTACTTTGGCGTCTAGTGCAAAAAAAAAAGTGCGATAACGATATCACAATGATGCTCACCGGGGGGTTGAAAACGTCTTTGCGAGGAAACAAACGTTCTGACATATCGGTTTGACAGTCATTTCTCACAGTCGGCCTGCGGGAGTGCGGGCTGGCCGCGTGCCCGCGCCGTCCTTTACTGCAAAGTGTAAAACGCAAAGTGCGACAACGCGATACACGGGGAGTAGGTCAGAGTGGCGTCAAGCAGGGGAAAAAACAATCTGAAGATGGAAATATTCCGCGTAAGAAAATTTTACCGTGAACGTGGCCACAGAGACGTCCGGGGATTCTTGAAAATTGGAAAATTGGCACACTGCAGTTGTTACAGTCGCTGTTACAGTTGTAACTTTTCCACATTTGCGCCCCACCTCTTTTCCTCGCAGAGGGCGTGCGGTGCGGTATTGTGTGTCAGCTAATGGGCCCCCGCTCGCGAAGCACGCGTCGTATGGTAATAGAGATGGCTATTCTCGAGTGTTACCGATGATACAATGTACATGATGATGTCCGCGCACACTGCCATAAAAACATCACCCATGTTTTTGTTTTTAATCACAATGATTAAAGTTTTTGAAGTAAACGCGCGCAAGAACGTTAACTTAGCTGACAACATAGATGGAGAAAAATAGCGGATGAAACAAAATCGTTTCCGATTGGTGGAGCCTTACCACCAACTATCGGCACGATTTGAAACCTAGTGACCAATCAGGATATAAAGTACACTATTTCAGACAAATTTAGCTTCACCCCCTCCGGCCCATACGCTCTTTCCCCTTCCACTCCCAGGGTTTGCGCTATCAACGTGCATTGGTGCATTACATGGTGACGCCAAACTGAAATCTCGATACTGATGACGCTCAATGACCAATTTGCCCCCGGCATCAATTCGCAATCGAGCTCGCTCGTGATCAAACCGAGGCATGCAAGGTGCGGGCTGCGGTCCCGCACCATCAAAATTACACGGCGCTGAACCTCCGGTTCTCTATACGGAGCGTCGTCGCGGCGCTGGAGGAGGCTCTGAGTGATCAGTCCCCGGGTCATCGGGGTGTATCAGGAAACTCGTCGAATCACGCGGAACCTTCCCTACCGCTGCCCGCGCTCGCGCCTAAAAAAACAAAGCAGAGCTAACCATCGCGCGCCGCTGCTGATGCGCCCTGCCAGCCTAATGGGAAATGGATTCGGTCTCACATGCGGATGGTGGATGATGGGCGGTCATTCACGCGGTCATCGGGAGGCCTGAGGCCCGGCCGCCGTCTCGACGCCGCGCAAGAGCTTGCTGATTATATTCGAGTGTGTGTGTGAGTGTGTGTGTGTGGGGGGATTTACACGCACGCACACACAAGCACGAATACAGACAAAAGTCCGGCCTGTCTCTGCTCGGCGCCGCCAAGGCCGCGGCTGCGCCCGCCGGCGCCCCCCTGGACGTCCTCCTGTTCGCGTTTAGCCGGGCCGTGTGAGGACGAGCCCCACTAGGGGTGCGCGGGCGGGCGGCGGGGGGGCGGGGGAGTGGCGGGCGCAAGCGGGCGGGGGATGTCATGGGCGGCATGAGCACTGCTGCTCTCGGCGCAGCTCTCACGCAGCAATTAAAATCATCAACATTACAGCCGATGAGGAGGTAATAATAGCCGCGTCCGGTCCGGTGTACAATTAGCCGTCTGCAACCCAACTTGTATTGAACCTCTGAAATAACCCAGGTCGTTTTTCGCATACTTTTGATCGCAGCAGGAGAATTGCATTTGCGCTTCCGCCCCCACTCAGGAGTGCAATCACGAACCAGGAACAAGGACCCCTACCTCTCCTCCCTTCTACCCCCCTTGCCCTCCTCCCTCTACCGACGTGAATATGAGAAAAGGCAGAGCGAGGAGTAAGTCAGCAGGTATCGTGCAGGTGGGTGGAAGGACCGGGTGGGGAAGGACCAAGGTGGGAAGGACCTTACTACTACCATTCCACCGCTTGTTTCTCGTACAATAAATGAGACATTGACCACGGTATGGAATTGTTTTTTTGTCTTGTTTGCGTGGGTCGGGGTCGGGCTCTGGGACAGCAGGGGAAGACCAGTTGAGGAGCCGAGCCAGGCCAGGCGTTTCTCGTGGGCAACGACCTGAATTGTGTCGCGCAGACATGAAGGCCGAACCTAAAAATCGATTAATCGAAGATTGTTTAGCAGCTTTCTTCGGCGCAGCTCCCCGCGTTGAAGTCTCTTGTGTGCATCTGGCATCGAGGAGTGACATTTCGTAACCCACAAATTCAAGTGACATTCAATGACATATATCGTCCCCACCACCCCGGAGCAGAAGCCTGCAACAAACATGTGGGTCACCAGAACAGCCACACAGGGGAGGGGGGTGGGGGGCGAACGGCGTGAGGAAGGACCTTCTCGAACGTGGCGCCGTAAAAGCTGAGGCAGCTGTATGCTTGAGGACTACGCGCGTCGTCGACTGCTCTGTTCCTGACGTTGCCCTTCCTCGCGGATTAGGAAAGTCGGAAGTATCGGAAAATACATTCCAAAAAATAAGCGCGGTTCGCTGCTAGGGACAAAGTCGACGAATATGATTACACGATACGCGGTTATGTGCCGACGAGACCGTGACCGCCTCCAGCGCCTCCAGCGCCCCCAGCGCCTCCAGTGCCTCCAGCGCCTCCAGCGCCTTCCAGCGCCTTCCAGCGCCTTCCAGCGCCTTCAGCGCCTCCAGCCCCTCCATCGCCTCCAGCGCCTCCAGCGCCTCCAGCTGGTCGGACCGGACCGGAGCGCGCGGTCGCGTGCGTGAAGGAATGCAGCGGCAGCGCTGGTCGATATCGACATGCGTCTAACGACTCATCGATGACGCATTAGAGCAGGACCTACATGACATGAGGCGGATGTGATGTGCCGCTCTCCTCTGTCCGCTCGCTCAGCACGGCTCAGCAGCAGCGCTCGTGCATAGTCGCCTTATCACTGCTTATCACTCGTGTTACCCCCTCCCCACATTATCCCCCCCCCCCCCCCCCCCCCCCCCCCCCCCCCCCCCCCCCCCCCCCCCCCCCCCCCCCCCCCCCCCCCCCCCCCCCCCCTTGTGGTTTTTTTTGCCCCCCCTCCCTTTGTCCATTGCAACGACCAATCCGAAGAATGGAGTTAACACGTAATGTCCCAGCAAGTCCGCGTCGTAGGTGTCTGCTCACTTCCAGAGTTTGCTTGTGTACAGTCTCTGACCATGACCGTGGCGCCCTTACGGCCCGCGCGAGTAGGCCACCCGCCCACACGCAGTCTACCTCTGGAAGTGCTGTGCAGAGTATCCCACAAGTCCCTGTCTCATTGTTGTTTGGTTTTGCCGTATCTCTCCCTATTTCGATTTTTTTGTTTTTGTTTTCACTGTGAGGGAACCGTGTGACGCGGTTCCCGCGCTAGACACGCACACGTGGAGGCAGAGAGTTGCCGGAGGACATAGGGCCTGGTTTACTTCATCTGAAACAAAAAGTTGCACTGTCGACACCCCCACCTCCCCTCTCCCCCTTTCTCAATGTGGGCCCCCCTTGTCTGGACGGTCCTCGCAATGTAGATCAATATGTTTGGGTGCTGCTCGGAGGTGGGGAGGAGCTAGCAGCAACCGCCTGCGAGCACTGGCGAGCACCACCTCCTCCGCTCCCTGCCTGCTGCCCTTGCATACCGCCCGTGCAGTGTCGTGATTTGAACCACCTCTACCCTTCCCTCCGCCGGCATACGTCTGCTCCGCCGATAAAGGCGTCATGACGCCGTTCCCCATCCGCCCGCCGCGCCCGCCGCGCCCGCCGCGCCCGCCGCGCCCGCCGCGCCAGCCCCCCTGGAAACCATTCCCATTCGTATCGAAGCGATAAGACAATTACAATAACGGCGGACAGGACGGCGGCGGCGAGGCCGCCCCTGTGAGCGAAGGGCCGCCGCGGCCGCCGACGTCAGGCCTCTGGTCAACCTACCTGCAGTGTTGCCTGCGCAATCGAGTAGTGCGTCAACGACAAAGTAGTGGAGGGGTGGTAAGCCTTGTCACACTGCCCTTGGAAAAAAATGGTTACAACTCCCTTTTTTGTAATCTGTATGTATTATTTTTTTCGTTAGTCTGACACCTGCTGCGAAGCACTTTTGCAGCACCAAACGGTGGATGATGAACGTTAATTTTGGCGAAATTGCCGGCGCGCGATCGTGGTCCTGTGTCGTGATCCTATATCCTATGCCCATATTTTGTCATTCGTTCGTGCGCCGCTTGAGTGAGTTGCGCCGCCGCAGCCGTTTTGATGACTTGCGAGTGTCGCGTGAGCCGCTCATGATTCGATGGCTTCCCGCCAACAGTAGCATGAGACTGTACGGCGGGGGCGGGGCGAGCCGGGCTCGAGTCAGCCGAGTGAAAGAGGGGTGGAAGTGGAAAGGGTGCATGGGGGCTGGCGGGTTCCACCGCGGGACACACATACAATCTTGTCTCTTTCGTACGAGACTCCGCGCCAGCTAGTCCGCTTTACTCGTAGCCTCGTAGGTGCCCGGGGAGGTCGTGGTCGAGGTTGTGAGATAATACCGGGGGAGGAGGGAGGGAGAGAGGGGGAGGGAGCACGATCGGACGATCGGTGTCATAGAATACGCCGGATATGCATGTCCGGCCGGTGCGAGGGGTACCACCGGCGGGTACTCTATGACTCTATCCTCGTCTGGAAGACGCCGCGGCATCGTCGGCACTCCTGCCCCCATCCCATCCGCGGGGGCCGCGCGCGCGCCATTGTCACGATCAGGCCATATACCGCGTCGTTATCTCCGCATCAGCCCGGCGAGCTGCTCTCCTCCGCGGACCGCGGCGAGCCTTGCGCGTCCTTATGCGCAGGGCGCCGGCAGGGCAGCACCTGGCTGCTCTCCCCCCTGCCGTCGATAGAGCGCCACCCGCCGCACCCGTTTGACCTCCAGCAGCGGACAGCCGCGCGGCCGCCGCACAGCTTTCAAAACTATTTACCGGCCTGAATAAAGATGCACAACGAGTATAGCGTCATGTTCCCGCGCGAACGTCCCGACCCGACAATCGTTTTGGCGCTTGTTTTCACTGAAATTGCTAGAGTGATGTGTCTCATCTCAAGTGATGAATATGGATGGAACATTTCCTTCAAATAAAGCAGTGTTCCAAAATCATCACTCACAACGGAGGCAAAGCGTCGCTCCCCCAGGATTAACGAAATCGGAAGAGCGACGCGCGTGACTCCTGCATTTTCAGTGCTCGTTTTTAGTGGATTTACGAAAGGTGAACAACAATCGTATCGGACGAATCACAAAATTTGAACTTTTCAAAATTCTTGCCGTTGGGTGCGCAAAGCGCGCGAAGCCTGATCGATCGTGCTTGTTATACGACAATGGTGCCCTCCGTTCCTCCGTGTGTGCACACCGTCAGACAAGCCAATTGTTTCGTGATATCACGAACAACATCCTGGTTTGTTTGGGGCGGCTCTCGCGCACGTTATGCAACAACAACGAAGCGCGCCGCTGCTGATGCGTCTGATGAGTGACCGCTGTCGCTGTGCGACCAGAGACCACCCCGCGAAAACAGCTCGATCACGATGGGTGCAGCGCACGACCCGGCGGGCGGACGAGCGGACCGTGCGAATAGTTGGCGAGTGAGAGCTATTTAGGCAGGCAAGTTTTGTGTGAGGCAGGTTTATTGCGCAACCGGATTCGGCCACCAAGTCCGGCTGTCCATCAAACGGAACGTGCGGAAGTCCGCCGCCGGGCCGCGAACATTTCGTACCTTGCTTTATCCTTGCCGAGTGCCTGCCTAGTCCGGCATACAAACTTGACTTAATGAGAACGTTATACCCGCAGCTAAATTCTCCTCTGTCTTTTTTTTTCTTGTAGTTCTTTCCGCTGTGGTGGCCGCCTCCCTGTTCGGCTCGGTGCTGACACAGCAGCAGCAACGGAAGCCCCACATCGTGGTCATCCTCGCCGATGACTTGGTGAGTACCTATGCGTGATGCGGGCGGCAGGGCGGGCGGGCCATGGGGATAGGCAACACGCGCGCGTCGCTGCGTGACAGGCCTGCCTACCCCACGGCCGTCAGGCGTTCCGCACCTTCCAACACTCTCACACGCGTAACTAGCATTCAGCTGCTCGGTTCTGCTTCAGGATATTTGTTTAGGGCCTGGAAGTAAAACGCCCCTCTGTGAAAAAGCAATTTATAGGTTTACGGGGAAATTTTCCGTAATGTGTCGTGTCTTTAAATTTCAATTTGGCACTATGTAAATTTACAAGCACCTCGTTTCGGCTTGAAATTGATTGACGAAGCAATCAAAGGCTGTCGCAAATTTACAACATATTTTGTAAAGAAAAATTATTTTAGATCGAGGAAAAGCTGGCAAACGGTTTTAGAACATTGCAGACGCACAGTGTCTGAACCCCAACTCTCCTTGCTGGTGCTTGCAGGGCTGGAACGACGTGAGCTTCCACGGCTCGGACCAGATCCCGACGCCCAACATCGACGCGCTCGCGTACAACGGCGTCATCCTGAACCAGCACTACGTGCCGGCGCTGTGCACGCCGTCCCGGGCCTCCCTCATGACGGGGAAGTACCCCACGCACACCGGTGAGTAAACTGGGAGGGGAGCATGAGCAGCAGGGACGGCGGTGACGCTCGGCTCGCTCGTATGGGGGCTCCCCTCGCCCGCCCCGGGCGGCCCGGGCGGCCCGCGCGCGCGTATGCATACACAGAGTCGCGCGCGCACTCACTCCCTCCTGCTCTCTGCTCCGAGAAACCAGTTAGTTGTTCGGCCAGCGGGACACGGTGGGGTCCGACCCGAACGCCGGAAAGGCCGAACCTGACGTCAAAAGTCGGGGAGTAGCGCGACGTAAGCAGGTCGGGAGGAGGGAATGGGCCCACCACTGCCGTCCTTTTTTAATTTTTTATTATTTTCTTGAGGAGGTGAAATTTGTTGAATCCGATTTAATGGTGTTGTTGTTTGCAAAAGTCCGCCGGTATTATCGACTAGATTGGCTCGGTGAAGGTCGCGCCTCGCTCTTACCCGGCCTGGCCAGTGTACCGAAAAACTGGAAGCGGTTTATCACTATACTTCCCAAGATTCGCATCGTTATCACTCTAATTGGCACGCCGCTCTAGCGGCTGGCTAACTCGGGCGCATACTGCTCAATTATTCCAACTAGTTTACCAGTTTGAGTTTTCGACGAAGTTATTCGTTAAAACGTCCTCCTTCTGTACCACGACGGTGCGCCAGCTGTCCGGAAACGAAACGGCCGCGAGGCTTAGAAAAAGGTATGCGTTAGCGTGAAGCGCCCGGAATCATTTTCGATCGGTGACCCTCGTCTCGGAAGAGGCGGGCGCCGGGCGGGCGCCTTGGCGCGGTCCGGTCCGGACGACTCCTGCTAGCGCACGCTGCCACCAGGACCACCAGGACCACCAGGACCCGGTTTCGAATCAGAACGCGTTCATGCTGAACTCTTAGACTTTGACAGGTGACCGTTGTTCGCCTCGAAGAAAAGATTTTAAAAAAGGAAAATAGATTAATCGGCGAAACGCGCGCGGGTCCATGCTGGGCTACTTCTTCGATCTAAGTTTTTCAAACGAAAATGTTATATAATTCTTTGAAGAACAAGAACAAGACTACTCTGGTCGTGAAAATGTCGAAACTTTGCCACGGCTGGCCAACAGGAGTCAAAAATGTTCTGCTCTCGATGAGCAACACGCGCGTCGGTAGTGGTCCAGACGCTCACTGCGAGAACAGCAAGAACGGTGTGTCGGTGTGAGGGTTCACCACACCATCTGTCCAGAGCCACAAAGATACTCAAGGTTCACAGATGTTTTTCAAAGAAAAGGAATTGAGGTGAAAGATCTCGATCCGGACAGCAGAGCACCCCGGTGACGTGACTCGCGCAGATGCCCAGGGCGTGGCGGGGCGTGGCGGGGCATGGCGAGAGAAGGCACGTGTCGGTGAGCTGGGGGTGAGCCCGCGGACCGGCTGCGGGCACTCCTTGGACTGGCCCTGGTAGTTATCCTTCCGGCCCGGTTTCAATGAGCACCTCCTCCTCCTAGAAGTCGACGTTTCATTGCCATCATTTAACGACCGCCCCCCCCCC
>NW_026267137.1:1434233-1436734 GCF_000697945.3 Frankliniella occidentalis
GCTATTTTCGCCGTGCCGTGTACGCCAAAGAGTAGAAGACAGTTACCATGCAGACCCGCGCGGCCTTGAAAGAAAAACTGATCGTCTTCTTGTCATTCTACCTGTCCGTTTGCCGTTTTCATGATTTCCTTCCCTATGTTTTCCGTAGTTTGGCGCGGCCATGGGCGGCTACGACATGCGTCGCAACATGAGCGTGGCCTGGGACGCGGCGGGCCGCTACTCGACGGACCTGTTCACCGAGGAGGCCGTCCGCCTCATCGGGGAGCACCCCGCCGACGACCCGGAGTCGCCGCTCTTCCTGTACCTGGCGCACCTCGCGCCGCACACGGGCAACCGGGACAACCCGTTCCAGGCCCTCGACGAGGACGTCGCCCACTTCGGCCACATCGCCGACCCCGAGCGGCGCGTGTACGCGGCGATGGTGCGCCGCCTGGACCAGGGCGTGGGCGAGGTGGTGGCGGCGCTGCGCCAGCGCGGCATGCTCGAGGACTCCGTCATCCTCTTCATGTCGGACAACGGCGCGCCCACGTTCGGGATCCACTCCAACCGCGGCTCCAACTTCCCGCTCCGGGGGGTGAGTACGCCGACGGCCGGCCTAGCGATGGCAGGCGACCCCTGCCTCTCCCGGTGGCCGCGCGCCTCAACCAGAGCTCGTCCTGTTCCAGATGAAGGAGAGCCCGTGGGAGGGAGGTGTGCGCGGCGTGGCGGCGCTGTGGAGCCCGAGGCTGGCCGCGCCGGGCCGCGTGTCCAACGCGCTGCTGCACGTCTCGGACTGGCTGCCTACGCTGCTGAGCGCGGCGGGCGCCAACGCCAGCGCGCTCCCGCTGCTCGACGGCGTGGACCAGTGGGACGCGCTCACCCGCGGCGGTCCCTCCCGGCGACTCGAGGTGCTGCACAACATCGACGACATCGACAAGTACGCCGCGCTGCGCCGCGGGGACTGGAAATACGTGACGGGTGAGTAGCGTGATGCGCGCCTGCGGACCGGAGGGTGGGCAACCCACCGCGCGCGGCGGAGCTGCGGGCCGGACAGCGGGAGCCGTGGCGGGAGCGCGCCTGGCCTGGACTGACGGATTGCTAACTGCTTGCAGGGACCACGCACGAGGGCGAGGCTGACCACTGGTTCGGCGAGCAGGGCCGCGGGGTGCAGAACCCTCCGTACCCGCTGGACGCCGTGCTGCACTCCAAGGCGGGGGCGGCCCTGGCTGGGCTGGGCGCCGCGATGCAGATCAAGGGCGCAGGTCAGTCGAAGCTCCATTCAAAAACTCGTGTAACCGATCGCGCCCCTGCCAAAGTGTCCAGCAGCTTGACCGAGGCCTGTTCTGCCCGCAGCTCCCGACGGATACTCGCCGCTGACGCGCGCCGCCGCGCAGCGCCTCCGAGCCGAGGCCGAGGTGCGATGTCCAGACGTGGCCGACGACGACAAGGCCGTCGCCTGCAACCCGTTGGAGGCCCCCTGCCTCTTCAACGTACGCGAGGACCCGTGCGAGCGCGTCAACCTCGCCGCGGCCCGACCCCAGGTGCTGCTCAGCCTCGAGGAGGCCCTGGGTCGCTACCGCCGCACCATGCTGCCCCCGGGCAACGTCCCCACGGACCCGCTGGCCAACCCCGCGCTGTGGAACGGCACGTGGACCAACTGGTGCTCCGAGCAAGACGACCAGCAGGACAGGCGGCTCCAGGGCGCCGTCGTGGCCCTGCACCAGCTCGACGAGCGTCGCCAGGGCCAGCACGAGCACCTGCCCGACGGCGTCAGCACCCTCGCGGCCATGTCTCTGGCCACGGCGGCGGCAGTGCTGGCTGTTGGTCTTGTCAAGGTCAGTCCCCTGGTTGAGCTCAGCCTGGCGCCGCTTGTGCAGCGCGTACAGCGGACGACTTAGGACCCGACTCGCGGCAGACCAAAGCGACCACTGCAGTGTTCTCAACAACCTTCTTCCCGAGAAGGATTTATGTGAGCACATCAAGTGACCCTTGCGTATCGCTAGGCAAATCTGAGAGCTCTTCGGGTCCTTCTTTGAAGGACCTGCAAGACCAAATCTCAGGGGCCACGGATTGTCACATCACCGTGGTCACCACCTTCCCTCTAGTATTTAATCAGGAAGTAAGGGGAAGGCAAGTAAGTTAGCCGATTCAGTTTCATTACCATTCCTGCTGCCTTTATCCCGAAAGTGTCTACCGATTGTGGTCCTGCCCCTCTTCCCGAGATTATATCGAGGTGATGGCGTGTAGGGTAGAGGATACAGTGATTGTCCGGGGTTCAGTGATTGTCCCCTGCGACTTTGAACGCCCCTAGCGGGTAAACGGTACGGCGCAGGTAAACCGGGCACAGTGCCATCTGTAGACAGTTCTTTTCACTACTGAGTCGCGCTACCGCCACCTCACCCGTCCCACTGTGATGGGAGCTACAGCCGGCGCCGCTAGGGACTGCGCAGGGCGCAGACAGAGACGGACAAGGTGAGTTTCTTAGCGCTCGGACTAAGAGCAGAGGGTTAGAATCGGGTCGT
>NW_026267137.1:1440649-1442783 GCF_000697945.3 Frankliniella occidentalis
CGCCCGAGCGGCTCATCAAAGAGACACCACGTCTCTCTTTTACGGCCAAATAAAGCGCATTCAATAAAAACTGTGGCAGAAGATCAACTACTACTGCCACTACTGCTGTAGAAGTCGGTCCGGTTTTAAATCGTCCGCCTCCCCACTAGAAGAGCGCACGGGCAGTGGTGACTGACAAATGGGTGAGAGGAGGATGAGCGCAGCTCGTCTCCGGCGGCTCTCTTGCTCTCGCGACTGGTTGGGAACAAAACTTCGGATATTCGCGGTGCAAACATGAAAAATATTGTTTAGCAATTCAATAAATAATGTTCACAAGCACGATGGGATATGGGACATGGCGCCTTAAAAGGGATCGTCCAGAAAGTGCGTGCGTTTTACTCAGACTCATCTCATTCGACGAAATACGGGTGCTCAGCGCCTGCGAGACTCGGGGTAGGCCAGCCCGCGGTACACCCATGCCCTGAAGGCAAGATGTTGCCTATCCTACAGGCGTTATGAGAGCTTGCTGAGGCTGAACTTGGCAGGTTCGGAACGGCGAATGACGGACGTACTTTCTGCATGATCCTTTACGCGAAATTTCCGCATGGGCCCCTCGAGCATGCCTGGCCTGGTCGGTTGAGGTCGGGGTCGGGCTCAAAAGTATCACCGCTGCTGCAGCTGGAGGGCACCGGAGGGCACAGAAGGGGGACCAGTCATTTGCAGATCCGGTCGCGGATCACCTTTACCCGCGTGACTCTCCGACTCGACGTCCGAGCGCGCTGCGCACGGCGGCACGGGCGCTCGCCCAATAAAAGGGAAGTCCCGGGCGGGTGAGCAGGGCGAGGTCGAAGAAAGGGCACCGCCGCGCGTGGACGGGTGGCGTGGTGGGCGGAGCCAAGTGGAACTTCCCTGATATCAAAGTTATGTCACAGGATAAGAGATCGTTTTCCTCAGAGCCATTCGGCAAATTTGCGGGCGCTCGGCGCCTGTGAAACCCGGGGTAGGCCGACCCGCAGTACACGCATGCACTGCAGGCAGGATGTTGCCTACGTATCAGGCGCTATGAGCGCAAGCATAGGCTGAACTTGGCAGCCGATCGACGAACGTATTGTTTGGATGGTCACTAGGGATCGTACAAGATGTATTGGTAGCATTGAAATGAGGGGTGGTAGGTAGTGGTTTCCGTGCTTTCCCCACCAAACAGACTCGGTTGGTCAACGGCCCCATAAAATGAAGTAATCCGAGCACTATCCTTTCAAAGTATTCGATGCTAAAGTGTTCTATGCTGATGGTCCGTTCTCACTCTGTCCCCCTCGCAGGCATGCAGCACCTGGTGATCCTGGAGCCGGAGCCCTGGGGGCTGCCGCTGGAGGAACGCCTGCTGCCCGAGTACCTGTCGGACCTGGGCTACCGGACGCACGCCGTCGGCAAGTGGCACCTGGGCTACCACCGGCGCGAGTACACGCCGACGCAGCGGGGCTTCCGCTCGCACTTCGGCTACTGGAACGGCTTCCAGGACTACTTCGACCACACCGTCAAGGCCACGGTGAGTGTGTACGGGCGCGCGTGGCAGCGGCGCGAGTCTAGTTTCGACAGACACGCGCTGTCGGTGCGCGTATAGGAGTCGCTGACCCGCACAACGTGACAAGGAAAGGAACCGGGGCGTGGCCGCATGTCCGGAGCGGCCGACACTGATCAGGAAGCAAACGCCATCGCCGCCTAAAAACAGTGTTCATCGCTAGGGAAATTTACCCGACCTCGTCCCCGACCCAGCTATGCTCTGTCTCACTCCAATGAAGGGCTCTCTGGCGCCTGGCAGTGCGAGAACATCAGCTGATCTACAATGTTGGGTGTCTCCTGGGCAAGTCAGCGTTCCACCGTCTCTCATATACTGCTTCCATATGGCACGAGTGAGGCGCGCACACGCAGTCACGACCGAGTGATTGTGTGTGTGTGTGTGTGTGTGTGTGTGTGTGTGTGTGTGTGTGTGTGTGTGTGTGTGTGTGCGCGCGCGCGCTCTCGTACCTCACTCGACTTACCCGCACGATTATTACTGGAACGTGCGCGTATGCGCGAGTGTGTCTTGTGTTCGCGACGACGCGCCGGCGGAAAACGATTTCACTGATTTGTCTCACAATTTGTTTCCGGGGGGGGG
>NW_026267137.1:1446373-1453527 GCF_000697945.3 Frankliniella occidentalis
TAGCCTGAACCTTTACCTAGCCATTGCACTTCACGAATTTTAAAAATCTTGACTACGAGCTAGGTGGCAGCCGGGTGAACGAATATGTGCGCTTAAAGGGTCAATCACTGTATCCTCTACCCTATTTATTTTATTTTCTGTGATGTTGGCTGTAAGAATTGTGATATATTTGTATAGAATGAATTTGTTAAGTGTAAGTAGACTTAAGAGCACCTTACAATTAAGACAGTGATCTCATCCAATTTTATCCATTGAAAACAAAATGTTTTTCGATATAAAAACACATTTATTGTGTCCTCTCATTATAGTTGCATTGTTGTTAATGTATGACAAAAACAATACAATTAAGTATGCACACTGAGAATGACAAGTGCTTGCTATCCTATTCCATCACACACATAAACCAAACAAAGTCACAAAGTCACAAAAATGCTTCAACAGTATAAAAATGTTTCCTAGGCTAAGAGTTCACAACTTCACTTTATTATGTTTTTTAAATGTACTTCAGACAGACAGACCGTCAGATGGAGATAGACAGTATTAAAAGTCATTTTCTAGAAAAAAAAATTGAAAAAAAGGCCACGGTTAAAGGCCAAAATAAATTAAACTTTATTTTTAAAATTACACATTTGACTGCATTAATGACTAGAAAATCATTGAAAAAATCTACTCCAAACTCTTTTGATACACAGCCTAAATCATGAAAAATCAACACAGTGAAGTTATTAAAGCCTGAGTCAGAGAATGTAATAATTATACATTTATGAAAACACTAAAGCTAAACAGTACAAATGAATCAAAATGAGTGACTAGGTGATATAAAGTAAAATCAAATTGGCATTATTTTACATCTAGGTAGTAACTTAGAACAACCAAAAGATCCTTCAATGCAAGAAACTTTTTTTAAGATTGCTACCTGAACTTTGTCTTTGACGGAAAACAATGGTCTTTACGTGTTGAAGTAAATATACTAACCATACATAACTAAGACTTAACAAAGAACTAGGGGAAAAAATGAGATCACTTTAATTTCATGAAAACCACAAATAAAATTAAAATTGGTGAGCAAAGGCTCTGGGCAAAATGTTACCTGACATAATATCAAATGCTGTTGTACTTCTTTAACACAAGTTAACAGATTTTTCTTGTGTTACAATATTTTTTGGTGGAACATGGTTTTACCACAGAAAACGTTGAGGTTCCTCCATATCGGACCACTTAATTGTTTTTAGGGAAAAAATCAAAATAGTTGATGCATTTACAAGAACATATAATCCCATTTCAGAAAGAAGTTGCCAGATTTCAGGTTTTAATACCTGAAGTCTCAGTAACATGTATGGAATAATGAAATATCTGAATTCAAGTAAAGACTGAGGAACTAAGCTTGCTAATAAACAAAACATAAATCCAATCTGGAATACAAAATCAGTTCGTTTCAAAATGCTTGCAATTAAAAAGCATCCCATCATATAAATTGGAGTAATCATGTAACGTGACCACCATTCACGATTTATGATGCGTCTCCATACATAAAACGTGTAGTGTCGGTTATCAGCCAGTAGGTAAGGGTGGGCAATAGTATTAAAGTGGACAATCGCAATAATTACCAGCATACCTATTGCAGCAGGGACAATTCTACGACGCAATGAATGATGCAGACTGAAGGCATATGGGATTGCAAAGGGTAACATGAAGAAAAAGACAAATGAAGCAAAGTATAAAACTTGAGTTAAATGTAGAGAAGCTTGATGAGCTTGCTTGTCACCAACAACTATACTGCCATTCCATAAGACAAATACAATGAATGTTGCACCCACTAGAAAATAACCTGTTAGTTTCCTGACCATATTCATCGCAAGAACTTTTCCAGCTGAGCTATTGACAAGGGCAACTTGACAACTGTTCATCCAAAGGATCTGTAAGGTAAAAGCAAATATTTACTAATGTTCTAAATTATGAGGGTAAAATAAATAAATAAATAAGTAAATAGTAAGATTGGTACTAACTTCCAAATATTTGTAGCTCCTCACCACTGGAACAGTGAACTTTTTTTTGTTGATGTAGGCATTTTCTTTGAGGATATCCGCAAATGTGAGAAGACCAAAAAACAAAACCCAAACTATGTTGGTTTGTCGGACACAAACAGCAAGAAATCCTAGAAAAATGTACAGTAAAGTAAGAATGATTTCCTAAAGCAATTACAATTACAACATTTAAATCATGTTTTACCAGTGAAAGCTGACAATGCATGACGCTCATGAAGGGTCAGCAAATAAGCAAAGAGAATAAGGAATGTTGACATGACATCAGTGTAGTATAGGAAATTGAAGAAGTATAAAACTGGAAATATACACATATTCACTGCTGTCAGTAGTCCACGTACAACATCCAATTCTTCCTACAACACAATTCAAGAAAGAAACAATTTTGGTTTAATGTTTATATGAAATAGAATAGGTAAAGAATAAAAACGGGAGTCTATGTTGCTGAGAGTACCTTGTGACCATGTATCTGTCGAAGGAGGCTGTACACAACATATAGCAGGCCTGTGCTTAAAATCATGTTGACACTACGCAATGCATACACAGATGAGCAGACTTCTGGTTTTGATAAAAACCATGAAATAGGCTTCAAAAAGCCAACAGTCAGGAAATACAAGCCAGGAAGAGTTGTGATTTTAGGGTCCCACTGTTAATACAGAAACCACATACATGAATGATAAGCATATGTGTACTTCAGAAGAAGCCCAAAGAGGCAAAATTCATATGATACCGGTTTGAAGCAGAAAAAAAACATCAATAAACTAACCTCTGTGAAATTTCCATCACAATACCTTCGTGCCTGAGGAATGTGGAAAACCTCATCCAGGTATGGGTTTGGTTGGGTTTTGTACAAAAATTCGAAGATTGTACATGTCACACCAAAATAGCTACTGCTGACTAGAAGAAACGCCGCAAACAGCCACATCGCAAGACCCGGTACAAGCCAACAGTCTTTCTTGCAGGTACCTGCTAGTCTGGCCGACAAGTTTGAAGCTCTTGATTGCTTCGATAACCCTCGAGCGGACGACATTGCTAAAGAGCATTAAATACAATTTTGGGAACGTAACAAGCTAGTAAAGAGTGTTGATTTTCGTCGTCCACAACCAAAGAGAGTCGGCTGCTGTCCTGCCTGACCCGAGTCCAAAACAAACATCACAACTTGGACGATGTGGTCAAGTGTGGTTAAATTTGTTTCGATCAAAACTCGTTAAGATCACAAAAAATAATATTAATTACCTTGTTCTAAAGTCAAAAATCCCAAAATTAGCTGATAGAACGTACTGGAAGAAAATAACACCCAATCAGGGCATCAGGGCTTCTTTTTATTTTTTCGGGGAAGGAAAACAGGATGCATGGAACGCACCCAGGCTAGAGATAGAGAAAGAGTTGCCAGTAGGGGTAGCACTTCAAATGATCATGATACATGAAACATCGGTTTAAATTTGTTTTGATGATCTATCCTGCTTGTCCTTGTTTCTTTCTTAGTCGCCCAGTCCAGTTGATGCCGTAAAGCTGGTACGTGTTGGCACAATTCGTGCTTATTGTTTTCATTCGATATGGTTTGTAAACAAAGAACAGCTGATTTGTACCAGGATTTGTTCTAAGCAACTTGCTGTGCACCTTTGCAGACGTGTAGCGAAATGCAGTTCTCTTAGGACTTCTCGACCATTTGAATTTCATCCTTTATTCAATTATTGAGACATGGTGTGTACGTGGAAGATAGGAGCTGAACTGGTGAAAAATGAATGCGAGGTCGCAGACTTTTGAGCTTGTAAGTTGGCCTATATTTTGTTGGTTATGTTCATTTATTTTTTATGCATTGTCTTGCTCAACAGTTCAGTAAAAACATCTCTTGTTAGTACTTGCTGTCCAGTTTCAACATGTGTTTCATTGTTAATGCTCTTTACGATCATCTACAGCCAGTTAAACCTAGTGCATTGATAGATGTTTATATGACTTGTCAGGCTTGTTACTAATTCTTCAAAGGACAAAAAAATACAGCTTTGATTGATATTGTGTGTACTTTAATACAGACTGTGGAAGGCCGTCAAGTTGATGAAGCGGTTGCCAGTATATTCCATACTGTGCTATTTCATCGATCTCTCGGAAAGTTCCGCTACAAACAAGAGGGCAGCTATTCTGTAGGAACTGTTGGGTATGAGGATGTTGACTGTGATTTCATTGACTTCACCTATGTAAGTAATTTTAGTCAAAATATTTAAATGGTTTGAAATTATTGCAAAGGAATTACAATTTATCATTTTGTCACTCTTTTCAAGGTGTGTTGTTCTTCAGAAAATTTAGACCAAACATTAAAAAGAGAAATTTCTGGCTTCTCAGAAGCATTACGGTGCAATGATGGGCCAGGGTCAGGACAAATTTCTTTGGAATTCTTCCAGAAGAAAAAGAATCGCTGGCCATTTCAGCCAGAATGTATACCATGGGAGGTATGGAATGTTCGTCTTGAGCTTATCAAGCTGACTACTGAACATGGTAGGTGTGACATGATTGGTTGATACATGATTCTGTACTTGAAACATTCAAAGTTTACCCAATTGTCTATTGCTCTGGAACTGAGGCATATTTTTTTCTCCTGGAGTCTGATGACACATTTTCCCCCAATTCTTACTGAACACTTCTGATGTAGAGTAAAATTGTGTAATTATGGCTGTTAGTATTATCACAAAATCTTGCACTGATTGAATGTTTTCTTTGCATCTTTTAGAGAGACAGGTATGCAGAGAGAAGGTTGGTGACATGCTCACTGATAAAATTCTTTATATAGCTGAGATAATGAATAGGCATGAATATGTGCCAAAGATGCCCAATCAGTCAGAATTGGATCTCATCTTTGACACAACTTATCCTGATGTCCAACCGTACCTGTTTAAGGTAAATATTCTTTCATCAGCTTTGAAGTATTAATGGTAAAAAAGTTAATTTTTAAACTGTTTTCTTTTTTTTCTTCTGTAGCTCTCATTTACTACCTCAGGGCCTACAAATACTTCAGTAGGAATGACAATGAAAAAGCTTATCAAGGAGACATTGTCCCTGTGAGAGAAAAGATGAGTGATGTTTTTCACCAAATTGGGATTTGCTCAAAAATCAATTTACTTGAGCCAGTGGCATTGTTACCTGTGATAAAGTTTTTCTCAAGCATGACTTTCATACACTTAATAAGCTGAAAAATTTGTAGTAAAGAATCATTTTAGACCAATTCATTACATGAAAATAATAGTACCAAACTCTGTGCTTAGAGGACTGAAGTGCTTGAGTCAAACATATTAATTGACCAAGAGATGAGTGAGATGCACATGCATGTACTCAATTTGAGTGAAAGACATCGCTCACAAAATAGTTGTAAATAACTTGTAGTGTTTTCTTCCACAGACGATAAAATGTTGAGTAAAAGGACTTTGGATATGTGGACAATCTAACTTAAACTTTCTGTTTCTTCGTAATTGCAGTTTGGTGGTTGGCTCTATTCAATCTTTTGTTTTATTTTATTTTTCTCAATTTACTTTCTGACTTCAGCCACAGCTGCATAAGTAGTTTTGAAGCCATCAAAAATGTTAACGCTAAACTGAAACTCAAACTATAAACTCTTTAAGAATTCTTTATTGTTTCTTTCGTTTCTTCATTTTCCCTCTGTCTGGTGAAAGAACTTTATTTATATGGTAGTCTGCTGTGATTTGTGTCTACTTCAAATTAGTAAAGAGAATAGATGTTATGGACTTTCCTTGTAAAAGTAATGTCTTTCAATTTCTTATCCCATCTTATATTTTTTCCATGTGATTCCTGTACTATTTCCATACTTCATGAAGATGCTTGCTTAATAATTTGCATTCTTGAAATAACAGTAGTTTTAAATCTAGTTGAGACAGGCCCTTAAATTAAAGTAAATTTTACTCTGCTGTCACACATTTTTCAAGAGTAAAATCTTTGAGGGGAAAAAATTGTTTCTTGCCTCAGTTTAACTTTGTTTTATTTATCTATCTATGTATGTATGTACTATGTGTGCTGTTATGAAGTTGTTCCTGTATTTATGTTGAGGAATGTGAAGGGTTGTACCATGTACCATTGTAGCTTATTACTAACTTGGCAGGGTTCCCAAAGCCATATATTGGTGTAATATGCAAAGATTGTGATGATCTTCTGATGTGAGAAATGCGGTTAATCTCTGCTGTGAACAGAGTTGTTTTTATGAAAGAGCCAATTTTATAAAATGTAAGGAACTAAAAATCGATTTGAAAGTGAGCAAGTGATATAGTGTTCAAGGGTTTTGTATTCTTTTTTATGCCAAACAAGAGGTGGTTGTATCATCATAATTTTCCTGCTTGTGGCTCATACAATTAGTCTGTCTTGAACAGTCAAGTGATTTTTACCACATGTTCATAATTTTGTATCATTTTGTATAGTAAGATCTCATGGGACTTATATTAAGACATCTCAGTGTAACTAAAAACAAAAAACAAACAAAAAAGATCAGGAAACAAAAGCTGTCCAGATATTTTCACGGGGTCATGTGATAGGTACTGCTCAGATGATGTTACACAGCAGTAGCATTAGACATTAGAAATTTCCTAACAATGCCTTCATCTACTGCCTGTCACGGTATTAATCGTACTACAAGTGTACATTTAAAAAACAAAATTGTCCTATTACTGACAAATAACCACATTTTAATAATAAATATGCATTGTATCATCTTTTATGGATTTTATTGAAGTGTTTTTGGTGTAAACTTTCTAATTTTGCTTCCTGCTGTGCACTTAGTGTCATTACATAACTACCATATGTTAATGTTTTGTTGTAAAATGATGCTATAAGCAATTTATTGTTTTTGTTTTAAAAAAAAAAACTTCTCTTCAATACGATTTACAGTTCTTATTAAATCCAAGATGGGTATGCTTGTTGTTGTTTCATGTTTTGTTGTGCGGAGCATTATGTAAGGGGAAGAATATTGAAAGATTGTTTTTGTTTCATTAGAGAAAAGAAGAAACATTTTAATAAAGAGATTGGTCACATCTTAATCCTCCTTGTTGGTTTTGTAGAAATGAGACGGCTCCGATTGTCCGAAGCTCGTTTGTCCGAACCTAATTTATCTATTTT
>NW_026267137.1:1459327-1462672 GCF_000697945.3 Frankliniella occidentalis
GGAGATGGACGTGAGCATTTGCGGTGCCGAGCGGACTTTTGTCTTTTTGTCGAAAAATTAGGGAGGTTCGGCGCCTGCGAGACTCCGGGTAGGCCATCCCGCAATACACGCAAGCTCTACAAGCAAGATGTTGCCTACCTATAAGGCGCTATGAGACCGCTGAACTTGGCAATTTCGCCCCCCCCTCCCCCCATACCGCTCCCGGCACTTAGGAAAGTGACCCACCCATCGCAGATCCGAGAGCCGTGGCACACTACAGCCGATCCACAGCGTGGCGCGAAACAAGACTTGTTCAAAAATAAGATTATTTACTTATGTTAGTGAAATCGCGTAGGCACTTCAATTGCCCTCCTGACGGTATCTGTACCTGATTTAGCTCTTATTTCAACAACTGCCACTAAATGAAATAACATAATGTAATTAACTACTTTACTCATTTTATTTACCAAAATAGATAAATTAGGTTCGGACAAACGAGCTTCGGCTAATCGGGGCGCCCCCGTAGAAATGACATCAAAAAACTTGGTTTTATAAAAAAAATATTGACAAGACAGCTACAGGGTAGGAAGGTTCTTGTTTCCCAACTGACAGAAACAAAACATTGTCATCTCAACTTAACATTTATAGAGAGCTTGCAGCTGACAATTGAATTATAAATGTACAATTCCCTATTGTGGGGTTATCTCTGTAAACATTTGCTAACTTTAAAATTTACACAATGTTTTTTATCCTGCAATTTGATTACTTTAAAAAAATATACTTCAAATATCAATAATGGGACGGTATCAAAATTTCTAACACAAATGATAATGATTCAGTAAATCAAGTCTCTTCTTCAGTCCATCATATACATATTGCACAGGAGTGTTAACCACTTACTCACTTTAATCCAAAAATCTAGAAATAGGGAAGGCTTATGTATGATGAGTTGTTGAAACCAACGTACCAGCACTTTCAAAGATAAAGCAAATGGTAGCTGTGCTATGGAAAATAAAAGCCTTGTCTCTAACAAATCTTAAAACAAAAAAAGCTGAAGGCTTGAACTTCCAACAATTACAGGGTTGGCCTAGAAAGCACTAAACCAGTCTACATATGACATATATGTATATGAGATGAGAAAATAGTGCAAATTTTAAATAACACAAAAATAATAGCATGACACTTCAAGTGAATATACAATCAAACGACAAAAAAGCAATAGGCTGCGCAATTGGCACAGACATGTAAAGAACATAAATCGGCAACATCAGCTTTTTCTTTAGATGATACAACTGAAAAAGCATTGTGCACGCAACTTATGAAATAGTAATAATGACATTGTTTTCAAAAGAAAAGAACAATAAAATTGACATGACTAGAAAATATTTCAAATGGAAGTGATATTTAAGCCACTAAGAGCACCAAGATTTACAAAAAAAAACAAGTTTCTTTCAAATGTGATGTTATCAAGTACATAGTGCAAAAAATATATACTTCAATAGTTCCTTGGAAAAAAAAATTAATAGAATGAAGACAAGATATAAAAGAGTATACAAAAAAATGGAGAAAAGAATGTTAACATCTTCAAGATAACACCATAGATCAGAAACTGAAGTAATAATTCAGTTCCTGCACGAACATAAATGATATGAGTAACTTCATTCAGCCTCACAAAAGTGATGATGATTGGTCAAACAAGGACATAGAAATAAAAAAATAAACAAGTGCTATTAATAAAATATTTACAACAGTCCAAAAGGACACCATGCAAAGGAGGAGTACACAGTAGTTCTGTGTCAAGAAAACAGGGCTCAATTACTCTAGGTGGATATACAATTCCAGTGAAAATCAAACCTTTCCTCCAAAAATGGTAAGTGCCTAGCATAACAGACAACATTGACACAGTAAATAAAAATGTTGTTTGGAGCAAATTCATTAAAACTTCATCATAATTCACAAAACTTACAGCACTATATCAATATGAAATAAAATTCTTAACTATTTGATAAGAAATACAACAATAAAAACATAAATTGATTGGTCCACATTTCAAGAGGTGTGCTGCAAAAATTCAGCTGATTCTTGTCTGACTCAAGGAGTCTGTTACTCCTTCTATGGCTGATGGACTACTACTGCTTCCAACTCTTTGAGTTGAACTGACATGGTTTTCTTCACTGTAAATAAAAATGGCAAAAGAATTATCTTTTTTGAAAGGAAGACATCATTCCAACTTTCCCCACCACTTCACCCAATCTCGCTCCACACACAAAAATATAGATAAACAAAACAAATATGTTTTTACATACCTTTCATCAACATTTTCGAAAGGATTGGACGATCTTGATGGACCAGGCATTGAGCGTGGACGAATATTTTCAGTTGGCCGCTGATGACTTCTACTTCCTGTGGAGTCAGATCTTCGGAAAGACGTGCGAAAGAAAAATCCTCTACGTCTGGGTCTATTATTGGAATTGGATGAGGTTGAAGGCTGAGCTCTTGGATCTGAAGTACTGCTTACAGCACTACTTGAGAGTGCATTTGAGCTCCTCCTATGTTCACTACTTCCACCATCAGTCACATCATAACTTGTACTTGGGCCTACATAGTAAGAGCGTTGTGTTCCACCTGGCCTAAAAGATGGATTGTAAGGTGGACAAATAGAATAAGGTGGTGGAGGGTCCTCTGGTTGAGGTGCACAGGGTACAAAATTATGTGTCCTTCGCCGATACTGATGAACATCTTCTTTAGCCCGAGTAACTGCTTGTTTAGATGCCTCATACCCTGAAATACCGTTAATAATTAGTTATAATAGTTAAAGAAAAATAATCTACTCATGCACTCAGTCAAATAAATTATTACTGTAATTATTAACCTGTGTATCTGATGTTTTGTAAATCCTCCCCATCAACATCAGGTAATTGTTGGACAACATCACCATATGCCTCAAAAATTACTTTGCATTTGTTTGCTAGCTCTACATATGTGTCTGAGAGCTTTAGAAGGCTTCCTTTAACGCGAATCATCTTGACTACCTCATTTTCACGAACACGATCATCCACTACAACAAATCAAAATAAAATTTATTCCAACACACTTCTCTAAAAAATCTTTCAAAATTTAAAATAAAAAAATTATAACATACCCTCTAATTGAGCAACTTCCTTGGCACGTGCAGCCTCACACAATCGTTTCTCCAAGTCTTCCATTTCTAAAGCTGAGCATTTCCTTGCTTTCTTCACCTCCTTTTTCAGTTTGCCTTCTCTTTGATCACATAGTTCCACTGCTGCCCTGGCTTGGTCAACATGTTTCTCTCCTTCCAAAATTAAGTCAAATTGAGATTTAAATTCTTTAAGATGCTCTGAAAAA
>NW_026267137.1:1462722-1470515 GCF_000697945.3 Frankliniella occidentalis
CCCCTCCCCCCTCCACGCAATGAGACGTAATCACGCAGCGCCTGTCATAACTGTAATTATGAGAACAGGTCCCACGAGCCTCGGCCGGAGCGCCGCCGCGCCGCGCCACTCCCCGGCGTCGTCGCGGTGCGTCTGAATAGCAGAGTCGATAGGCATCTGTCTCGCGCGGTGCGAGCGGGCGAGCGGTGAGTGGAGGAGGTGGGCGGCGGAGGGGTGCTCTATGAGCCGCGATCATGACTGTCCGTCCCGCAGGCAAGGCTACTGCTGCTGCGGCTGCCGAGCCGTCGTCTCTCTCTCTCTCACTCTCTCTATTCAAAGCTACGCTAATGCTCCGGCCGATGAATTGCTAGTTACGACCAGTTCCTCGCGCCGGTAATGGCGGCTGCGCACTTGTCCCTACTACATACCGATCGACCCTGGCCGGACGACCAGCCCGCGGCTCTGGGTGCCGTGCTCTCTCACCTCCTGGTTGGTCCAGTTGGGCGCACACGCGCGCACCGTCTCGGCCTGGCAGCGGCGCACCAGCCGCTCGGCCGTGTCGGGCAGCACGGGGTCCACGTGGCACAGGTGGAAGTGGTGCGTGGCGTTGCCGTGGCCGGCGGGGGTCACGTGCGCGTGCGTCACCGAGGGCGAGGCCGGCGTCGTGGACCGCGCCCTGCCCGCCGTCGTGGACGGCGCCGGCGTCGTCGACGTGGTGCGCGGCGTGCGCACCGGCAGCGCCAGCACCCAGGACCGGAGGTCGGCGTGCCACTCGAGCGCCCTGGACACGTCCTCCCTGCGGGTGACAAAAGATGGAATCAGCGGCGGGTGTCAGCCTGCGAACGGGCGGGTAGGCATCGCCGCCGTACACTCGTGTCGGCCGGGCTGGCCTACTCCAACCCTTGGCGCCTGCGGACGGGCGGGTAGGCAACGCCGCCGTGCACTCGTGTCGGCCGGGCTGGCCTACCCTGCCCCTAGCGCCTGCGAACGGGCAGGTAGGCAACGCCGCCGTGCTCTGGTGACGGCCGGGCCTGCCTGCCGGCCAGGGCCCCGCTCTCATGGTGGGTGCAACACGTACATGGCGAACTTGTAGACGGACGGGCACTCGATGCGGGGGCGCCAGATGTCGACGCGCGTCTTGGACGTCGTCGAGGCCGCGTCCGCGCCCTGCTCGGGCATGTCGCCGTGGCAGAGCGCGCAGAACGCGTTGCGGTAGGTGTAGCCCGAGCCGTGCGAGGTGACGGGCATGCTGGCGATGGGGTCCGACTGGTCGTCGGCCACCTGCGGGACACGGAGAAGCGGATCGTAAAGTCAGCAGAGAGTCCTCCCGGGCGCCGTCGAACTGGCCGCTGCTTTTTCGCGCGGTATACTCACCTCACAGCGGTGCCGGACGTCGGCGTCCTCCCAGCCGGGCGGGCAGGACGTCTTCATGTAGATGCCGTTGAACTGGCGCAGGTCGACGCAGGAGAAGACGGCGCCGGAGCGGCGCTGCTGCGCGGCCACGTAGTGCGGCGAGTCCACGCAGCAGTCGCCGTACTGCGCGCACAGCGGGTCGCACAGGCAGTTGCGCTCCCGCCAGTCGAGGTCCTCGCCCACCCGGGACGCGCGCCCGCGGCCCTTGGGCACCTCGCACGAGGAGCGGCCATCGCAGGTCCTGCAACAGCAAAAAACAAAACGGTTCGTTCAGGATCAAGTTGTCGGCGGAGACAAACAGGAACAAGTCGCTTCGTGTCTCCTAATTAGTTGTGTGTGACACAATCAGTTGGACTAGGCCGGCTGATGGTCTGGCAGCCACCGATATTTTGTGAGAACCTCCGCGCCAAGAGGGTTGCGCGGGAGCGACAGAGGTGTATGGCGGCGCTCAGGCGAGTGCGACAGAGACAGAGAGAGACCTGGGGCGGGCGTGGCGTGGCAGGTATATTAGAGAATTGGGCTGGCTGCTGCCGCTGCTGGTGTGGGATGATGGAGATACCTGCTGGGCGGGGCAAAGGCGGGCTGGTTGGCGTGGTTGAGAGATACCCGCGTAGATCAGTGGTGGCGGAGCACGGTCCAAAGCCACGGCAAAAAAAGGGGAAGAAAAAAAGCAGGACGAGCGAAAGGGGACAAACCAAAGACAAACACGCACACACACGTGCACAACACACACGCGCGCGCTCTCTCTCTCTCTCACTCCATCACACACGCCCGGCACGCCGCGCAGCCGTAGCGACGATGACGAAGACAAAAAAATATACCGAGTGCTCCCATTCTTAAGGTGGGACTATTTCAGAGCAAGGAGCCCCGTCAGTCCGGCCAGAACTGCCCCCCTCCCTTCTTGAATCCCCCCTCATCACCACCCCCGGACTCCAGACTACACGAGGCTCCCTCTCGTCTAAAAGAAGTACCTTGCGTCCGTTCTGTTTCTGTGCCCTGCTGTCCCTTAGGCCCCCTCCCCAGCCCGGCCCGGGACACCCGAAGGAAGGTGCCCGGGTAGGGGGTATCTCGGGGGCGCATCGCGGGCCTGACTGGTGTGAGGTATGAGGTGAGTTCAGGACCGGGGGGACGGCGCCGAGCTCCGTGATTACCTACGTCATATCGTCAGCCGAGCGTTCGCCGCCGAGCGTTGTTATTGCGGCAGCCACGGCGGCGTAGTGTGTGTGTTGTTGTTGTTGTTTTTAACAGAGTAATTAACGCGCTCCTAGTTGCGAGGCGTTTTGTGCCGCACCGAGAGCGCCACACCCCGTTTATAGAGCGCAGCAGCAGCGGGACGCCTCGACGCCTCCTCGGGAGCGTCGCGCGCCCAAAGACCGAGAGGGGGAAGATCGGAAGTGCGACACCTGCCCTTTGCTTACACTGCGAAAAATAGCTGTAGGTTTTTCGGGAAAATCCATGATGCGTTTCGTAACATTACAATTTTAAATTTACAAGCACCGCGTATCAACTTGTAATTTATCAACGAGAAAAATTGAGCTGTCATAAATATAAACACGTTTTTTAATATTGATATCAAAATATGTAGTAAACTTTACGAAAGGTATTTTTTACAATTTTACAGGCAAAATAAAAAGAGGGGGAGGGGAGGGGGGCAGCCCTTCTACCTTAAAAATGGTATGAGAGTAAAAGAGAGGAACATGGACTGTCGTATGTGTACTCAAAAGCTAAATCATACTGTCCATGTATGTAGAGCGAAAGAATGTACCTTCACCCTTCTTTCCCCGGTGAGGCGTACAGCAGCGTAAGTCGTCGCTTTTCGCCGTAACCAATTTGCCGCAGCGGCCGGCGTTGCTGTCTGTGAACGCCCGGTGACGCGGCACGGCACGGCGTGGCGGCCGGCAGCCGAGAGGAAGGAGGAGAGGAGGAGGGAAGAGAAGGAAAATACCGGCATAACGAAGTTGGGCGACCGCTGCATAACAATACAACGCACCCTTCTTCTCGTCACCGGGCCGGGCCGTCCAGATTAGTCCACTCATGCATCCAGTCCGCTCACGTCCCGCTCCGCCTGATGTAACGCCTCTTGGAGCTGGGCCCCCCTGCTTGCCCCCGGTGGTGGTGGTGGTGTCCGACAGGGGGCGCAACCATTGTGTCGCTGCACCCTCCTTGGCGGTGGTTTTTGCATCGGTTCCGCTGGAGTCAGCGGCTATGGCCACCCACGCATATTACCCGCTAGGTTGCAATTTTGTAAACCATTCGGAAATAGGTCGTGTTTTGTTTTTGTGTTGTTTTTTAGGCCTAGATATCGCGGAGTAGTTCCACCCGCCCGCAAGACGTCCGCTCGGCCGGGAGCAAAGAGCCGCCATAAAAAAGCCAAGCCGCTCCGTCTTATATAGACTCCGGGGACTGCTCCGCGACTACTACTCCTACTACTACCACTGGTCGGCACACCGCACCCCGTGGCAGGGCCGGGGCGACCCCCTGCCGCCGTCCGAACGGCCGTTAAAACAGGTCCAATTCGCTCACATATCAGAGTCCTGTTTCGCTTCCTGCTGATCAGTGAGCCCGCCCCTCTGATGCGAGCTAATGGCGCGCCAGACAGACAGTGTTAACTCTCGTGACGCCGCCGGGTTGGGCAAGTGCAGAGCAGAGTGTGTGGCAGCAGCGCCAGAGCGTTGCACTTGCCTCTAGACTTGCCCCACACCAGCAGCGTCCCCGCGCACCTGCTGCGTGGACTACTGCTGCTGGGGAGAACCGGGTGATAACCGAAGGTCTTTTCTCTTTCGAGTGCCGCTGCTGTTCCCTCCCCCTGCTCCTTCCATCCCGAGCGACCACCACTTTGCCCGTGAGAACGACCGTGAGCGCATTTAGCATCACCTTAGCATCGGGGGAGCGGCTCAAGGGCCCACAAGTCCAGCGGCGGCAGCATGGCCAGGGCGGGAAAAACAAATGCTCTGGAAACCCAAGTGTGTACTTGAATGCAGAATATTCTGTGTACCTACATGTATGCAAAATATTCTGTACTTAGCTAGCAAGTACACAAGTACACAGAATATTCTGCATACTTGCCAAGTACACAGAATATTCTGCATACATGTAGGTAGACAGAATATTCTGCATTCAAGTACACACTTACTTGGGTTTCCAGAGTGTAGCTTGGTAAGCATATGATTTTCTTCCCGACAATGTCAGAAGAGTATATCACTTTCCTTCCGGAAACAACACTGTTACTTTGTCATTCCAGGCTGCCGGTGCGATCCTGTGCGGCGCGTCCCCCGTCCCGGTGAGAACATCGTGGGTCGCGGCAGCCTCGCGTCAGCCGAGCGAACAGAGGGGAAAAAGCGGTTGCGACATGAGAGAGAGAGACGTCGCCCATGTCGCCTTTGATTTGATTGCGGCGGGCTCTCCCATACGCGTGCGCGGCCGGGGACGCGTGCGAACAAGAGGCCGCTCAGTCTGTCTCACTCGCACGCGCACGCGGAGCCATCCGGGCGGACGGCACGGCACTGCCGCGGGGCGGGAGATTCGGACGCAGGTCGCCGTTTTGGTCCCGAGACGAACAATAGCGCTCGCGGGCGCAGGGGCTGACCTATCCTATCCCGGACTGACTAGTACCCGTGACTGTGGTCCCCCAGCTCGGCCCGATAGAAAAAAATACACACACAAAGAAACAAAAACTTTTAGGGGTTCGAACCCGCGTCGGCCGTTTATCGTTGGGAGGTCGCGCCGCTGCGGTTTCGCGGTTTGATCGACAAGTCAAAGCAAAGGCGACGGTATTTATCGCGCCTGCTGAACGACAGCAGAGGCGCCCTCCGTTAGGCAGACGGGGCCACTCCACCACCACAGCGACAGCGAGGCCACACTGCTGAAAACCCTCGAAAAAGAAACGTGGCGGACGGGGTGGACTAGTGGCACCCGGTGAAAGAAGCAAGTTTGAATCATTAAAAACAATTGCTAAAATGTTTGCGGCGCTGTTTTTCTTTCTTTCTGCCCCCCCCCTCTCTCTCCACGCACACACACTCACACACTGCTGTGATTGTGACATTTCAGCAGGCGGCCGTGCGAGTCGATCACGATGCGTGCAGCAGCCGTCGCCCCCTTATAACTGACTATATGGCCTTTCCGTCCGCAAAACTGTTGTCTGTGCCGCATGGAATGTCAAACGCAACACGCGACCCCCGCTGACCCGGCGGCGGCGGCGGTGCGCATCTGCAAAGTGTCAGCGACAGCAAAAATAAACATTCATGAAATTAACATAACTATCAAGAGCATTACCGCAACGCACGGGCAGAAACTAGGGGTTTGTTGGAATGGCTGTGATAAGCTATCTCCACCAAGTTTCTATCTGAACGAGAAAACCGGAGAAAACGCACGAGATACTCCAGCATCACTTTTCGTGCGTACCTGTGTAAGCTAGAAATTAGCTGCGAGTGCGAATATTCTTACCGTAGGCCACACGTACGAGCTAATCTATTAGTAGCTTAAGCGAATCTTCTCCACGATGTGCGTGAAGTTTGGGTTATGTAGTAAATGTAACGGATGGTGAAACTGGTGATGTCACGTGTGACATGGGCCCCTCCCCACGGGACGGGCTGACATGGGAGTCCCCCCCGGGGGGCCCCCGGGGCGAGCTCAACAATGTGTCGCCCGCGCCCCGCCGACGCTTTCTCCGAGCGATGCGCGGCTGCGCGGCCGCGACCCCGCAGGACCCCTAAACAGACCGACGACGACGACGCCGGCGACGCGACGCCACCGCCTGAACTCCCGCGGCCCCGGGGCGTCCGGGGCGCGGCCGCCCGGCCCACCGCCGTCGCGACGCCTCGCCACAACGTGCGCCGCCGGGACAGAGGAGGAGGTGTGTGACCTGTGAAGTAACCAGTCTGTCCCGGGCATCAGTATAGCACCTGTTCATAATTACTATCAGCCCATTTTTTGTGCTTCTCTCTCCTCTTCCATACTCATTAGTATAGTTAATTAATATCAAAGCCGTCGCCTCCGTGACGTCCACCCACACACGTATCACGGGCAATTTCACCATATCAAAATGGAGGGAGAAAATTATTCATTACGTTAATAATTTGATGTTGACAGAAATGGTCATCCCGCGCCGTAATGTGTTTTGGGGTTGGGGATGTCGGCCTCGGCCTCCCACGCAATGCGTCGGAAAGAGCGAACTGAGGTTCAAAAATAAGAGAAGTCTCTTAGTATTGCAAGACAGGTCACAGCTCCTAAATTTCTTGCTTCGCACCACTCGAGTATGTCTATAGCCTCATCCCTTGAGGAGACAGACAGACAGATTGAAGATTTGGACGCCGGGACAAGATGGAAAAGAGCAGAGCCACCGGCAGCGTTGAATGCCTGGCTGCTGCAACATCCCCACGCTCAATAACCCGATACTAATAAACATTATCATTATTATTATACGATAATGCAAAGCGATATATCGAACCGGCTGGGTGTTCGGTAATAACGATTGCGCAAAGCCATTTAAGCAAGAAAAAAAATCCGTGACAATGTGGTGTGTATGTGTGTCTCCCTTACTCTCCCAGGAGACGGTATAGGGAGAAAGATGATGCGAAAGAGAGAGAGGTCGTGTTAGCGCGAGAGAAAGCAGAAAGGGGAAGGAACATCATAAACAACAAAAAGAGAGGAATAAGATGGGGAGGAAGCATCCGATCCTATCTCAACATCCTCCGCCTACGCCTTCGATGGGCCACAGGCACCATACGGGCATTTTATATTCATTCCTGTCCAATTACATTCTATCCGCATTGCAACTACGAGTATGCGCCTTATTAGGATTTAAAGCACGTAATCACTTAGGAAAATACAGAAAAGAAGAAGAATGAAAAGGTTATCATGAAGCGAAATTTAACGCACTGAAGGAGGTGCAATGAAGTATCAATACGCCAGCCGCTTTTTCAAAACTTTATGTGCTTCATAAATGGAACAGCGTGAAAAGCGCGAAAGCGCGAAGGGCAACGTAAATCATAATTAATTGGGTGAAAGAAACATCTCAAAATAAGAGAAATAATAACCTGATAACGGTGTATCTCACAGGTTGGGCCGGCGGCGGCCCCAGTGACTTAACCTCGACCCCGTCTCAAATTAATTGCTCGTGTATTGCGGACCATCTTCAGACCGACCGGCGAGCCGACCGGCCGGCCAGCAGGTTCGCTCGGGGGAACCTAACCCACCTACGCCACGCCACGCCACGCCCGCGCCTGCAGTTGGCTCATCATACACCCTCACTCACACACACACACACACACACACACACACACACTTTCGCCGAAATCGACAGAAAAGGGAAGAAGAAACACACAAAGATGTCTGATTGTGATCTCTGTAAACTTGTTCTCCCCTCCGCCACCGTCCCCGCGGAAGAAAAAAAAATGTCCATT
>NW_026267137.1:1470565-1471894 GCF_000697945.3 Frankliniella occidentalis
GTTATATAAAATGTAACATAATTTCTCCTAACATTAAAGTACATACCTGTGAAGTCTTTTTGAGTTTCATTCCAGAGTGTATTTAGTTCATTTAAAAATACAAAAGTATCTTGAATCGCTCTATTTTCTCCTGCTTGTGCCCACTGTAGAAGTTCTGAAGATGCTGTTTGTTGAGCATTGAGGAATGCCTTCGCAGCAACTCTCATGTCTTTAAGTTCCGATATCACCAAATTTAGTTCACCATGTCCACTACCAATAGATCTGATTCGAACACTACTCCTGCAATGTAAAATGACATTTTTCTGAGATATTGCGACATGTTTATGAAATCCATGTACTAAAACAACAATACAGTTATTAACACAAATAATTGATCATATCAACTAAGGTCTTATGACTCCAAATTTCCAACATTCATCGATTGGCACATTAATTTTAACCGATCATACCTGCACTGGGAATGATGCCCTTTGACACAATGATGAAAGAGTATAGTACATACCTTCGTAACACTTTGCTGGCCTTGTCCATCCTGATGTCCGTTATCAACCCTGGCTAAATAAATGAAAAAGGAAATCACTTAACACCAAAGGAATGCTCCACTGACGAAGTAATGATGAGATTTCTGTCAAAACCATGAGAGACTGGACGGCTACATCAGTCTTTCCATTGTGATTATTTTCGTAACGCTGAAACACGCCAAGGTTAACCAACGAACTAAATTTGACCGTAAAGGACATGCGGACGCGATCTCGCGGACGCGCAGCAAATCGCTAAGTTTCCCTAGCACATTAGTTAGACCCACAAAAATTCACACTCTGGCATTATAATGCGAAAATATTTCATAATTTCGCTAAAAACGGCTCACGTTTCAACTTTGGAGGTTGATTGCCCTGCAGGATCAACGGGAGAATTCCGAGTACTGGGCGTTGCCAGGCAACCGAGTCATTCAAGCGGCGCAGGATGCAGCCTGCACCCACAGCAGCTGTGCGGGCGCGTGCCGCGTATAGTCCATTCGCGGCAACGTGCCTTCATCCCCAACCCCCACCCGCTATCTAACCCGCTGAACAACAAGTTCGAGGCGACATGGAGCGCGGAGGACGCGGTCGAGGGAGACCCACCTTGACCTCGAATGAAGCACCCGGAACGCCGGAACACCTAAACAGCTCTCACAGAAGCTACCGCGCGTCCAGCTCAACACGCTGGAGCAACTCGGGCGCGGCGTCAGAGGCGTACCGCGGGCGGACTGTACCGAGCAGGGGGCTGCAAAAGGGTGCGGCCAGGTGGGCCAGGGCAGGGCCAGGTGTGGCGCACGGCGGTGGCGGGGCG
>NW_026267137.1:1476214-1482999 GCF_000697945.3 Frankliniella occidentalis
GTAAGGGCCATCCCAGCCACAGCGGGAGTGGTAACCCGTGTGGAATTGATAAGTCCTTAGAATCTGGCTCCTCGAAGGGATTCCACGACTCGGAAGCTTTCCGCTCGGATTGCATCTGGGTGCAGTACAGGCTAACCACCGTACGCCCGTCTCCTCTCTTTCTAACTCCCTCCGCCCTACCCCCCATTCCCGGTCAAGCGGACTGGTGGGAACCTAGTCGATGGCTGTAAACTCCGGTGTGAGCGAGATAGTCAAGAAACCCGGCCCTCAACTGGGAGCCTGAAAACACCGGATCCCATACCGAACTCCGAAGTTAAGCAGGCGGGTCCTCGTGTCAAAGCGGGGTGGGTAGGGCCCACATTTTTTCTTTTTTGATAATTTTATAGGTAAAGTGAATCCGGCTCTAAGAAGTATTTTAACTGCCGGTTGCACGGAGGTGATTCACGTCAAAAGCTTAGTGCCACACTGCCGCACTGCCGGCGATCGACAGTGACGGTACGGTAGGCAAGCCCGCTCGCACGCCTGAGTCTGGTACAGAATCAGCAGAAAAAAGACGTCGCGGATCAACCGCACCCACCCCGATTATAAGATATATTGCAAAAAAGGACAACAATGTAAAACTAAAAGTTTGGTTGTACAATTATTTTATTAGCTGTCAGTCAGCCATCCATGTGTAGCTAACTTTTCTTTTTGTTTCGAGGAGACCCCTAATAAACCCAGCGTGATCCCTGCCTTCTAGCACACGAAATCCCTGGAGGACGGCCACAACCTGATGAACAACTTGAACATGATGAACGTGACCACCCTCCAGAAGGAATACCCCTACGTGCCGTGGATGGAGTATCTGAGCCGCACGCTGCCTCCAAGTGTCAACCTGACTGAAGCCGAGATGATCGTTGTCGAGGATCCGGGTTACCTGAAAGGCCTGGGCGCTGAGCTCGCCAAGGTACCTAAGAGGCAAGTCGACCAGGTCGAGGCAAGGGTGCCGCCACGGAGATGCTTCCTTTAACGCCATCCTTGTGCTCCGTGTCCCAGGACCCTAGCCAACTTCATGGTGTGGCGCGCGCTTCAGGACTCCGCGCTGCCCTACATGACCAAGCAGGCCAGGAAAAACGTGGGGGAGGACCAAGACGACCGACCAGACAGCTGTGTCAAGCTGGTACAGCACCAATTGAGGATGGCGACGGCGGCCATGTACGTCCGCAGGTTCTTTTCGGAGGAGGCGAGAAAGAAGGCCCGGGAAATGGCCCTGGATGTCAGCAAGGAAATGTACCGCCTGCTGGAGTCCGTCGACTGGATGGACCCCACGACCAGGTGAGTTCTGCAGAGACACAGACGCCCCAACGCGAACTGACCCTTTTTCTTATCGTTTTTTTTTCCGCTGAGCTTAGTAAACGTTTTGCCCCAGGAACAAAACGTTTTTGGGAGGATGAAAATCTTTATTGCCACACTTAAAGATTTGGGCGGCAAACATAACCCTTTTCGCTTTTTCCGACTGAGAGAAAATTCTCAGTGCAATTGGCTCAATTATACACTTGACCATAGTGACCGAGTTTACGACCTGCGAGTGTCCGAGAGGACGAGTCAACAAAAAAATTGTCACCCAAGGCCATATTGTCGGCGTCGCGCGCAGCGGGTGCGAACGCCACACACACACACACGCAAAAGGGAAACCAAAACAGACTGTCGCATGTCCTCCTTACCTACAGGCGATCGGCCATGATGAAGGCGGAGGTCATGGGCTACCACATCGGCTTCCCCGACGAGCTGCTCAACGACACCGTCCTGGACGACCACTACAGCTGGGTCGAGCTGGACGAGGGCCGCCTGATGGAGAACGTCATGGCCCTCGACAAGGAGAGCAACCGCCGCTCGCGGGAGAAGCTCCGCACCCGAGTCAAGAAGAGCGACTGGACGTACATGACGGGCTTTGCGGACGTCGTCAACGCGTACTACGCCCACGGGGAGAACAGCCTTAGTACGTCCAGTGGTATTTTAAGTTGAAGACGTGATGCGGAAAGGCAGGGGTCAACAACTGATCAGTGACGCTCTTCCTCTCCTTCCTCGACCCAGGCATCCCCGCCGGCATCCTGCAGGGCGCGTTCTTCCAAAAGGACCGGCCACAGTACATGAACTACGGCGCCATCGGCTTCGCCATCGGCCACGAGGTGTCGCACGGCTTCGACGAGACTGTGAGTGCCGGCCCGGGCCGAGTCGTGCGAGCTGGTCAGACGACAGCCTTATTTGCGTTTCTGTGTTTGCAGGGCGGCCTCTTCAACATGAACGGGCTCATGGAGAACTGGTGGGAGGAAGAGACGAGGAAGCGTTTCGACGAAAAAGTGCGATGCATCGTTGACTTGTACAGCACTTTGAAGAGCGAGGAGCTGAACGTCACGGTGAGTCTCGGGTGGCCCGAGCGCCCGCTAGATAGGCAACCCATCCGACGCGGCGGTCACAGTGGTGGCGATCGGAAGGGAGGTTGTCGTCGCCTGAAGGCGTCAATCCGACGCACGGCAGTGCTTGCGGTGGGCTCCCAGTGAAACGCAACTATGTGTCCAGGTGAACGGGGTGCTGACGCAGAGCGAGAACATCGCAGACAACGCGGCCCTCAAGTTGGCGTACCAGGCCTACAGAAGGTACACGTCGAGGCACGGCCAGGAACCGCGCGTTGTTATTCCTACCACCGTGCACCCCTCGGAGACCCCAACGGAAGGGGTAGGTAAGCCAGCTGTGCCGACACCGACGAGCATCTCTCTCAAGCCCAAGCAGATGTTCTGGCTGTCTTTCGCCTCCGTTTGGTGCGGCAAGAATTCGAAGGCAGAACTTAACCGAAAGCTGAGGACCAGGTGAGCGGAGGTTGAGTTCGTTGAACTACTGAAACCTGTGTGATTTCTTTATCAAATGTCTCTTTGTATCAGCTCCCACTTGCCGGGACAATACCGCGTCAACGGCGCTGTGCGGAACCAGGCGGCGTTCGCGGCGGACTTCAACTGCCCGCTTGGGACACCGATGAACCCCATCCACAAATGTGAGGTGTGGTGATTTAGGTCTTAACTTCTATCAAGTACAAAATACTCGTCTAGTCTTTGTGAATACATTAATTCGTTCCATAATTTTTGTTTCTGTAAATATCGTCGTCGTATTCTGCGAGTACTCTGTGAGTATGAGCAATTCTTTAGTGTAAATAGTAAGTAATTAATAAGCGTATGAATCAGAACACAAGTTATTTGTTTTTTTCTGTAAGAACTTTGTATGAAATTACCACTGTGTAAGGGAAGGGCTTCATCACCGTTGCTGCTTCCAATTTGAAAAAAAAAAACCTTTTTTTAGAACTCTCAAGCTATGGCCAATTACTTTATTCGTTAACAAAAGAAATAAAGCTCTCAATTAAAGTCAATAAAATTTACACAGAGACATGAAATAGATGTTCAAGAAACAGCTTTTTCTCCATCATGGCACTGCTAAGTATAGATGCCAGTTGTTATGATAATATTCTTAACATAATCTATTTTCTTAAACTATCATAAATCACAATTGTAAACAAAACTTATACTGAGCACTTTTTAAATATAGCGCATAAAAAATTCTTCTGACTGATAAAATCTCTAACATGTTGAGTGCAGCTAAATTCTTTGACCCCCATGATTTAACTCAGGATGTAGACCGGTGTAGCCATGACATGGCTGCTTTGCACTCAACATGTGAGCGTTTCAATTATTCTTCTCTTGTACTGCACAGTTCGATCACTAGAGGTAGTATGCAAAACGGAATAACTAGTAAAACGATTTTTTTTTAACATAGATCAATTTTTAGGTAAAATTATGAACAAACTATATGAACGAGAAATGACAAATTTGTACAGATGTTTTCTTACATATCTACAAGGCTTATTTTGAGCAGATCATCTTACGCACAGCGTAAGGGGCGTAAGCTGTACGCGCTAGAGAGCTGATCGTACGCGAACACGCAACCTTTGCATGACTCACCGGAACAAGGGTTTCACATCAACGCAGTAAACGCCGATTGTCAGTTTCGACGGCCTGACCTATTCAACCAACCCACTGATATAAATACTAGTTTACCCGGTTTCACCTCCCCTCTGCCGGATATTCGTATGTCAAAAACCTAGTGCGAAATACATGGTGAAAAGATGTCGAAACGATATCATTTCGACAATTGTTTGTCTTCATTGACACGGTTATGACATCTTTTCGACTTCGATTCGATACCCTGTTTCGCACTAGGAATTCGACCCAAGGGCAAAGTAAACATTATTCTAGTCGATGGCGATTTTAAACACCGGCGCCCAAACGTGTAACTGCAGCACAAACAGAGTGTCCAGGTCTTCATAAACGAGATAGGCCGGGACTCGCCCGGCACCTCTCCACCCACTAGTACAGCGTGTCAGAGGTGGCGTGGTGGTGCCGGTGACCGGGGTGGCGCACAGAGCTGTGCCCGTTGAGGCCGTGCCCGTTGTGGGCGTGGCCGCTGTGGCCGTGGCCGTTGAGGCTGTGGCCGCTGTGGCTGTGGCCGTTGCCGAGGCCGTGGCCGTGGCTGTGGCCGTTGCCCTGCCCGTGGCCGTTGCCGTGGTGGCTGGGGCTGGACGACTCGGACGACGAGCCGAGCGCGCTCTTGTGCGTCGAGTCGTTGGAGCCCGAGCCCCCGGAGCCGGACCAGGAGAAGCTGGGCGGCCGGATGCCGGCCTTGTCGCCCAGCCCTTTGCCGGAGAGCCCCCGCTTGGCGCGGCCCACCACGCGGCACAGCCCCGCCAGACACGCGCAGGGCAGCGCCTCGCCCAGCCCGCGTACCACCTTCTCCGTGCACGTGAAGGCCAGGAAGATGAACAGGCCCTGCAGCGTGTTGAGAGCCACGAACGCGTACCTGGAACAGAAGGACAGGGCTCAAGGGCTGACTCCGCGGGCTCTCGGTAGCATGAGGAGAAGAACAGGCGGGAGCACCACGCGCATACCACAGGGCGTCGATGTCGAGGCAGCCGGCGATCAGCCCCACGGTCCAGGTCAGCCCCATGACGATGGCGAGCCGGATGTAGAGTCGGAAGTCCCTCCGGGTGCCGGAGGTGCCGCCGGGCGGTGGCGGCGCGTAGCGCAGCGCCGGCGCCGTCCGGACGATCATGAGCGCCGAGGAGGCGAAGAGCACCACGTTGAGGAACATGATGACGGCCAGCGGCGCGGCGAAGAACACGAGGAGGGCCTTGCGGTGCGCGAACCAGCACGCATGCAAGCCGAACCTGCAACGTGAAAGACGCGTGGTTAGACACCTGCTGGGGGCGCCGCCGGACTGCTGGTCGAGTGCTGGGAGCGGCGGTACTCACCCTGGTCGGAACTGGTCGTCGACGGTGCCGGGGGCGGCCGCGTCGACGAAGAGCGCGGCGCACACGATGGCGGCCGGCATGAGCCAGGTCCACACCGAGTACAGCACGAACTTGCGCCACTGCTTGCCGGCGGACACGCGCAGCTCGCACGTGGCGAGCCGCAGCGTGCGCCACACGTCCAGCGCCATGGTCAGCATCCACGAGAAGGAGGCCAGGAAGCTGTAGTAGGTGAGCACGGCGGCCACGAGGCAGGTGGTGCCGCTCTCGCGGCCCATGAGCTGGCCGGCGATGAAGCTGACGTAGGCCACGAGCAGCGACATGCACAGCGAGGCCAGGTTCTTGCCCGACAGGTTGCGCAGCTCGGGCACCAGCGCGAAGGCGAGCAGGTGCAGCAGCAGGAACACGACGGACACCCCGAGCCCGGCCAGCGTCACATACCTGGCACAAGCGGAGGGTATAAGAAACTCGACACGCTTCACTCCATCCGGACCCGCAACTCTGTCAACTCGTGTTAGTACTTACCCCATGTAGGGCCCGAACTTGTCGACAAACTGGATCCCGCTGGCGTAGGTGCAGATGGCGAGCCTGCCGTCGGTCGTGAGCTCGAACTCGCCCTCCCTGAACGTCCTGTTGTACACGACCACGGTGGCGTTGCGGCGGTCGGCGGACAGCTCGAACTCGGAGGGCTCGAGCAGGAACTTGGGGCACGCGTCGAAAGCCATCTGCCTCTCGAAGAGGTCGCCGTCCTCGTCCTGAGGGTGGTGGTGCGGGCCGAGGTCCTGGGTGCTGCCGGACGCGTTGGCGCCGCCGCTGCCGCCGGAGGGGAAGGGGAGGGCGGGCGTCAGCGAGGACATCCGGGTGCCGTTGATGCACGACCCCGACGCCGCGCCCGCGCCCGAAACCGGGCACACCACGGACCGGCACGTCCGGAAGAAGGGGTCGAACAGCTGGCCGTTGGGGCAGAGCCGCACCTGCAGGTGGGAATTCAAGAGTTGAAGAATCTATCGAAGGTGGTGGAAGAGGGGGTCGGCTACTATGGCGTCAAGGGCGCCGAGGGCGCGGAACTCACCGTGCCGACGGCGGCGCTGTCGGCGTAGTTGAGGTCGAAGAGCACGGCGAAGGCGATGGGGCTGAACTCCTTGTTGTAGGAAGAGCGCGTGAGCGCCTTCTGGCACTGCAGGAAGTGCAGGCCGACGTTGTTGCAGATGGCGCAGTGCGCGTTGCGGTAGGGGGTCTTGTCCAGGTACACGTAGGCCGTGTACGCCTCGCATCGTGACCGCACCTGCGGGGGGAGGAGCACCGCATCGCATCACGCAAACGTCAAGATCGGTCAAGATGGGTAATGGGTAGAATTAAGGGTAAAATGCGGAAAAACAACAACAACACATGAGACGACACGGATCCTGTTTACCGCAGCGATGTGTCACAGCCGCCCTACTGACCCTCCCCCCCC
>NW_026267137.1:1483049-1484607 GCF_000697945.3 Frankliniella occidentalis
GGCGGCGCGGCGGGGGTGGGGGCCGCAGGGCAAAGAAAGTGAAAATTGCGATCTTCAGCGCGGCTGCGGGGACTTCCCGATGCAGATCGTGCAGATCGCTGGACGCCGCTGCTGGGCGTGCGTAAAACAGCTGATGCGTTGAAAACTGACCCTTCTGCTTCTGTGTAATGGTTATCAAAATAACAAAGATGTCGGAAAAAAATAAACTGCCGCTATTTTCTTGGAAACCTCAGCAGGCAAGTAGTGGTGAGTCAGAGTAACGGTGCCAGCTGGCAGAAGCTGGCAGTCTCGCACCCACTCACAGCCACACCATAGCTGTCACAGAATGGCGACTAGCACGCACTAATCCGTGAGCGGGCAGGCCGATAGGCTCAGACAGACTGGCCATGACTGATCGGATTGATTGTGTGTTCGGCGACGAGTAGATGGGACCCATTAGGTAATTTACGCGCGTGGCGATAGTAATTTTTGCTTCTGAATTTAAAAAACAAACGAGACAAAAATAATGACACGCCGGTCGCCCGCTCTGCGCTGTAGATAGCAAGGAGGAAGGGGAGGGTGGGGGGGGGGGGCTTTTCCCTCTGGTAGAGACGGTCTTTAAGGGACTGTCTAAAAACTACCTGTCGTGAGGGTGTTTACGATTCGCTACATGCTTCTCATTCCGGGACCCGCGAGTCCCCCCTCTGCTGCGAGATCACTCGCGAGCTGTGTAACAGGTAGCAGCTGATTAACCCCGCGCACTTCTGTGGTTATGCTGTACCGCATTCCTACGTGCGGGCGGTTTGCCTACCCGTTAAGACGCCACGATCAAGGAGGGCGATAGGCAACTGCGGGCGGGCGGTATACCTGGCATAAGCCAAAAAGCCTAGCTGTCATGTCACGGGCTTTACGGCTCGTACGCCCCGCAGACTCCAGCACAGGCAACGACAGCCAACTCGCATCGCAAAACCGGCGGATTTAAAACCGCAGTCATCAGCAGCACGGCGGGTCGGAGAACGGAGAAGGAAAAAGCTGCCGTAAAAACGACTTTTCAAGCGCGACAAATGCACACTCGAATACGCGAGGCTGGCCATGCACGGCAGATCATGTCGATTGTTCAGGCGACGAGGACGACGGGCGACCCATTCAATAATATTTACACGTGGCGAGCGACAAATAGCGACTTCTCGCCTCTCGGCGGCGGCGCGGGCGCGGGCGCGGGCGGCGGCGGCGGCGCGGACGACGACGGCTGGGCTTCTATCACACTGACGTCGCGAGTCTGCCGCGGACCTCAATGGAACGGGGAGAATGTATACACACCGTCATTTCGACTCATCGATAAGGCGAGGAGAGAAAATTCGGGGAAAACCGTCGATGAAACGCAACGTTAGGGGTGACAACAGACTTTCCGTTTCCCGCTTGATATTAAAAAGGGGGGGGGGCACACGTTTCCTTTTGGTAGAGACAGTCATGGGGACTGTGTAAAAAATTCGTGCTCCCGCAGATGAACCGGGTTTGGTGCAGTGGAGAGGAAAATGCGCGAAGAGACTTTATAACTCATTATGGCGTGGCGGCGCTT
>NW_026267137.1:1484861-1487290 GCF_000697945.3 Frankliniella occidentalis
GGGGGGAGGGAGACAGGAGGTAACGAGTCGACGCGTGGGGGCGCAGCCCAGCCCGCCGCCGCACTGGTCGAAACGGCATCGGGTGGCCGTGCTGAACACGAACCTTGACCCCGCGAGTCCCCGCCGGGCCTCTGCCGGCCGCCGCGACCGATGATGGCGAGCTGATCGGATATAGACGTCAGTCCCCGGCCCGCGCCGTAAAGCACCGCGTCCGGCGTCGCGTTTTGCGATCGGATCGAGCCGTTGTTGCGGCGTGACAAATATTCGGGTTCAGATTCAGGTCCTGCGCACGCCCAGGGTCGTCTGGAGACCGCAGCACCGCCGTCTCCACCGTCAAGATGACCGTCCTCCGGGGCCCCCGCTCCCGGGTTCTCCGAGGCTCACTCTTCGGCAGCTCCCTCCTGGTGCTGCTGGTCGCCCTCCACATCGTCACCGGTACGTGGTGGGGGCGTCGTCGTGGGGTAGGGCCCCGCGACCCACCGAGACGGGGGCAGGGATAGTCCTTGGAGGGGGTTTTCTACATCGTGCCCCCACCCTATGGCCGCCCGTCGCCCTGCCCCGACATTCTAGTTAGCTTGCGCACCTGTCTTAGACCAAATCCCGATTCCGTTTCCAAGATGCCAGCCCCGTCACACCGCCGTCAACGACGACGTCGAGCCAGGTGGTGGACGACGTGTGCTACACCGACGGCTGCAACCACACGGGTGAGTGCCTCGGGGACGCTGTCCCGTCTCCTCGCGCGGACCGACTTCGCGGCGTGCTCATGAACAGCGTCTCCTGTCCCCAGCGTCCGAGTTGTCGTTCTCCATCAACGCGCAGGCGGACCCGTGCCAGGACTTCTACCAGTTCGCATGCGGCGGATACGAGATGGGTACGGAGATCCCCGAGGACTCCGAGTCCGTGAGCGTCATCTCGCAGATGGAGTCCAAGCTGCGTAAGCAGCTGCAGCAGTTGCTGTCGGAGCCGGACCGGGAGGCTGACCCGGCCGCCTTCAACAAGGCGAAGACGCTCTACCGCTCGTGCGTCAACACGACGCGCCTGGAGGAGCGGGGACTGGAGCCCGCCCGCAAGATCCTGGAGGTGGCGGGTGGTTGGCCGCTGCTGGAGAACGACTCCTGGGACGAGAGTAAGTTCGACTGGAAGCAGACACTATACGCGTTCGAAGAGATGGGCATCTCGAGCGAATATTTTCTGTTCAACGTTGCCGTGTCCGTCGACGCCAAAAACGCCACAAAGCACATAACCCATGTGAGTCATTCAGTCCCTTGGTCTTTCGACGGCATGGCCTTCGCTTTTAAAACGTTTCACGGAACGTCCTGGAGAATGCACTTCATGTTCTGCTGTAGATTTCGCCACCTGTATTCCACCTGAACGTCAAGCCTCTGGACATCAAGTCGCAGCTCGTGCACATCAAGAAATTCGTAGACCAGTTGAAAGCAAGCGCCCTTTTGCTGGCCGAGCCGAACTCCACCAGGACCAACGCCAGCTTGATTGAGATCGAGTCGAGGATGGCTATCGGTTTTGAGGTCGCGCTGAACAGGGTGAGCGCTGAGTTCTGGCCAGGTTAACACTTTGACATAAATATAATAGAATCATGAAGTAATATTAAGTATATTAGTTTGTAGAGTACTGGAGGGTACTGGGTGATCCACGCCGTCTTTTTCTCTGCTTGTACTGTACCGGATTCATGCGGTGCGGACGGGTTGCATACTCGCACGGGGCCGTGAGGACCCATGGCCGGTGCAGCTAAATAGTTCGACCTATTTTTCTCCGACCTGGCGATTTTTCCAAAATCCCCAAAGTGCTGTCCGACCTAATTTTTTCCGACCCATTTTTCTCCGACCTCATCGATATGCTGAAATTTTGGAAAATGTGGCTCCTGCAGTTATACTTAACGCACGTTTGGTTTTCCTACCCGAGGCCGGCCGAGGCCGGCCGGGTCCCAGGTGGGACTCGAACCCCAGCGCGGGTTGCCGACTAGTCGAGCTTCTCGTACAGTGCGTAAAAATTCAAACAAAAAAACGAATAATTTGACGGCGCGTCGAGTATTAGAACCCCCGACTCAGGGTTCAAATTTCGCAACGATATCAAGGAGCCACGAGGTCGGTCTCGAAGCCCCAGGTGAGAAGGTGTAGTGATGGGACCGGTTCTTTTCCCGCTCAAGCTACTGCGCTGACTCGTGCCTTGAGCCTAGGTCTCCCGGCCACCCGCCCTGTGGCGCCGTAGCCGCGCCGGTAGAGAGCCGGCCCCGTGCGCCACAAGTCAGGGGTTCGAATCTCCCATCCCAGTTACATTTTTCTGAACCGGTCGAACTCTCCGAGTTGAACTTAAACCCGTCATTTCAACCGGGCAACTTCGTGGATGAACGAACGGTCTGGTGGTTAACGCTGCCCCACTGGACTGGGGGTGACGATGACTCGGCACTGGGG
>NW_026267137.1:1487340-1489000 GCF_000697945.3 Frankliniella occidentalis
TGGACATGACGGTCGGCGACAACCTCTTACGCTCTTCCACAAAAAAGAACTCGCTATGTTTGTTTTTTCCATGTGAAGAACAACGACTCAACTAAAGTGAGGCAACAACAGCGTTCTGATTCCGATTCAGTTTGCGACGAACTACTACTATTGCGGGCAGGTGCCAGACTGTACGTACGCATCGATACCCAAACAAACACACGAGTAGCTCCTCAAATGTGTAAAGTGATCTCTACCGCCCCGTCCCGCCGCGCCGGTGCCCGCCGCGGTGCAGGCTGCAGCAGGCCGGCCGGCCAGGTCGGGCCGGTCCGGTCAGCCGGTGGCTGGTGCACGCTCGGATGCCCCACGGCGTGCCGTTTCCGCCGAACCAAAGTTTCTTTTCCTCCCGGTTCGTGTGCTGCTCGGCGCTGCTGCCGCCGCTTCCGCCTACCTCCCCTATACCCGCGCACACCCGTACCCGTATGCCACGCGGGGCCGAGCCGAGCCGGGCTGAGCCGAGCCGAGCCGAGCCGGGCCGAGCCGAGCCGAGCTGGTCCGGGCCACCAGCAGCCGGCTCAGATAAGGTGCAGGCGGGGCACGAGGGGTCACTGGAGGGCTCGGCGCTCGGGCAGGTTGTGTCTGCCTGCGGAGCCTGCGGAGCCTGCGGTGTGGTGCGGTGGTCTTCCCTTTCCACATTGGCCCCTGCCTGCCCCCGCACTTCCTCCACTTCCGAGCAGAGCCAGAGGAAACTTTACATTGCGCAGAGAAAAGGAATTTGGTTCAGAATCATCTTTTCTTATCTCTATTTGTTTTGTCACGAAGAGTTTGTACGTCGTCCACTACCAGTGTTCATATCTTTGCACCAAGATGCTTCTGAATAGGCGATATCATCATCATCACGAAAGTACGTCCGTCAGTATTCACTATGAACCGTTTCAGCCTTTCAAAGCTCTCCGAGCGCCTGATGGGTAGGCAAAATCTTGCCTGCAATGCATGCGAGTACCGCGGGGTGGCCTACCCGGAGTCTCGCAGGCGCTCAGCACCCCATTATGCCGAATAAATGTGAGAAAAACGGACGTACTTTCAGGACGATCCCTGAGCCGTGATTCCAGACGCAAAAAGTCTTCTTGAATCATCAATTTAAGCGAGAACGCAAGTAGAATTAGTTCAAATGCCTTGAAGAAATGTTCTTGATCTAATTGCAGATTTTTTGGGGGCGCGTCTTGCACAGGGTTGTTGTTGTCTCGTCCCGCGGCCAGCTCCTGTTGTCGCAAGACGTAAACTCCCACTACGTGAGCTGCGTGAGCAGGGTCCTGGCGGTCCGGTCCACTACGAGACCCACCGTCTGGTGCACCACATCAAGCCGTCTCTGCGATGCGAATGGTCCATTTTCATCGTCCGAATGAAAAAGAGAGAAAGAGAAAAAAAGAAGGCTTAGGAAAAGAAGAAGAAGAAGAAGAAAAGATTGCAGTCTTGCGTGCGCGCACCGCACCTAGAGAGGGGTCGCGGGCGCGGCCCGTGCTATTTCTCCACCTGCGTTAATTAAAAAGGTAAATACGGCGTGATGGTTCAATGAACATGACGTTAGAGCGACTCCGCCATATAACCGGTTACTCGCCTCGCAACTATGGTATGGTATGGTATGGCACACGCATTCCGTTGCAGACCAATCAGGCAGCTC
>NW_026267137.1:1489605-1490233 GCF_000697945.3 Frankliniella occidentalis
CCAGGCGTCAGGCGTCGGGCGAGGCGAGACCAAACGAGAAGACAACAAGGACGGCGCGTAATGTCGCGCGCAACAGCGAGACTGGAGTGAGGTTAGGTTGGGGAATCTAGGTGGGATGTCACCCAAAGCGGGGCTGCTCGGAGGCTGAAGGCAGGCAGCGCCCTGCCGCCGGGGTGGGGTATGCGGCCGGCGGGAAACTAGAGGGGGGCCAAACAACATCATCAGGCGCAACATCAAGGGGTAGATAAGGTCAGCGAAAAAAAGAAACAGCACCCAGTGTAAGATAGAAGGATACCGTTGGGCTGTAGCGTCGACGAGAAACGGAAAAGGAACGCGTGCGGCCCTGCGGGGTCTGTTTTTCGCCATAGGGCTGGTGCTGCCGACACCAGCAAAACACCATCACCACAACAACAACTGTAACACGACTACAATACAATAACACAATGACAACGATACACTGTCGTCGTCGGTAAGTGCGAGTGGCACTCCGAGATCCTTTATGCAGGCTCGTCTCGGGCAGGCCAAGGCACGAGTTAGGGGTTCGAACCCGCGTCGGCCGTTTATCGTTGGGAGGTCGCGCCGCTGCGGTTTCGCGGTTTGATCGACAAGTCAAAGCAAAGGCGACGGT
>NW_026267137.1:1490388-1495556 GCF_000697945.3 Frankliniella occidentalis
GGCGGCCATGTCTGCCTTGCGTCACGCCCGCCGCCGGCCCGCACCGCGAATACCGCGTATGTGGCTGAGCCATCGCACGAAGGCCGGGAGTGCGCGAATATAATAACAACGGCAACCAGAAAATTGGGGCTGAAAATGAGGGAGGTAAAGGGAGGGGAAGAGGGGGAGGGGGTCGGCCAGTATTGCAGGCCCTGCGCCCGCCAGGCCCCAAGTCGTGAGCGGTATCGACATTATTTCGGCTCACGTGTGTGTTTGCGATTGGGTTATATGCATAGGGCCTTGTGCGGCGTGTATTGGGCTCCGTCCGCCACGCCGGGGGAAGGGGAGGGAAGCATGCCGCCGAAGTCCCCGCCTCCCCGTTTCAAAAATTATTATCATCATTATTATTAATACACTCCTACTAGACGCAGCGGCGGCGGGAGGCCCCCGGGGGCAGTGAGAGCCCGCCCCACGGCCGTGTGGACCACGAAGGGAGTTGGGCGGGGGCTGCATGCCAGCCGAGCGGGTGGGCGCGTCTCGCTCGCAGAAGGGCGGGGGCCGCCGACAAAGTGGACGGACTGAAGCATATTATGTTCTTTGTGGGACCAGCGCGCCGACTATAGGATCGAACCATCCTAATTTCAGCTGGAGAGGGTGTCGGCAGTCGGTGAGTAGGGGGAGAGCGGAGGGGGAAGACCAGTGAGGCATAAAGTACGCACCCGTCAATGAGGTGCACGACGACGGCGCTGTCCCTCCTCCCTCCGCCTCCCCGCTCAAGGACGCCGTGCTCCCGGGCGTGGGAGAGCAGAGAGGTGGGAGGGAGGGGGAAGAGGGGGGACGCAGCAGGGGGGCGCCGCCGCCGCGCGACGCAAGCCGTAGCGGAGCCGTTGCACCTGACGCCCCCCCTCCCCCCTCTCCCCGCAGTCACGCTAGCCGGCGCCGCGCAGCGAGGATCATTTATATCGAGCATGACCTGTCCCAATGCTGGAGCCGGACCGTCGGCTGTGTTGTTTGCATGCGTGCGCGGCTGCTCGGCCGGGACGGGACGGGCCGGGACTGGGCGGCCTTTCTCTGCATCGCCACTCCCACGCATTATACGCTCCACGCTCCACCCCCCGCCTCTCGTAGGGCGCCAGTGGCGTGACGCGAGGGCGCCAGGGGGGCGACAAAGAGATGGAGAGAGACGGGAGGACAGGGTGAGGAGAAGGTGGAGTCATCACAACATGCGTGCTCTAACTCTCTCCTCTTTATGCTCTCTCGTCTTTCTCTCTCTCATTATCGGCCGCTCTTCTCGCTCGCTCTTCTCACTTGCTCTTCTCGCTCGCTCTTCACACTCACTCTTCTTGCTCGCCCCTTTTTAGCTTCTTCTTCTCGCTCGCTCTTCTAGCTCGCTCTTCTAGCTCGCTCTTCTAGCTCGCTCTTCAAACTCGCTCTTCTATCTCGCCCTTTTTAGCTTCCTCTTCTCGCTCGCTCTTCCAGCTCGCTCTTCCAGCTCGCTCTTCTAGCTCGCTCGCTCTTCCAGCTCGCTCTTCTAGCTCGCTCGTCTAGCTACGCCACCGCTGTTGTGTTGTGCGGCCGAGCGCGGGAGCGGCCGCAGGTGAGGTTAGGCCGGGCCGCTGCGCTATATGGGATGATACGGGCGGAAGGCTGTTAGGAGATAAGTGCTCTGCTCCTGTGTGTGAGCACAGGCACAGGACGGGGCAGGGCTGGCGGGGGAGAGGTGGAGGGGGGGGGGGGTAGCTGCTCTCCCGCGGGCCGCGCGGGTAGCGCTAAGGTCACGTTCAACGGTGTGTTCGCCCACCGTGCAAAGCCCTCCCGCCTCATCCCGGCACGCCCCCAACCCCGACACATACACCTGCAGCAGTAATTATTTTACGTCCTGCAGGCGTCTTTTCATTTGAGATAACCGTCTTCTATGACAGCAAAATGTTTTCAACTAAACACATACTTTCTTTTTTTTAAAAAAAGTACCCATTATGTCTGGGTGCAGAAAATGCCGTCATCGATTGTGAATGATGGTAGTGTGTCTGTGTCCAGGTCAGTTCGGACTCTTCCTGTCACCTTAAATCCCCCCAGCAGCTGTTCATATCATCGATCCATGGAGCTGGTCTTGATGTTGATGTGCGTGTGAGTGACACACAACAGCACCGGAGCCGCACAGACACACCCACGCAGCTGGAACGCACATAGGACCCGACCCGTGACCTCCAGGAGGACCCCGCCGACCTTTGCCATGAAGAGGCCGTGGCCGCAGACAGACAGTTCGGAGAGAGACCGACGCGCAGCAGTTGGGAGCGATTTGTGCCGCCGACTTGTCGGCCGCTAAGCTGCTGAGCAACGATGATGATGGTGATGTGTCTCAACAAGAAGCGCAGCGCGGTTGCATCAGGACACAGCGACGCCTCGTCCTCGGATCGCTGCAGAGCCCGTGGAGGCGATAGGCTCATATTGGACCTTCAAAACTAGTCAAATCACACCCACAGGAAATGGTATCCTTGAAACAAAGGTGAAATATGCCTTGAATAAAGGTCTATTTTGACGTTGAAGAGTTAGAGAAATACAAGAAAATTTTCCTTAGCATGCGGAATATTAAGAAAAATATTCGTTAGACTATCGACATTTCCTTGAATTTTTTAAAATTAATTTTTCTTGGTTGAAGGATACTATTTTCTGTGTTCACATTGCTGCTTTTGTAAAGTTTTCAGGAGCAGTGCAGTAATTTGAACCACTCTATGACTTTTCTTTTGGAACACCTTGCCGACACAATTCCGACGTTTTAAAATTAAAATAAATCTCTTTGGTTTGAGATAGCCGGCTCACCCCGCGACTCACCCTGCCGTTGATCAAACAGGGGCCGGCCGTTAGGAGCCGTATACGACAAGACAGACGAGAGAGGCCGGCCGCTGTGGCCGTTTAATGAATGAAATACCGTCGGTATAAACCCGGACGGACAGGCGGACGGACGGACAGACAGGCGGGTAGATCTACTACTGCTAGAAGCCAGCTAGCGCTCTGAGCCGGCAGCGGGAGCAGCAGCTCTAGGGAGGGGCGGGGAGAGAAATACGATTTGCTCGGGCGAAATTTACAGCACTTTCCTTCTGGATAAAAATCACACTATGACGACGACGTAACGCCGCGGCTATGGTGGAAAGCTGTAGCTGCGCCGGATCGCGAGAATCCACTATTTTATATGGCTGTTAATATACAAGACCGGCGACGGGACGTCGGCCGGACCCAGAGGATTATTATAATAAGGGCCTAACTCCTAGACTTCCTGTCACCGCGCCGGGCCGGCTCATAGTTTCTATAACGTTTTCGGATCCTGTGCTCTCTGCGGCGTCCGTCGTGAGATATACTTGTCGTCGGTAATCCTCGTGAGAAGCGCGGGCAGCATAGCGAGTTAAAAAGAGTGCAAGAATGAATGGGAGAGGCGCTGTCGATTGCCTCATGACGCGCGTCTCCCGCACTGCAATTTATGCATTGTACTGCGTCGCGGGGCGCCTTGTCGTGACCACGCCGCGCCGCGCCACGCCACGCCAACGTCACGTCCGATGCGCTGCGTTTATGCTCTTTTTTTTCCTCCCACCGCGCGGGGCCAGCTTGCTGCTGCAGCGCACCTCGTCATCTTTGCATTTTTTGATCAAATTGCTCCGTACATTATTATTTTTCAGAGGTTCAAGACTGCAGAGCACTCCAACCAAACGACCACAGCGGCAGCAGCAGGTTGCAGCGGCCTCGACCTTATTGGGATTGGTTCTCTGTCCTGCAGCTGAACTTGCAATAGTGGCAGCCGATCTCTCTCCCGGGACAGCATGCGTATTCGCATTTCTAATGAGGATTCAGATCTGATGATCGTCCCCAGGGGGATCAGTCAGCCTCATTCGCGTGCAGCGCAAGGCAGTTTAAAGATCATCTCAAAGAGAGAAGAAAGAGGAAGAAGGGGGAGGAGGAGGCGGAGGAGGACACGATAACGAACACTCTCAAATAATGTATCATCCATTGGGGTTGAGCAACACGACGCGCGGCCGCGCCGTCCACCTGTGGCCCGGGGCCCCGCGCAGCCTGTCGGCCCAGCCCGATCCCAAATCATGATTTAGGCCCCCCCTCCGCACGTGCTCGCGGGCCCGCATTGCACCACTCCGTCGTCGTACCTGCAGCCCATCCGCGTGTGCGTGTGTGCGAGCCGAGCGTGTGACATTCCAAAGCACCCTGCTGCTGCCGCTTTCGTAAGGCGGGAAACAAAGAAAACAAGAAAAATTGTGAATGGAAATGTGGCTGTCAGGTGTGTTCTACACGGCGGCCGGTAGACATACAAACACACGCGGCGTTTGTCTGTGCGACTTTTTGGTCGTTTCGTTTTCACAGCCCGTCAGTCAATGGCCGCGTCCGCTGCTGCTTCATGTCAGTGGCTCATGCACGGAGGAGTGCGGGGCGCCGCCGGGCGCAGCCCATTAGCGGCAGACCCGACCCGCGCCTCTGAAAAGTGAAAAGTGAACTTGTTCGCGAGCGGAGGAGGAGCGGGAGGAGGAACCCCTCCTAGGCGCCCCTGGGTGTTGTGGCGAGGCCAGGACTGTGGAGTGTGCCACTCACGCACTAACGATTGTGTGTCTCCACATGAGAGGAGTTGCTCCCCCCCCCCTTTCCATTCCATCTCCCCTACCCCCTTTCTCTCTCTCTCTCTCTCTCTCTCTCTCTCTCTCTCTCTCTCTCCCTCCCTCCCTCTCTCTCTAACAAGGTGAGAGAAGAATATGCTTTGAACGCCAAGAGAAAAACGCCCCCTTAAGACAGGAAACACACACTGTGAATATCGCCGGCCGTATTAAGCAACTCGGTCTGTTCGGAGTGATCGCGGTGGTGTATGGTTAACGAACGCGTGCAAAAGTCTTCCGTGACTTGTACACTCGAACGCCCCGACAGGTATATTGGGCGGACCGCGCTGGCCTGCTCGGCACAGTGGCCCGCATCCGCGACGACCCATAAAGTGGTCCGCGGGTCAGTCGGCCCAACAGCCGGTATGAGAAATTCACACAGGCCTCTATGGGTAATTGAAACGTGGTCGTATTTACGGGCCTGGGCCGGCATCTTTAATGAGCGCTGCTGACAGCACGCGTGGTGATCGGTATCGGGCGAGCTAGCAGAGCGAGAGAGAGAGAGAGAGAGAGAGAGAGAGAGAGAGAGAGAGAGAGAGA
>NW_026267137.1:1495731-1512026 GCF_000697945.3 Frankliniella occidentalis
GGGAGGAAGAGAGGGAGGGAGGGAGGGAGGGGGAGAGAGAGAGAGAGAGACACGATAAATGTTTTTCTTCATCTGTAGACTACCACGCAGTACGGACGGTATATAAGTCACACCCAAAATCAACGCGAGCTATCATCAGCAGGTTTCCAAAATTAATGAGCAGGAGGTTAGCGATATGTTTTTTTTTTTTGGGTGTGTGAGAGCTCCCCTCCCTTCTATTTAGTATCCTTGGGCTGATTCGTGCAAAGAATTTATGATTCTAGCTCACACCTTAGTTAGTTTTTTTTTTAGAAATAATTGCCCCGCCAGAAAGATTGGTTGGTTGGAGGTGCAAAAACTATACCGAGATAGGGCAGGGCGGGAAGCGAAAAGCTGCTCCATGAGGGTCGGGTTCGGAAAACAATTATACCGAACGCAGCTGCATCGATCAAAGGGAGGGAGACCGACGAGCGGCCCGCAAGCGAAAAGAACGAGAAGAAAACGAAAAAAAAAAAACATATCCCGAGATTTACAGCAAGGCAATAGAATATATTGTGCACTCACTCGTTGGCGCCTTCCAGGTCCCAGTGACTGATGCCGAGAGGCTCGGCCGCGGAGAGCGCGGCGAGGCAGGCTAGGAGCCCCAGCAGCAGGGCCGTCGTGGTCGGGGGCGCCCACGACCCCCGGGGGCGCGGGCCCCTGGGCGCCTCCTGGGGCGGCATGGCGGCAGCGCTAGGGCATCAGCCTGCAACAAGAAGGAGAACCGTACGATGAAACACCACTGAGAGCAGAGAAACTCAGGACAAGTTTTATTCATACAAGTCAGCGGGGAAACAACTTCTCGTTTACATTTCCGACCTATGGTCGTAAAATTATGATCTGGTGATTTCCTTTACATCGTGCCCAGACTGTCTAGCCACCAACTCTCTGCGCTCCGCTTGAACATGCAGAATGTAAATTTCCTGCGGCGGGCACCAGAGACTGCTGGGCGAGTCGTCGGGCCGTCGGGCCGGACCCGAGACCTATGGGAACATGACAAGGCAGCCGAACCTATCCCTCCTCGCCCACCGGCCGGGCCAGGTCGGCTCCGGCTGACAAAGGTAAAACAGACGGGGTGCGTCGTTGCGGCAACAACATAGCAAACAGAACAAGAGCACAGCAGCGCGACGAGGAGGGCGGTAAGGACGGGACATTTGGCGATCTCGGTTACAAATAATGAGCCGGCCGGTTGTGGCCCGCGCGCTCCCACGGCCAACACCTTCAGTAACACCCGCAACGCCCCTCGTTACGAAACGCAAAAACAAACGATACGCAAACGACGGCTTTTCCCAGATCAAACAAACAAACGAAATGCGTGAAAATATATTATAGGGGCGTTTTTTTTTTTTGAATTATTTCACCACGTTTTTGCCGCAAATGTTAATACCGAACATAACAATGTTTGACGATAAAACGTGGTGTGACGCTTGCCAACTCCCCCGCACACACCACAACGACCCGCCGCGCCCCGCCGCGCCCCGCCACCCCGAGCGTAACAAGCGATAATATACGGCGTGAGGGACTGTACCACCGCCACCGCTGCCGCAATTGAAAATAAGCTGTGCGGTCGGCAGCAGTGTGAGATTAAGAAGGACGGGGAGGGGGTGGGGGAGATCGTTTTGGAAACAAAACAAAAACAAAAACAAAAAAAGTCCCCATGGGTGGCTGGCTGCTGACGCGGAGGGGCGGGAGGGGACGGGGTGCTCGCGAGCCGTGAAGTGTCCTAAACGCATCTGCCTCTTTCTTTTCTCCTCGTCTACTCCTTTCACCCGAGAGCCAGCCATCCATACGCAGTCAGCAAGTGCCAAGCCAAGAACACCATACATAATGAAGAACACTACAGCATCCTCTGCCATCTATTATCTCTTATTCGTTTTCTTCCCTCTGCGATTTGTCCTGGGGACTTCCCCATTCCCGCCTGGCGGGCGAGAGCATCTCTCTGCCGGACCCACCGATACAAGTCTGTTGCAATCGTCATTGTGCTGTCCAGTCCAGCGTCCCTTCTCCTGTCTTCTTCCGCGTTGGGGAGCGGGCAGACGTTCGGGCCGGTCGAGGCGAGCGCCTGATGCCTGATGTGTCATATCGAGTCACGGATTAGCCATGTTGCTGCGGATTTTTCTTTTTTGAAAGTACATGCTTAACGACTACAAGTAGAGATTGAAACTGATGGTCCCCGCGAGTCTGCGATGACAGGTCCCTGCGCCGCCGCGTCCTCTCGCCCCGGGGTCCTCCGCGAGCGGCCGGGACAATAGGGTGGGTCATATACTCGTTTGCCGCGGACAGGGTGGCGAAGGGGGACTCGTTTTATGTCCACAAAGGCCCCCCGAGGCCGGCGTCGACATTTTCAAAGTGGCGTCTCCATAAGGAGGGGGAGATACGCATATGCGAAACGCACGACAACATTCTTACTCGATTCAACTACCGCGTCTCTCTATGGAGTACTGTGAAGTACTCGGCGTGTTAAATTTTTCATGAAAACAGTAAATTTCTCTTTCCTGTAAAGTTTTCGAAACTAGTAAGACCTCCAATATAAGGACGTGTGACGAGATGCAGGGGAGTTGCAAGTGCACAGCTACCTAATTTGAACACTTTCAACTATGCACTGCAGTTGCACACACCCTTTACAAATGTTAAGCAGTCGAACACTTTGGTTCATCAGAGGGCAAGATTACAATTATAGTGTGGCGGTGTTTTCCCATTTCGAGACATTCCTTCCTCCTTGTCCCCCGTCTCCCGTTTCAGAGCGAAGCAAAAGGCGGCGGCGGCGGCGGCGCGCTGAGCGGGATTAAGACGCGAAGGCGGGCGGTGTGGTCCGCAGCATTGGAACGTGATCTCCATTGCCATCGGCGGCCACCGCCGGCCATCGGACACGAGATCTATGAGGTCGCTGAATCCGATACGACTAAAGTTAGCGCTGATCCGACTGTATGGCGTCGATAAATAACCGCCGGTAGCCGAGCGCGTGTTATGACACACAGAGTCGGGCCGGGCTAAGCTCGCGGGAGCTTAAGCTCGAGGGGCACTCTCGAACTCGAACTCGAACGCACCCCGCCGAACGCCAGGCCAGCAGCCTCATTGTGAAATGCATTACCGTTTGAATGCTAAATTCGCATAAATTATCAATCGCATCGTCGTTCGCGTTCGCGTAGTTCGTTCGAATACAGCGATTCGCGGCAATTTTCCCGCGCTGCAGTAAATTAAATCAAAACCTGCCTCGTGTGCCGTGCCGTACACAAACACACGCATCAGTCCCAAAAAATGCGGCGCAGTGCTCCTGATCGGCAACGGGAGCAGGCGCGCGGGCGCCCGAGGCGGCAAACTGGAGTGGCGGGCAGCAGTTTGAACGGAACGTGGCGGCGGCCAGTCAAACGGGCGGAGCGTCCTTCGCCTACATACCGGGTAATGCACGCCTAAACGCACACACCACCTGTCAGGCACATCACTCAGCGTCGGGGGAAGGATATGAGATAGATGGATGGATGGATAGATGGATGGATGGATAGATAGATAGATAGATAGATAGATAGATAGATAGATAGATAGATAGATAGATAGATAGATAGATAGATAGAGGTTGATGGATAGATATGTCACAACAGGACCTCTTCAGAAATAAATTTAAATTTTCTCCCCGCCTTGACGACCTTGCCGCATTCATTCAGAGTTTTGTTCCCCGCCCTCACAGTGCACGCATACTGCTCATGCCTTGTGTGAGTGTGTACGCGATGCGCATGCGTGTGTGTGTGTGTGTGTGTGTGTGTGTGTGTGTGTGTGTGTCGGTGTGTGCGCGTCAGTGCGTGTGCATTTGAGCGCGATGGAGCGCGGCGAGCGCCAGGTTGTGTGGTGGCGAGGCGTGGCGGGGCGTGGCCGTGTTCGACAGGCCCAGCCCATGGCACTCTCATGACGTCCTTGCATTCAAGTCTCCTGCATATAGAATACCAGCGGCGGCGTCAACGCATGCCACGGGCCGCCACACCTTCCAGTGGCGTAGCCAGGGCGCGGAGAGAGATATAGGCATGAGCTATGGAGACAGAGGGAGGGAGAGAAAAGAAACAAGGGGCTCTGCCCGTCTCTCTCTCTCTCTCTCTCTCTCTCAATCATTGCAGCTCGGTTCGTTCCGTCCCTCCCTCCTTCTCTGTCTCCCTCGCACACGCCACTGTCCGCCACACAATGGAAGGCGCGTCCCGCCATGAAGGGGAGGGGCGGGGGGTATATTCAGAGGGGTGGAGCAGACTACTATACGGCCCATATAAACAGCGGCAGCAGCAGCAGCAGTGAACTGGAGGCCGAGTCCGATTTGTACTCCGGTTTGCTTCCAATCAGGTACCTGTGTGTGAGTGTGTGTGTGGTGTGTGTGACAGGACGACGCCGCCGGGGTAAAATAATAGTATTCATTTCTGTTTTTAAATCAGGCGCACATGTTGTTGTTGTTTTTGTTTGTCGGTTGTCGTGCGTCATGCTGTTATAGTAGCCTAGATCAAAATCTTATGCATGCGTCGTCCCCCGCCGCGGCTCACCCGCCCCTGAGCTGCCGATACGCGTATAGTGAGTGTGGAGACCTATTTTCTGCCACAACCACCGTGCTTTTAAGAAAATTTATAATAGAAAAATTCCTGGAGAATACGGCATCCCCCATATTGAGTTCTTTCGCAGGTACTAGTGAGTCGCAAACTGTCATTCTGCCTGAAAGGCACCGCGAGAAATATTTACATACATCCCACTTTCGAAAAGGACATTCATATCCCGAAATGGCTTTACATTTTTTTTAAACCAGGCGACGCAATAAATTAGCTACCTCTCACCCCCTCCCTTTTCTATCTCATTCCATTTGTCTTTATAAAGCCTCCGCCACACCGCCATTTCACACCATCATCGACGCGATAAAACGAGAGTACACCTCGGCCGGCATACAACTGTATCGGCGCCGCACGCCCGCCGCGGGGGAGCAGGAGCAGGAGGAAAGGGGACCGTGAGGCTCGCGGCCTCGTGCGGGAGCCACCAGCTTTAGTCGCGAGGCCCAGCAAGTCGACGCGGGGTACATGATTTTTCGCTCACTGTCCACGCCGCCACGCCACGCCACGCCACGCCACGCCACGCCACGCCACGCCACGCCACGCCGCCACGCCACGCCACGCCACGCCACGCCACGCCACGCCGTGACGCCTTTCGGAATGCGCCGCGTGGGAAGGCGATGAGGCTCACGCGACACACAAAGCAGAGAGGGGGCGATTAACTTTTCCATCTTTTTACGACTGGATTAACGGGCGGAATACGACGCTGCTTGGGAGATAGGCACAGGCTACTTCGCGTGCCTTCACGCGCATCAAGGCCCTAGGAGTGCTCTATCCTGCCGAATAATTGCCCTCTTCCCCCCTCGGCTCGCCGCGCGCGCCGAGTTAAAGGGGGGAGGATTAGCGACGCCCACGATACGAAACAGGTTCTCTATGCCTTTTTCGCGATGCACCGAGTGCGATACTACAACTATGCGGCACAACGATCGTCGTTACGTCTGTCTGTCTTGCAATGTGGCGCGTCATAATCGTTAACGTTCTGTACACTACCTACATGTCTTGTTGTCAGGAAAAATCATGCTATTTTTTTTTTCTTGTCCTATTGCGTTGAAAAAAAAAAAAAAAACAGCAACAAGAGACATGGAAAAATAAGGCGCGGCGGCGCATGCGCGCAAGGATGCAGGTGTCCCCCATGATGGGGAGCTCTATAAGGCGAGGTGGCCGGGGCACGAGCTCTGCTGGGGAAAGTGTTGTGTGTGTCTGTGTGTGTGAGTGGCACTCTGCTGTGTGTGCTCTGTACCGGAGCCTGGCCAGGGACAAAGACGGGCCTGCGGGGGCCCGCGGCAGGCCCGGCCAGGCCCCCCCTAGGCGTCGAGGAAGCGGCTCCTGCGCTACACATTTAATGGCCATCAGGCGCGTGTCGCGGGTGAGCCGAGCCGAGGCGCAGCAAAGCGCGCTGCACGGAAGAGCCACGAAAGTCCTTACTACACACGAACCTTGCGCAAATACTTTTGCTCGGTACGTGGCACGGTGTTGTTACGTGCGCTTATTTGTAATTTTATTTTTAGTCAGTCTCTAAGACTGTCTATTTTTAAAAATTCCGGTATTTTTACTCTGCGAAAATTAAAGTTATTTTATATGTTTTGCAAGTCGGGGTCTCTCTACCGTAATGACAATTCTGACCTCCCCACTCCCTCACCGCGGCTGTCCTTCCCCCCCAGGTGCCCTGCCTGCCAGGCGCCAAGCGCAACAGTGACGTCTTGATTGAATGGCGGCCTCCCCGCGGCGCTAGACAGAGACGCGCCGCCTGGAGACCCTCCCGCAGCTAGACGTCTCTATACACCCACAAGACCCCGCTAACTTAACCTCACCTAACCTCCGGCTCGGTGCACGCTCACGCAATAACAGACCGACACACCCATGGACGCAATTAATAATTGCCGATTATTCTTCGCTCGTATATTCAATGGGGTCCGCGACATAGCCGAGACATTTTCTTAATACTTTTATCAGTGACGACGAGGACGGCTGTGTTGTTCGTTTCTCCCACCCGCTTATTAACGGTAAATACACCGTATCCGTTCGTAACTAAACGTTCAGGTGAAACTAGTAGGGCTGCTGTTGATTGTGGCTCAGTAAGACACAGTCATTCACTGTTACCGAACGAGCGAGAGCCAAAAGTGGTGTTATAGTGGTTTGTACTGAGGTGACAGCGGTAGGCCGCGCGCCGACAGCTGGGGCGGGCGGGTTGCCTACCCCGCCGACGTACGGCGCTCGGGCGGCCCCGGGCGCTGACGGTCGGGTCGGCCCTGACGACGTACGCGCAGCCGCCTCGCGGCCCTGACCTAGAGGCAGACGCGGTGTTGTTGGTGTTGACCGGCAGGTCCGCGAAAGGCTCGGCTTACGCGTGAGGCGGTAGCGGCTAGCACGTTAATGCGGGTTTATTCGCAACAGTATCCGCCGTGCGGGCTGTTCTACCCCTCAGCCCGCCGCACCTCAGGCAGCCTCCCCGGACAGCGGGGAACGGTGGGGGCAGGGGGAGAGGCAGGGGGGCCTCGGGGCCGGCAGGCTTGAAAACACTGTATACGAATACTCCTGGGAAAGTCGCACACACAAGCACACACACACACACACACACACACACACACAGAGTCAGACACATAGCCAGTCCAACACGCACAAGGACGCGCACGTAAAACTGGGCCGCAACACACACGTAGGAAAGAGCGTCACGGCCCACGCATGACCACTCACTTCCAAAAATGAAAATTTCACAACAAAGCGGCTAATTGTATACATTTGAAGAAAGGGAAAGGTTACGTGTAAAAGGTTGCAGTTTGACACAGGGAAAGGGAAGCGACGACTAACTTCCTGCACTATAATCGCGAGACCGCACTCATGCGAGCGCGCCAGCGAGAAGGAGTTATATTTCGCTTTTTGATACCTGAAGGATACGTCCTCAATAATTACACGCGGAACTCGACGCGCGAAATGTGAAGAGCATCATCGCGCTGCTGACCGCACCAGACCGTCCTGCTGCGGCTGCAAGGAGTGGCCTCCACTTGATGCTCCTCTCGGACACTAAAGCACCACACTGAGGAGAGAGGTAGAGGGAGGGGGGAGAGAGAGAAAGAGGGGTAGAGAGAGAGGGAGAGCGAGGGGGGAGGGAGAGACACAGAGACAGAGACAGAGAGAACTACGCCAATTTCGGAAGTGCACTCGCTAAACAGCGCCACCTCTGCTGTCTCTTTTTGTCCAGTCCAGCCTCTTATAAATCGTACCCTGCCGGAAAACCGCGTCCGCAGCGCGGACCAGACAGATGGCCGAGGGTGATGGTAGTTTGTCGCTAAGGACACGATAATGGACATCAGCACAAGACTCCCCGCTGCGGAAGCGCCCCATAAAGTCTTCGACTCGCGGTTGGCTCCGGTAGGCTCACAGGCGGGCTACAGCGGTAGCCGCCCAGCCCAGGAGCCTATCAAACAATAAGGCCCTATCTCGCCATCTTGAGGGGCGCGCTGCTGCCGTCGACTGGAACAATGCGAGGACTGATTAGAGAGATCAGCAGCGCCCTCGTCGACTGGAGAAGGCTGTAAGGCTGTGGTGTCAACGAATCAGGAGCAGCTGCTGCCGGACTCGCAGGTGCTGGCGCTGGACAATTCTTATTAGTGGAGGTGATGACGGCCGAAGACGGTGATGACGATTGTCATTATTTGCTCGAGGACGATCGTGCCGCCAGGCTTGAAGGTTCGCCTCCACATCTGCGGAGGATACCGGGGATAATCCTGTTGCAAGGTCCTTGCGCTCCGGGTCCGCCGCACTGCTCGAGAGTAGAGCACCCAACGCGAACTAATTACTTCCCCGTCGTCTATGGGTGCGGCTAACGCCTTCTAGTGGCCAGTTTTTTTCAAGTCAGTCACCTTCAGATGCGCGCAATGCACCATTCGCCCAATAAGTCTGCACGCGCACACATAGCACATGGGTACATCAAGTTACAAATAAGAAGCAACCGGAGATAAAATCGCACCACTTAACCTTTATACACACACCTGCACTCGATGATAATAATAAGCATTGGTCTAATTGCTTCAGCTCTAGGTTTATTTATTTGACTTTTCTAAGCGGGTATGATTTGATTAGGGCCGCTTTGAGTCGGAGATTTCGTTTCGGCTAGCGCACCTAGCACGTGATATCGCGACCGCGGAAGTGCAAAGGAATCCCCACATTCCTGCAAGGGGCTCCAGGGGCCGCCTGGAGCCTGCCGCCTGGAGAAGTGTTGCTGCAGCCGTGCCGCATAGCCTTTTGCACCGCGCAGATGGCTCTGCTATTCATCTGCGGTGATGCGCATCACTCGGCCGTATTAGGGTCGACGGCTTTACATGCAACCCGTGTCGAAGGGGAGGAAATATTATGATTAAATAAAAAAAACACGGTATAATTGATGTATAGATGATAAATTACTACGGCGTACTTTCTACTTGCATCTGATTTGCATCGCTGCACCCTTATCCATAAGGGATCATCCGGAAAGTGCGTCCGTCATTCGCCGTAACGAAACTGCCAAGTGTGGCCTGCGCAAGCTGTTGTAGCGCCTGGTAGGTAGGCAACATCTTGTCCGCAGTACATGCGTGCACCGCGGGGTGGCCTACCCCGAGTCTCGCAGGCGCCCTTCTCCCGTTATGCACTGAATGAATCTAAGAAATAATAAAAAAAAAGGGCGAGGACGTACTTTATGGGAAAAGGCAAGAATCTTTGCCGACTTTTGTGCAGGCTTAATTTGCGCACGGTTTTTTATGTATGGCTATGTGACTGTGACTGGTGACTTTGAACAACAGACTATGTCCATTTATGCACACATATTGCAGCTAGTTCTGACCAAATTCTTGTGCATGTAACTACTGACGCTTGAAATTGTGTATATTACGCACAACGAGATGCACTAGAGTTTGGCATTTAGTGTGTGCTCGGCGTTCCATCCCACCAGGCGCACTCATTCATTCAGCGCCACATGCGAGCTGGATTCAGAGAAACACAACAGGGGGAGCGGCCCTTCATACAACATGGCAGCAGGGTCCCTGACATTCCCACAAGGATGTGTGAGTGTCTGTTGTGTGTGAGCGCCGACGGGGCGGGTACAAGGTACCTGTTGGGTTGTCACACGCGGTGTCGTAGCGGGGCGGGGAGTAGCGTGCCGCGGTCAGGGCCGTCCCGTCCGGCCGGACTAGACGAAATGAAATCCTTGTCCTGTCACAACGGCTAGCGGGCTTGCTCGTCCTGGAGGGAGCCCGGGGGAGCCTCTACTCCTCCGCGTGTCAAAGCTTCTCTCTCGGCGGGCCGGGCGGTCCGTGCGAGAATGCGGCAATAACACACACAGACAGACAACACAAAAGAGCACCAGCAGCCGCCCGACTCGGATGACTGCAGGAGAAAGAGGTCGGGCATCCACTTCCTCCTCCTGAAAATAACGCGCGCGAGTTCAAATACCAGCGCGGCAGCTCGGCAGAGGCACCACCGTGCCGCCGCGCCCAGCCCCGCCACCTGTACGCCGGGCACCTTGTACCCGCGGCTCGGTGGGCCGCCGCGACGACGTCTTTCACGGACAACAACGGCCACGTTAACCACGCCCCGCGGCCCGGGCCCCGCGCCCGGACCCGCCTATGGTGTCCCGCCTGGTATCGGGCGCCTGCCATCGCACCTGTCCCACCGGACCACGAGGCTCGCCATGAGGCCCGGAATGGGACAACTTTGTCACTACTCGACAGCATTCCTCTCTCTCTCTTTCTTTCTCTCTCTCTCTCTCTCTTTCTCTCTCTCGCTCTCCCTCCCTCTCTAGTCGTGGATCATTTTCCCCGTCATAACACTGCCACGCCGTGCCGTTCACCGCGAGCAAACAATCCAGCGTCAAGTCGGCACTGCTCCACCCGACGATCCCCGCGCCATCGACACTCGCCGCTGTAAGCTCTGCACACTACTCGTCCGTCGCTGATCGCTCACCTTGCGGGCATACACAACCTGTGTGTATACAGAAGTATACTTCTTTTGGCGCGAGGACCACTCTCAGACCTCTCAGACCTGAAACTGCGCTGTGATGTTTCTTATAAGAAACTAAATACACTATAGTGTATTTAGTTTTCATTCATAGCCAGGATTACCGAGGATTACTGACTATAATTTTTGTTAGTACTTGTTCTGTATGCTTTTAGTAAAACAACTTTCTGCGAGAAAAGTTGACAGTGACGTACATATGGTGTAAAGCGTATTAGTGAGGGAAAAATTGACAGCAAGAGTAGAGTCTGAAGATTTTGACGCAAGACGAATACTTACAATGCGGGGAGGAAATTAGTGAGTTAAAAAGTAGTGAAAGTTTCTTGCAAACTACACCTCCAAATCTCATCGAATGGATGTTTGGCGGTTCTTTTTTCACGGTGTAATGAAGTGGGACTCCAAATATCCCATTTTCGAGGACCGTTGAAAATACACAATTTTCAATTTCCTTCCAACCGCATAGATTGGAGTTCGGTCCCTTTGGAAGCAAACCCTGCAGGCAGCCACTCCTCTCCACCCGACCTTGTGCGACGCACAACGGCCTCGCCCGCCGAGGGAGCGTTTGGGGGCCCCCAAGTTGGGCCAAAGCGAACACCGCAAGCGTACGTGTGTGTGTGTGAATGCCCATCCGCGTGCCCGTGTGTGAGTGTCTGAGGAAGAAGAGCAAGGTGCCCCGCGCGGTGAGAGGAGCCGGAGAAGGGGCCGACTGAGCGCGGCGCGCGAGGCAGGCGGTGAAGGGGAAATGGCGGACTTAATTATTTTTCACGTCAGTAGAAGAAGGGCGCCCTGCACCTGCACCTATAGCAGGAAATTCAGAGATACCGCACGACGGGTAGTAAAAACTATACCTTTCTTTTCGACGGTCGAACCACTGTCGTCGTCGGGGCAATAATAATTTTTTTCCCGACAAACGTGGCTTATTGCGTTTAGAAAAAAAAACAAAAACAGAATTTTGCTACCGTCCAAAGAAAAGGCATCAGATGACAATAATACGTCATCTACGCGACGGAAAAAGCTACAAAACAAACTCCATTCCGACAACAACATTAATTGTCTTTCGCAACGGTGGCGCTTGCCCTTGCCGCAACAGTGCCCCAATGGCATCACTATACCGCCAGACTGATCATACAGGGAATGCCGCTAACTAGGTAAGTGGGAAAACTCGCCGAGGCACAATGGGCCAGCGCTCCCTCCAGTCGAGCGCCCCTCTGTCTTACTTCGGAGCTACTGCTAAATGCCCCCCGACAGAGGACACTCTTACAAATACAATGACAAACTCTACAGCGTAAAAATTTAACTCATCTGAACATTTTTTTTATAATTTTTGTACGATGAGACATATCTTCGAAAAAATGTGAAATAGTAACGATACTTCTGCAAAGGTCCCTTTTTTCACAATTTCTTCGTCTTGAACACCCTTGTGGAAATCCTGTCCGAGTGCCATTGTTCAACACAAAGGAAATGCCCCGCGCGAGTCCTACAAGGAATTCAAAAATCCACGACGACTGCGTCATTTCTTTCTCCCTGAAGCAGCGCGCGGGGCGGTACTGCGCCGCCCGTATAACATAACGTTGGTCCTTCCCCGCCGCCGCCGGGCTCGCCGCGCAGCGAACAATGCTATACCGCGCGCCGCACGGCACAACAAGCGAACCCTTCTGCAACTTTCTGAAGGAACATTAAGAGGAAATCGCTCTTTTCCCTTGGGAAAATGAACAGGCCGTTTCACAAATAAGAGCGCACGCCGGGCGCGGCTGCGGCGCTGCACCGGCGGCGGGGGGACGTACCGGCCGCGCGTATAGCGTGCAGTACAGCAGTGAGAGTGGGAGCCGCGGGGACAAGACAGGTGCCGCTTTTAAAGGAATATCTCAAAACTTTGTGGGCGGCGTTCTTTAAGCCATCAAAATTAAACAGGTCAAATAGAGATTGTGAAAAAGAGTCGTAGGTTTACGGGAAAATTTTACTTCTATGTGTGTGTCATGAAATTATAGCATGAAATTGTAAATTTACAAGCACTTCGTATCGACTTAGGATTTGATCGACAAGCAAGAATGGGCCGCAGAAGGTGTACAACGTATTTTTAGTAATTAAAAATTACAACAAATCTAGTTAATTTACGAGGATATTTTTAACAGAGTAATTCCTCATAAAATCAAAAAGATTGTCCCAATAGCTGTTAAGTACTCTGACGGTGTTCCGCGCCCCGCTCCACTTTTACGCGCGTCACGACTCCTACTTCTCGCGCGCCCCTCGCCTCCCGATCACACACCATCTCGCAATAGCGCGAGCGGGCGCGGGAGGGCTCGATTGGCCGTAATGGAATATCGAACACTTTTCGCACACGCTGATTGACCAGAGAGCTCATTCACATTCAGACACGGCCAATGAGCGATACTCGCTCGCGGAGTAGGAAAAGACACGACGCCTCTCTTGATGGGTGGCGCCGCGTGGGGTGTCGTAGGAGGGTTGCAGCATAGCGATCATACCATTGGATAGAAAAAAATGTGTTCCAGATAAAACAGGTGCGCGAAACCAAAAAAATGAATTAACAACAATTTATACACAGGTAACGGTGCAACTGTTTAACACTTGTTTGTGTGCAACTGCAAGTTGTATTCAACTGGCAGTTGCAAGCTTACAAGTGTTAAGCAGTTGCACACTTGGTTTTTCAGTGTAAACAACAACAAAATGGACTGTAAAACTCCACGCAGACTTTCTCGTGTCGTTTGTAATAAATATATTTATATGTGAGCAGCCGAGTCGCGTGTCGTCGCGATGGAATCCCCGCGCGTAGCATCGACTCGGCCCGGCCGGCGCTATACGGCCTACTCGATTACCCATTATGTATGCTGGGCCCTTCCCCATTCACCTCAGGGACTGCGTGTGTGAGTGAGAGCGAGAGAGAGAGAGGGGGGGGGAGGGGGAAGAAGGAGTGTGTTTTTGCGCGTGTCGGTGTGTGTGTGCGTTTGTATGTTTGCATGATTCATGGGCGCGAGTGTCAGGGTATGGACCCTCTCGCCCCTTCCCCCCCCCCTATCCACCTTTCTTTCACCCTCCCCCCTCCCCCCCCCCCCCTCAATCTCTCTGTCTTACACACTCTCTAAGGTATGTGTTGCCTCAGTACCTCCGCAACTGTGACCAATGCGTTTGTTGTTTTTTTCCGATGTCGTGACATAAGGTGCTGAAACCACTCACGGCGTTGAAATAATATTTTTACCTTACACAGTAACAGTACTTTGGAGCCAGACGAGATAATTGGTTGAATGTAAAAAAACAACTTACGTAGAGGTCGTTTGGGATCGTCAAGAAAGTATGTCCGTATTTCTCAGATTTATTCGGTAAATTACGAACGCCCGCCGCCTGCGAGTATCTGCGTAGGCCACCCCGCAGTTCACGCATGCACAGCAGGCAAGATGTTGCCTACATATCAGGCGATATGAGAGCTTACATTGCCTGATAATCTTGGCAGTTGACGGCAAATGACGGGCGAACTTCCTGGATGATCACTTTGTAGAAACTATTTTCGCCGATAAAACAAAACACCACGACCAAACCATGACAACACTAGATTTAAACCACACTCCGCACACAACCAGTTCAACGCATTGGTAAATAGGGAGAAAACAAACGTACACCGGCCATCACTCATGGCTGCAGCAGCAGCAGCAGCAGCAGAGGAGAGAAATGGGACGGCCGCTGGGAAAGACATGTGGCATTGTCTTACGGGCCGCATCATTCGTCAAACACCGCCCAGTCAAATCAGAAGAGTAGAGAGAGATGGAGAATGAGAGCGATAGAGCAAAGAGAGACGAAAGTATATGTGTGGTTCATCGAAAGAAAGCGTAGTGGTGCGAGCGGCTCCCTTATAAAGGCAAAAAAAGAGAGCAAGTACATTGCATTTGAAAGGGGTGCACTATGCGGCCTGCCGGCCAACATCACGCACAATTATAATCGAACGGCGTCTAAAAGTAACCCGCGAACGTCGCTCGTCATTTGGAAAGAAAGCCATGCACCACTTTTCTTTCGGGGGAAAAAGCGACAAACGCGGCATGTTTTAAAATGCGATTACTTCCATCAAGCGAGATTTGTCAAAGTGCGTTACTGCACAGAAGAAGGGCACTTTGGGGCGTCCTCCACGAAGGCAGCAGCAGTTAGATCAGGGGCCGGAAGCATATTGTTACCCTGTCCAGGATTGAACGCCCCGCCGCCGACGCCGCCGCCCTCAGCGGCCGCAGAGTCCCGTACCGCCCCTTCCGTCGAGCGGGTTAGGGAAGGCCGTGAGCTGCACGGTTAGCGTGGCCAACGTAGGGGAACGGCGCGAGGAAGGGGGGGGGGGGCTCCGGACGGCCAATCGGTCCGGGATCGACTGCAGAGGTGTGGCGGGGAAACACAAAGGGTACTTCACTATTAATTCAATCCTGGTTTCAGGTTTTCTTGATATTTTTAGGCAGTCGTTTTGATAGACTTACTTTTGATTTTGTTCTGATTTAGCCTTCTTTTTTTCTGTTTTTTTTTTTCTGATTTGCGTGAGTGAAGTAGGCCTACTACTCCTCGCGGAGATATGAGGGTTGTTCTCATTCTTAAAACCGACACTTTATACTGTCGGAGGGAAAAGAAGAGGGGGGGGGGACACATCCGGGGAGATCCATTTCCTATCGCGCGCGAGCCTGGTCGGCTTCTTTCTTATAATTGCTGTAATCCGCGCGGCGACCGAGGTCGCGTTTTATTATTGTGACCGAAAGCGACCGCGGCGTCGGGCTCGTCACATGCACCGGCGTGGGAACAAGAACGTCCCCGGCAAAGGCTGGAGGCTGATGGCGCCAGGTGATAATTCCACCGGCCGTCAGCGGGAGAGCCCCCGGAGGAGAAGGAGGAGGTGCGCCGAGCAGCCGGTCGCACTTCATCGGCCTGTTCAAGAACAATGTGCCTTTTCAATTAAAAACAGCTCTAAAACGGGCACGCGGTAGTTAAAAGCGACGAGCGCCATCGTATCGCGAAAACACACTGCGCTGCGTTGTGGCTGTGTATAGTGTATACGTGTGTGTGCCGGGTGCGGCGTACACTCGGTCGCCTCCGTGACCATCGTTGCCTCGCTTCCGATAAGCAAGGCACAAAGTAGTGTCCGAAAATTGCGCGGCGGGGGACGAAGGACATCCGCAATGCAAGGTCGTGAGAGTCTGCGGGTTCGATTCCCCCTCCGGCCGCAAAGCCGCAGGATTCCACTCCATTTGCCGGCCATATCTCACACAATCAATGCAGGGCGTAATCACGGTGGCGGCGTCCAAGGTGGGCCTCTGCTACCGGACCGGCCCGGGCCGCCCCACCCCGCCCGGCCCCGCCACGCCCCGCCAACCAAGCAACGCCGCACAACCCGCCCGGGGCGACAGGACGACGTATATCGCCAGCAAAACATATTCGATTTTAAACGAGTATGCAACGCACCTTGATTACAATTTCGATTTTTTTTTTATCGCACACTAATTTAGGTAGGTGTGATTTTGTTCCCCAATTTATGGCGATATGGCATGACACAGAAGAAAATATAAAGAATTGCATGTTTCAAATTATACATTGGTACCAACCGCATTTGTTGTTCATGTTCATTCTGCGTATGCCTAGTTTTTATCATCTTAGTTTTTCTTTTTTTTTTTCTCACCAACATTACAGTCTCCATCCGTCCACTGCCATTTGTGTTTTTTAAGCGTATAACACTGTCAGAGTTAT
>NW_026267137.1:1515066-1522278 GCF_000697945.3 Frankliniella occidentalis
CCGCCGCGCCAGCCCCGACACTCGGATAGAAATCTTCCGTTTCTCATCATCCGTCAGCAGGCCTGTATGCCCGGCCCGCCCCGCCCGTCCGGCTCGGCACATATATATGATCGATGATCGACAACTTCTTCATCGAGTTTTTGTTCCCGCGCTCCCCCTCCCTTCCTTATCTCGCCCCGCGGGGCAACTTGGCTCTCAGCAGCCTCGCCGAGTGGTGCTTTCTAGTGTTGGAAATTTTCAAAATTTTCCAAAAATAACGGAAATGGGAAGTCTGGAAAAATTTTCATTTTTCCCGGAAATTTTACTTTTTCCGGAAATTTTCCTGGAATTTTCCGGAAACTTTCCAGAGCTTCCAACCCTAGTGCTTTCACAGCCCCCGCGCCAACCGCTGCGACCAGCCAGAGGGAATCCGAATATCGCCTGCGAACAACAACAGCGACGCCGGGTCAGGCGGGCGTGGCCGCGGCGTGGCAATGCGTGCGATCAGTGCAGTCGGCGGGCGCAGACGCCTCTCGCAAGGCTCGGCGGCGGCGCGGACGACGGGGAAGTCGGGGCGCGGCCCGTTGTTGTTGAAACTGTGCGGACTGATTTCGTCAAAACACGCGAATTGTCTCGCATCCAAATCTCGCGCGCCCGCGCCGCCGCGCCCTGCCTCGCCCCGCGCGCTCTGTTCCCTCGCGGACTTCCTCCTCTGGCCAGTCTGGACGCGGCCGGACCCCGCCGGACCCCGCCGGTGAGAACGGCCCGTACAATGGGCTTGGCCCGCGGGTCCGGCCCGGGTCAGCGCCGGTGATTACCATCAAATTAGCGGGCAGAGGGGAGGAAGGCTCACATCATTTTCATGCAGCAAATAATTACCATTTTCTTAGATAAGGAAAACGAAGTTATTATATCACTTTGTCTTTCTCGCGCGCGGCTGGCGCGGCTACCATATGCACGCCTTGCGCTACATCTTGTTTGTTTCTATGCTCGTCGCGACGCGGGTGGCCTCGCCCAGGACGGGCACATGTCCCTCCAGAGGTCCTCCATAGCAGAGGCTCTGCAGCAGCGGCGGCGCGCGCGTTGGCATGCGGTTCTTGCCATCCCAGGCCATATCAAACGCCGCCGTTGCAATGCCCGAAATTGGATTACACAAAGTGGCCGGCACGGCTGACCTTCCACGGGGAGCACGTAGCGAGCAGGCCATGCTAGGCTGGAGGCTGCTGCTGGACTGGAGGATAGCCCTGCTGGAGCAGCGCGGAGAGACTTCGGGCCACTTCTATGCGCGGGGAGGGGCCGTGCCACCACAGCCCTTTGCTGCTGCTGCTGTGTGTGTACCACCCGAGAAGGAATTACGAACACGCAGGTGTGTTCAGCCGGGTAAGAGACAAATGGCGGGGCGAGTGGCGACTGCTGTGCGCTGCTGTGGGAGCGCATTGGTGGTGGGCATTGTCCGCCTCTTGGTTGCGTCACCCGAAAGCGAAGTTCTCCTGCCGCGCGGTTTAAGCCTTGTAAACAAGCATTTTGCTCTCGAAAATTAGTTGACGGAAAAATCTCTCAGCAATCACAAAATGCATAAAACTGTTTATGTGCGGAGGAGCCTGTTGAAGGGGGGATTTGAACGCACGGCGTCGCAACAGGGAAGCCTCGAAGAAAAGGGTCCCACCTTTTCTAAATAAATTTTGAGTGTGATGTGGATTTTAAGGGCACAAAAGAGCCCTAGAAAGAGCCCTTCAGGTGCTAAAAATAAGTGCCTTTGTCAGTTGTGATGCCGGTGACAGTTCACCAAACTCTCAGCAGGTGCGGCTAAGCACCTTTTGTTTTTTCCAGTGACATTATACCCTAGGAAACAAACTGGAAACGTACGTGGGAGGGGACTTCCCTCCTCGCGTTTACCGAGCGGCTCTCCGCGAGGCGGCCGGTCTGTGCTCAGGGTCACCCTGCTCGGCTTGCACGCGGAGCTCGGAGCCGCGGCGTCAATATTTGACGTTCACGAGTGGGAACGGAAAGGCCCCGTCGCCGTCGCTCGCCGCCGCTCCACCCGGCCCATAGTGTGTGTAAGAGAGCGAGAGATAGAGAGACAGAGAGAGAAGGAGAGCAGAGAGCGAGAGAGTGAGAGAGGGAGAGCGGGATGGCACATGCAGGGCGTATAAACACAAGGCACATCACTCGCTCGCACACAGTCGTGCGTCACACTCAGTCCGGTCCGACGAGTTCAGGAAACTGAATCCAGAGCGGCCGGCTCGCCACACTCAGCTCTGCGATCGTCGCGAGGGGGTTCCCATAGTTCTGCCGTGTGCGGTAATCACCCACCAGTACCAGCACTGCGGACTGTGGCTCCCGCGGGGAAGGACACCGCGGCGCCCGGCGGTGGTCATCGGGCGGGCGCGCCACGCCAGCGAACTGGACGATGCCCCGGAAACGAAGCGTTGCGGCGCGACGTGGTGTGGCGTACCGGGCAGGGTGGAGTGGGGTGGGGCTGGCGCGGAATACCCAGCCGCCCGGCACGCCATCACCCGAAATGCCCCCCCGAAGGCCCAAGGTCCTCGGCGCGCGCGGCATGGCACCGTGGGGGAGCAACGCTGGGGGGAGATGAGGTCACAGGATCACACTCATCCAGAGGAGAAGAAGGAGGAACCGCGCGATCAGGCGCACGACACACCATACACCACACACGCACGCCACGGGAGCGAGATCGCGAACCTCCGGGAGTATCATGGGGACTCCCTCGCTGTATAACAACTCACCAAGATACGTTATTTACATGAAATTAGTGGCGGACACCCTTTAAAAAGTAGCAAAATTCAGAAAAACAAGGAAAAATCAATTGCACCATCAGAAAAGATCGAACAGAAAATTATGAAAAGTGAAGCGAAAACAGCGAAAGGCGGTGTAGTGGTATACCCTCGGGATGTGTACCCCCGCGTGTCGGCTTGTCGGTCGTGCGCGGGGCGGGTGGGGGTTGGGGTGTCGGTGTGCGCTCGCCACGCGACTCTTTTGGTTTCCCGAGGCGTGGCGCGGGCGTGGCGTGGCGTGGCGCGCTCGCACGCTGCACTCCCTGAGGTGGCAACGTTCCCTTCTAGGTGCCTAGGTGCTACGCCACGCGGCGGGCGCCACGAAGCCGCCCGGCCCGTGCTCCTCGTATAAGGGCGGCGCGTCCGCTCCGCGCGTGCGTGCGAGTGTGTACGTGCGCGCCGCGGTGCATTGTGGGACAGGCGCACGGACAGACGGACAGGCGGGCGCACTAACAGGGGTGCGTGGACAGCCAGGCGTGGGATGTGATGGGACCGGACGGGACGCGTGGGGAGAAAGTGTTGAGCGGTCGGACAGGGTGTGGCGGGGCGGGGGCGGGGCGGAGCGGGGCGCAGAGGCCGAACGACCGCAATATGAATATGAATCGGGAGCGAATATCGCTTTAATTACCGTCATACCACACGGCCGCTCGCGCCTTGCCTGCGCGCGCAGACGGACACAAGCAGACCGCGAACTTGAAACCCCAAGGAAGGCGGCAGCGTTTTGCTCTCTTTCATGTCCGCCTCTTTGCCGTATGCAAAACGTACTCGGCCATAGGAAAAGCGGCGCGATGATTCCGGTTCGGTTTCGACTCGATACCCCGATTGAGAGATGGGAGAGAAGGGGAGATCGGGCGAGGCGAGGGGCGGACGCGGAGGTGGTGTGATTTCACTCATCGGACGAGAACGAGACTTTAATTACGGAAGATTTTCACACCGTCGCTCATTGATGGCTTTTAAAACATTTCGTGCTCGGCTCCATTAAAAAAACAAGGAGCGAGACTTTTAGGTGCGCCACACAATTTACTTGTGAAGATTGCACATTTGACAGTTCGCTCAGCTCAGCGCCTGCGAGGCTCTGGGTAGGCCACCCCGCGGTACACGCATGCACTGCAGCCAAGATGTTGCCTACCCATCAGGCGCTTGCATCCGACGAACTTGCCGAATGACAGTGACGCTGTTACATTTTTACAGTGTTTAGTTCGTCCGCTACGAAAAATTTTTGTTGGGTTTCAAGGGACAGTTCTCCATAAGGAATGTTGTGAAATTACAATTTAAAATGGTATTGTGGTAAATTTATTTAAAACAATCTTGTGATGACTAGAAGCTTATATATGCGAGCAAAACGATACCGTAAATTCGTAAATTTACATACTTTGTACAAGCAACAATCGATATTGTGGAAATTAACGAGGAAGGTTTCTGACAAATCGCCGGACCGTGAGAAATTCAACCCCGCGCCACCTTCGGGGCGCTGCGTGGTCAGCATTGCGTACCGCGCGTCCCCCGGAGCTGCCGTCTCGTCCCGTCCCGTCCCATCCGTCCCCGACCTGGCCGGCGGCGAGTCGTCTCTTAGTGGAAGGCGCCTTGTTCGGGAGCCCAGCCCAGCCCCGGTCCGGCCCCGGCCCCCGGCCGCCCCGTCGCCGTCCCCGATAAATCGAATCGGGGACGCGAGTAGTACTAGTGTGAGGCGCGCCGCGGAGTATGGTGGAGGTGAGAAAACTGGGCATGGTACATACCGGCTCCTTGCTCAGGCCGGCCAGCAGCGCGGGGGGTGGGTGGGGGGTAGCTTTAGTGAGCGCCGCTGCACCGGCTGGACACAGATGGAGAGCCAAACATGGAGGCGTTGACAGAATCTGAACATCTCGCCAAACCGAGTTTTCGCACGTAAGGATGCATTTCTGAAACGGGCGCGCCGGGCACTTGTGCGCGCAGAGTCGGGCGCGTTGCAAAGTCCCCACGCCGCGCGCTCGTGTGTGTGTGTGTGTGTGTGAACGTGTGTGAGAATGTGTGAGTAAGTGAGAATTCCAAAGAGAGACGAAATCAGGGGCATAGGGATACCATCATCATGGTCTGCTGCTGTTCGGGGAATGCAAAAAGGGGGGCAAAAAAGGGGAAAAGTACAAGTAAGTATATAGCTGTCGAAAAGAGTGAAGTAGTAAAGGACGGTGAGAAAAAATAAAAAACGGACTTTCCTCTTTGCTTGTTACTTCACTCGGGCGACTCCCCCCCCCCCCCCCCACCCCACCATCGGCGCACCATCGGGGCGCGAATTGAAAGCACTTTCTTGAATTATTGCACTCAACGGAGTCACGGACACATTGGGGTGGTAATGACGGCGAGCACACCGTGCCAGTACCCCCCCCCCCCTCACACCACAACCACCACGCCCCACTGCACCCGCGGGCGGGGTGTCGCATGTCACCCTCTTTTACACGCCAGCCTGCCTTATTATCTGGCTCGCCTTGTCACTTTCCAAATCATCGTCATTTTCGAATCACGTAATTCAATATTATGAAAATTGCCATTATTATTATTTTTCAATAATTCCCAAGGCGAGCAGTCGGCGGGGCAAAAGTGACAAGCACTCGCAATGCGGCAATCACACAATCACCACCGTCATTACCCGCTCTGCGAAGTAAATGCACTTTATACCGCATGTCGGAGCTGCCCCGAGCATAATGTATACGCATTTCCTTGTACTTCCTCCAGTAAAATTCCACCATTAAATTCTAGTTATTTTCAAATGTAATTTGAGTATTAAAGTTGCCAAAAATAACCGCTAAAAATCATAATTTAGCACGCGTTTTTTTACTTAAGCGGTCGAACACGGAAAGGTTTCATTTTAAATTTCGCGCGCCATTCGGCTGTATGGGGCATGGATAACGCATCTCCTAGTTTACTGGAGGTGGAGGTGCTCCTGCCGCTGCCATAACGCAGCGTAAAGTACGTATGCGCTGCGTAATAACGTAATAGTGAGATTGCGGCGCTGTCCGATCCTAATAGCCGCGTGTGCACATGGGATGCACGCCCTGCCTGCACTTGCGCTCTGGCGGCAAATAGAGCAGAACCTATCCTCGCATGTTCAACGACCAAAGCGAACGGCAGGTACTTCCTGCCGGCAATCGTTCACAAAACTACGGCCTTTGTATTAGGAGGAGCAACGAGGAAGATTGTCGATGCGATATACACGTTCCGATTCTCTCTACGCGATTCTAGCGACTACTAGGGAAAAGGAACTTCCTGAAAAGTTGGAAAATGCCTTTATAATACCTCCGAGGTTATTGCCCAATTTTGCTCAATGTACACGAGGACGTATCTCACCTGATAAATAATTGTGAAGTTTTCTCATTTTATGAGGCATTTTCCAAAGCTCCTGAGAAGTTTAAGAAAACTTTCCTCTTGTAACCATAATCGCCTCAGGCAATCAGGCGTCGTTTTTACTCTAACAGTGTGGGCAACGAATTTTGTTATCTGTCATCAGAGTTACGATATCGTAACCTAAACGTCAACACCACTGTAATTTTTTTCAGCGAGCACATGCTTAGCTTTGCTTTGCCAGTTTTGAGAACAAGGTACGTCGCACTTTTCTCCCGGCCCAGGCATTTAGCAGCTACCTGTCCGCTTGCCTGCCGCCGCGACACTTTCCTTCCGACCTTGACAACCATAACCATCGACAACCGGGCGCCGGCCAGCACCGCGGCCGCGAGGCGCGACCGCCGACCGGCATGGAAAATATCGCTGCGATTATTTTCCGTTAGCGGTAGAGAGAAAGAGAGAGAAGAGGGGCAAGAGGAGGAGGTGGGACAGAAGAGATCCAGTCCAGAGTCCCCCAAAAGCTCGGGCTGCGCGGGTCAGCAGCCTTCGCCTTCCCCCCGTGGCACATGGTGTGAGTGACTCACCTGTTCGGCGGCTCCGGACCTCGGCTATCCTCGCCTCCCGCCGTCATCGGCCGGGGAGCAGCCGGCGTCCTAAGTCCTGCGGCGGCCGATGGCGTCGTCGGGCGGGGTTGAAAATCCACACAGAGCGTCGCGACGCAGCACTGTCACCTCACACACACACTCACACGCACAGACACTTGACGCAGACACTTGTATAGTCCTTGTTGCGGTATAATCCAGGGGCGACCGCGCGGCCCGGCGCCACGGACGAGCAATATGTGCAATATCAATCCGCTGGCGGACGGGGCGGCACGTCTATCGCGCGGGTCACTCGGCCACAGACACACTACTACTACTCCTCCTTCGGGCTGGCGCTCGCGCGGGCCACGGGGCGCCGCCGCAGACTCGCGTTCGCTCACGGTGCGGTACACGGTGTATGGGTGCGCGCGTGGTGCGCGGGCTCGGCTCCGGAGACCGACTGAACGGGCTGCTTGTTGGGTCGGGAGGGGGAGCGCGCGGGCCCGCGGGCGTGCGGTGCGGCGCGCGCGGCGGAGTGGGGG
>NW_026267137.1:1522328-1525609 GCF_000697945.3 Frankliniella occidentalis
GGGGGGCGCCCCGCCGGCCCCGTCCTGCCGCCACCCCGGGGCCGCGGGCACTCTCACTATCAGCAGCAGCCCCTCTCCACTCTCACTATCACCTGCTCCACCTGTCCTGTCGGCGTCCTGGACCACCTGAGGGGGCGAGGTCTCCAGCAGCACGGCCGCCGCGCCGCACAGGAGGACGTGACAGGTCCAAGTCCTGGAAATAATTCCAGAGATGGTCGGGAGGATGTGGAGTGCAGCTGGACCGGCCGCTGCGGCACAGCCCCGGGCACATAGCGACCAGGCGACAATGATTGGAGAAGTCCCAGAGGAGGCCGTCCGTCATGCCCGTCGCCAACCACCGGATCGGCGTTGTTGTTTGGTCCCCGAGAGAATTCGAAGGGCGTGCTTCCTGCTAATCACGATGCCGTGTGCTCCCTGCTGTCATCTTTGCCGCGCTGTCCTGCGTACTGCCGCTCTTTTGCTGCAGCTGCCTTTCCTTATGTTCAGTTTCCGCTGGTATAGGCGATAACCGGGCCTGCGCCTGCGTCGCGGCAGCTCCGCCGCCCCGCGCCGAGTACGTACACGGACAATCAACCCAGTGTTCAGTGGCTCAGTGAGCCAAGCAAACCCTTAAATTGCTTCTCTCTCAGACACTAGTCCCGGGTCCCGAGAGCGAGCCAGCGCGACGACGAGTGTGGCGGAGGCGGAGGCAGCCGCGGCGGTCCAGCAGCAGCTGCAGCAGCACAGCATCCAGGCGGCAGCGGCATCGGAAGAGATTTGTCCGATAGTGCGATGCTACGGCTATGCGGGTCTTAATGTCGTTTGTTGGGTGGGGCGGGACCAGCAGCGCTGACCAGCTCGCCCGGATGGGACTTCCCTGCTCACCCGACCCAGCCTCGGCCATAAACACAAACAACTGTCCGAAGTGACTAAGCACGCCGCACGTGCGTGCCGTGCCGGTGTGTTGACATTTTCACTTTCCTATGAGGAAGTTGCCCGATAAGAGGAACAAGAAGAAAGTAGCATTGAGGAGGTGGCGTGGCGTAGCGCCGTCCCTAAACAAAGCAGAAGATGAGCGACAGTCTAGCAGAGGTTAGGGTAAGTGTGGATTCAGAGTTCACGAAACGCAAGCGGTATTTTCACGCCAGGCGTGATTTTCACGCTTCCTAAGCTTCACGCAGCCAATCAGGGATCGACTTACATCACGCCGGGCGTGAAAATCACGCTTTGCGTGAGAATCACGCTCGGTTTTAGGGAACTCTGAATCCACCTTTAGGATGCGTGTCGTTAGATTTCAAACAGTTTAGAACGGGCCTACGCATCTAGCACTTTGGTACCACCTATACCAACGTTTATTACGACAGTTGAGTCATTATCACTGAGTTAAAATATGTCCGTACGCTAACCTAAACAACGACACCGGGACGGTGTAGAGGATGGTATAAACTTACTTTTCCGAAGCCAAACTTTGCAGAAGCACTTTTTGACACAAGATGGTTACGCCGGTCTGGTATGGACCCAATTTTTCTTTAAAGATGCTTCGAAACTAGATTCATTATCACACATCCACTTGCGACAAAACACAGCATGGTCGCCGACGTTACGATTTGTTTCGGGACGGCGCTACGCCACGCCACCTCCTCAGTGCTACCTTCTTTTTGTTCCTCTTATCGGGCAACTTCCTCATTGTACCCAAACTGTGAAAATATTTCATTCTTGTGAAACTATTATTCATTTTATCCTGCCGTCTCAAATCACTTGACACTTATTCCAAACTAACGGTGTGACCTGACCCAGTTCGTTTTAAACTCCATTCTCGCTCGCTCCCTGTCCTCCGCCGACACCTGCCCCGCCAGACCGGCATAGCAGGCAGGGGGGCGGGCGCGGCGGGGCGGCACCTCGGTCGGCGGCGTCGTGGCTTTCTCTGGGAGTAGAGCCCGGTCCACGCTCAATCACTTTATTCACTCACATTACTAACGAACGAGTGAAGTGTCCCGGGCTAGAGCAGGGGACCGGGCGCCGTGAAGTGTGAAGTGGAGTGGAATGGAGCGAAGTGTGGGTAGCGCGCGGTGCGGCGGCCCCAGGATGGATGGGGACAGGAGGTGTGGTGGATTTACCTGAACGCCGAGCGAACTTCCCTGATTGGCCGGGAAGTGTCCGTAATGACTGCGGTCTAATGATCAATGACCAACCTAAGTAGCACCGCGAGCGCCCCGTCGTCCGCTTGAGAGTTGGCTACTCGCCGCCAGTTTTTTTGGAATCGGTTTGTTTTTTGCGTAACGTGGTGGTCAGTGCCCTAGGCTGGGAGGACGCCCTGCTGGGTCGGGCGAGGAGTGAGGGGGAAGCACCCGTGTGGCTCGTTGTTGGGTTTTGAATTTCGCGCCGCGCCGTCACACCGCCTTCGAGGCGAGCAGAGCTAGCAGCGCCTGCGCATGCGCAACCGCAGCTGGGGGAGGTTAATGTTTGTTTGTTATCCCGAGATTGTTGGCTTGATTATGATTGTCACATTTACGGAATTATTGTGATATGGAATATGTAAAGTCCAGTGACAGCTGGGCTATGTCATCACTTAGTTAACTCTTGCCATACTGCCGCGTCGTGGTTGCATTTCCTCTCACTCACCTTTGATTTGTTTTAGTATTTATGTTTACAATGGGTTATGTAGTCTGTTAAAGTTTTGACAGTCTGCTAATATGTATCTATCTAATAGAATTTCGGGCCTATAGTTCTGTGATCAAGATGTAAGTTTCAGTTTAAATTAAACAATATTATTTTCCACAAACACATTGTGCACTGATGGTTCATTGTTCAATGTTGTTAGCTCTGCATTTAGAAAATATGTTTTGATTCTTTTTTAGAATTATGGAGGAGTCTTCTGATCTTGATTTAACATGTAATGAACATGATTATTCGTCAAGGCTTGAAGTGCCACTGGAGGCAATCAAGACAGAAATATTAGATCCAGACGAATGCAGTACAGGCAGTACTGATGAATCGCCTGCTGGCCAAGATGTCACCAGGGTACCTATACTTCTTCCAACTCCAGTTATTGGAAACTACTCTCAAAGGCCAAATTTTCCACGGCAACCTAAACTACCCAAACTGCGACCAAAATTTCCGACGCCAAAACAGTTTATGGTGCCCCCGAGGCAAACAGTTTTGTTACCCCGGCCCGTCATACCTAGAATGCAACTACCGCCACCCATTCCTCCCAATATTAGAAGTGAACAGCCAGCAAATTGTAAAGGCGTTCTTATTGTTCAGGATGTTAAGGTAGAATTTTTTTTTTCAATTTTATTATT
>NW_026267137.1:1531094-1535601 GCF_000697945.3 Frankliniella occidentalis
GGCGGGGCGGCGGGGCACTCGGTGCATAGCAGCACGTCCGCCCAGGCGCGGAGAGCTTCGACAGACAGACCGCGCCCTCGGAGCCGCGCCGCGCCGGGCCACGCCGGGCCGCGCCATCCTAGTCCATCACTGGCGCGAAAGAAGAAGGAGGAGGAAAAGAAAAGTTGCACTTGGCAAATAAGCAGCGAACGCGGCTAACAACCCGACTTTATTGCCGACGCCGCCGCTGGCCGGTGCCGAAGAGCGAGGAGGGAAAAGCGGGGGGAATCGCACTCGCAGCAAGAAAAAGCATTATCAGCATCAATTATTTTTCTTTCCCCTAGACGAAAAAGTCGGACAGGACCGTTTTCCGGCCGTCTGCTTCGAATAGGTTTGGGTCGTGACGGCGACGGACGGGGGGCGCGGGGTTGCGTCGAGCAACCTGCAAGTTGGTGCGATCGACAGAGTCGTGCGAGGACTACTTCGGCGGTCGGAGCCGGAGGCGAGGGTGGTGTGTGTCGAGACCCGGCAGTGAGACCGCGGGCGATCCATCTGCGAGCAGACGTCGCACACACGCGGGCGCGTCGAAACAGCGGGCGGCGGCCGGGCGGGAGGCGGCATGATCTACGGAGCGAGCGGGAGCGTCGCGGCGCCTCGGAGCAGCGACGCCACTGCCACTGATAAGAAGCCCCCGGACGCCGCCCGGACCCGCGCACACGGCAATCAGCTGATCATCTCTCTCTGCGTCTGTCTCTCCCTAACTCTGTCCCTCTCTCCCGCCCGCTCGCCCCGAGGGCCCACAGGCCGCCTCATCAGTGTCTCCGCTGGAGATTTAGTTCCACTCCAGCGCCTAGGACTGCCCGCCGAGGCCCGCCACCGCCCGCCTGCAGGCCCGAGCAGCCCGAGGCACGTCCTTCCTTACCCGGGTGTTGGATGTTGTTATTCGCTATGCGTCCTCCTCCCCCTTGCCGCTATGCCGCCGCCGCCACAGACGAGTCCAGACGAGCCGAGCCAACGAGAGAGAGAAAAATTTCTGAAAGCCTCGTCTGTTGTTGCCGCTGCTGCTGATGCTGCTCTAGCCGGCTCCAGCCGCCCGCTCCAGCCTCCCGCGGCCGCTGCTTGAGTTGCGAGGCTGTCGCGCTGCAGATTGCGTGGAGAGAAGCCCGCGTGGGGGAGGACGCCAGGACGCCAGGACGAGGCAGCCCGAAGACACAGATGAATGCCGCCTGCAGCCCAGGCCGCCAGCCTCCGGCAGGCAGGGTCGCCTGGACCCGCAGCCAGTCCCCCTGTAATCGCTCCTGCGGCTCGTACAGAGGCGCGGCCTCGATTCGACGGCTTTTCCAAGTAAAACACATGTAATCCACAGTGTGTTCGACGGCTGGGACGCGCAACAGCGGGGGGCGGTGTGCGCGAAAGAGGGCGGTGGAAAATGTCGATCCCCGTGTCATTTCTTTTCGTGGAAAAGAAGTCGAAACGATGTCGTCTTCTCCACGCAAAGTAACCCCCAGAAAACCCTGCTGCCACGATCGTGTCTACTGCTGCTGGCTACCCTCCCCCCTCGTAGCTTCATTTGGCCACCCGTCACATGTTTTTTTGTTTTATTTTGAAGAGGCGGACGAGACGAGCGGCCTCGAGGTTCAGTCAGCCGGAGCTCCGCCCAGCCTCCACTGCGGCTAACTTAGCAGAGTTATGCGTCTGTAGATTAGGGACATTGGCGGCGCGATAGCGGGTGCGCCTCGCAGTAGTCTCCACGTCAGAGATTCAGATTGAGATCCGAGGGTCGCGCGTCGCTATGCCAAGTCGCGAGTAGAAGAGAAGAGAGGGCAGAGCCCAAAAAAAGAAAGATGATTTATAGAACTGTTATGTTGAAACAGGCCTCGTCATGGTTTGCTCGTTCGCACTCCCCTGACAGCGCGAGCCATGTCATTTGCTTCCTCCAGGCAGCGGCGGCCGGCCGGCCGCGGTCCGCGCAGTGCGACCGGTAGCGAAAGCAAACGCGCTCTCTGGCGGCTGTTTGTGAAAGGAACAGGCTGTATCAGCGGACATCGCGACTCACCATCATCTCGGGCCCGGGCCGGCGCGCAGCTCGGCGATGATCGGGGCGCTAATCGCCTCGTGGGGGGTCCTCCTGGAGAAGTCCTGGAGCGGTCCTGGAGCCGTCCTGTAGAAGACCTGGAGCGGTCCTGGAGCAGTCTTAGAGCGATCCTGGAGTAGTCCTGGAGCGATCCTGGAGCAGTCGTGAAGAAGTTCTAGAATACTGCTGGAGCGGTCCTGGAGCAGTCCTGAAGAAGTTCCAGAACACTGCTGGAGCGGTCCTGGATGAAACCAGGGGGTATCTACGAACACAAAAAGGACAACGAAACAAGAAATTGCTGATCACGATAACAGAAAACAAAAGGTGCGCTGAGTTTATCCCCTTCCTTTCCTGCCTTTTTTTTTCTAAAGCAGTCAAAGACTGTGAAAAGTGACATCCTTTCACGGCTTGACCTCCCCCCTTATGGAAGTGTGCACGCCGCAGCGGGGGACACACCTGCAGGGGCGCAGGGGGCGGGAGAGGAGGGGACAGGAAAAGAGAGAGAGGGGGGGGGGAGAAGGAGACAGAGAGAGTACGACACATAACACGTCCGCACCCATAGCCACGCCCCGCGTTCCTCATCAGACATGCGCGTGTCTTAACAATGACCCCCGCGCAGAGGTGGGGAGTGGAAGGGGTCGGTGAGGGGGGTAACTCGTCGCGCTTGCCTTCATTAAATCCCTACGCTACAACACCACAACAACAAACGGCGCGGGTCAAGCCGAGCCAAGCCCGCGGGAAAGTCATCCATCCGTCCGTCGTTGCTCCGCCAACGCCGCGCCACGCCCCGCCACGCCGCCGCCGCGTTTCCGAAAAGGCTTTTGCTTATTTTCCCGGCCACGCCGCGCCACGTTGCGCTCGCCACTCCACGCGTTTCCGAGAGACTTTTGCTTGTTTACCCCGCCGCCCAGGTGGTGGCAGCACCAGAGGGCAACGCCTCGCTACGCTACTACATGTTGTTGTAGTTCCCGCGCAGCCGCCGCCACCGTCCCTGCTGCTGCTGCTGCTACTGCTGCTGCTGGGTTACACAAGACAAGACGCGCGCGCTGTTCGGAAAACCCTCAGTGAGAGAGAGACACACACACACACACAGAAGGAGGGGGGGGGCGGAGCCGCGCGACAGAGTTCACGCGTGTACGTTCAATTTCCCAGCGCATACAAAGCGCCACCCATGTGCCCCGCCCCCGCCCCCTCCCCTCGCACGTACCGCTGGACAGACGCCGCCTCTCTCTCTCTCTCTCTCTCTCCTTTTCGCCATACACTCACCTCCATTTCCCTCACTCTTTGTCCCCCCCCCTCCCCCCATTCTCCCCTCCTCGCGAGCGCGCGTACTCTGAGTATGCAAATCAAATGCAATGGAAGCTCATGTCGCCTCAAGAAAGAAGGGGGAGGAGAAGGAGGAGGATGAGGACGAGGAGGGAAGAAGACTTCGCACAATGGTCTCGGCGGCGTACAACAGCAGCAGCAGCAGTGGAAAACCGTGGGAGAGAGGGGTTGTTTAGAGTGGAGAAGGGGGGGGGGGGCACGAGTGCGATCTGCATACGCAGTGCCGGAAGTGACACGCCTGCCTGCCGTGCGCGCTGCCCCGGCGGTGACTCGCGGCGGTGGCTCATTTTCGCTGTCCCTCCTCCTCCTCCTATACCTCTATACTAAAAGCAGCGGCAAACATATAAGGAGGGGTGTAAAAGTGAACCCGCGCTCTGCCCTGACTATTTATCATTATTGTGCAACGCTACACGCAATAACTGCGAAAATAACAATAAAATAAAAGAGGAGCGTAAGCGCGTGGCGCGCGTAAGGTAAGGGCAGCGGCCGCGGCACGGCAGCAATGCGGCGGACGGGCACGGGGCAGCAGCCCCTGAACTTTGCCTACTCTGAGAGTGAGAGAGAGACGACAGAAATGGAGAGGGGAGAGAGAGAGAGAGAAAGAGAAGAATGTCACCTTTGCAGCGGGACCCGCGTGCGGTCAGGATGACGTTAATAGAGCGCGCAACTCGCATACCGGACATACACTGCACGCGAGCGCACACACCTCTCTCTCTCTCTCTCTCTCTCTCTCTCACTCACACACACACACACACACACACACACACACACACACGCGCACTATTCGTGCTAAGCTCCCACGTCCATCAGCTGATGACAGTCCCCCAGTCCCCCCCATCCCCGGGGGCCCCTGCGAGGTAGGCAGGCGGCCGTCACGCGCGACGCCCGTGCCCGGCGGGCCGGCCCACCCCCACGGCGCTCGGCTCGGCCGCCCGTGGTGGAGTGGCTGGCGGTCGGGAGGCTTTAGGGCACGGCGCACGGGCCGCAGCCGCGGGGTGGTGGCGATATGACGCTGAGCTCCGAGAACAGAGAGAAAGAGATCAAGCCGAGTAAAGCCCCGAGTTCCTGGATGCGGATGCGGGTGGTGGGAACCGCGTGCGCAGCTCATACTGATGCGACGTAGTGCGG
>NW_026267137.1:1535651-1540975 GCF_000697945.3 Frankliniella occidentalis
AAATGATATGCAATTTATAGTATTTTTGTTAAAATAACATCTTTTTTACAGTTTTGCACAATGTATGTTCCAAAAGGAGATAAAAGTGGAACTATGACCAGCACTGGGACACATTCAATTCCTATCCCTGTGAATGCGTTGTCTAAGGCTGTAGGTGTTTCACAGAATGTTATTGCTTCCAGTGTCTCAGCTTCACTTTCACAGGCAACCCCTCTCAAGGTTTGTATTATCCCTAGTTAAAGTCACTGAGTATTTCTAATATTTTGCTTGCATCTAATAATTTTGAAATTTATTTTGTTTTAGCCTACTATTGCTGGTGTTATGAACAACAATGACAAGGATAGCTCCAAGGTACCCAAGGTATGAAATATTTACTATATAGAATATAGTTTTGTTGTTTTGTGGAAGTATTGGATTCAACATTTTTAATTTGCTGTTTTTTTAAATTTTCTAGATGGGTGCTCTACTTAGAGCCATAGCTTCTCCAAGGAATATAGATGCTGCCTCAGCCAATCCATTGCTTTGGAATGTACAGAAATTTTTGTGTGATTTGTTGCCTATGTTCTGGTTTTGTGCAGTGGAGAAAAACGGAATTAATGTAATGCTTCTGTCGTATGGTACTGAAAAGGCTATTCAGAGAAGATTGTATGTATCTAGTGATGGCAAAGTGGAAATATCCGTTCATTGTAAACCTATACCTGATTTGCTTATAGAAACAATTGTTGAGAAGGCAGCCACTAAAACAAGTTTGACTGAATCAACTGTAAAGCAATTTAGTGATTGGATTGTAAGTATAGTTCAGGTTCTTAGGGACTTCCAAATTTGTGTTGGTCTTGAGAGACCTGATTATCGAGAGACGCTAATGAACTCAAACGAGATTGAACTTGATAAGAATCCATATCAGGAGGTCAGGTATACTGAAACAATGAGATCAGTAAATTGTATTAGATTAGTAGAAATTACAAGAAGAAGATGCAATGAGTGTGCAAAATCTTTACAAAGCAATAGAAGACAAAATAAGTTGAGCTCGGCAGCAAATCAACAAAAGAAGGGTGATGTACCTGCCACAACAGAGGAATCTGGATCAAACAAAATTGTCCTTAAAATATCTAAAGGTGTACCTACCCAGGGTAACCCAACAGAAACAGACCCTTCTCCCCATTCTGACCCTGATTGGGTTGAACCCTCACAGGCTCCAAAAAAGTTAAAGAAAAGGAAACTTAAACAAAGTGCTTCAAGATCTAAGAAAAAGCAAGAGGTAATTGCCAATGAAGTGGAAGTAGAGAGCAGCAATGAGTGAAGTGTTTGTGTGAATAGGCAAAGATTTTTAAATTTAACAATCATATTGTTCTTTTGTTGGAGTGTTTTCTCTATACAATAATTAGAGACAAGAGTTTCATCATCACATTATCCACCCGAATCTGAATCATTTTAAAAAATTGTTTGTTTATCCGTGTGGAATAAACCCTGTTATTTTGATCACTAACAATGTGTCACAATTCTGTAACCACCACCACCACCACCATCGTGTCCTTCCCCGCGGTGGGCGGGCGTAGAGTCCTAGACTCTAGGCGGGCCCTGCGGCGGGCGCGAGCTGTGAGACCCCCCCCCCTCTCTCCAATAACAAACCGAATAATGACGACGAGTGAGGCAGGCCAGGACCACTTTTGCCAGATTGTGGCCAGTCCTCCCGACATTAGCGCACTTTCACCTCTGTGGAATGCCGGAGGGGCGGCGCGGGGAACAAGTGAGAACTCCCCTCAAGTCTATTGAACGCCACCCGTGCCGCGCCGCGCCCCGAACAAATAATATCACATGTTGTTCTCCCACGGCCCACCGCTCATACGCTGGAGGCCGTACAAGGGCCGCCGGTATGCCCACACGGCCAGTGCGAGAAAAACGACAACAACAAAAAAGTCACACTTTTCGAGCATTCAAAAAAATTACCAGTTTCCATACGCTTATTGTTGCTGATAGCGCGGTAAAGAAAGAGGCTTGTACCCGTGGCGGGGGTGGGAAAATTTTGAGGGACATCGAACCCGCCCGAACGACGAGGGCGGGCTGTCGGTTGGGCCGATCGTGTTATAATGTCTATTAATAAAAAGTTTGCCTGGGAGCCAGACACGCTAGAGCCCCTTATCGTCAGCAGGGCAGACGCTTTGAAGCAGACGGCGTTCAATAAAGGGAGCCGGGACGGGCGCGACCCTGGGCCGTCAGCGCGGCGATTAGATTGCGGGAGCCACCCCCCGTGCGGCCCGCAGCATCAGCCGGGCGCCGGCCAGGCGGCAGCCACCAGCCACCCCCGGCGGCCGTGCTCCCCGCGTGGCCCGCGCGTGGGAGCGTGGGACACACGTGAACGCCCCCCTAACCGGCCAAACTCCGAAAGATTCACAGAATTTTGAAAAATATTCCGTGAGTGAAGTCACTTTACAACAGTAGTATTTTTAATGGGGTAATTTTCATACTTACAGCTCTAATAAGGTTTTGAAGTGACATTGTGTGGCAGGGGGGGGGGGGGCATGACGAAACTGCCCCGTGCAGCGCGAGGACACCAGCGGTATTCGAACGCCCGCCGCCGCTGCAACGCGCTGACCTGGTCACCGCAGTTGACCTATAGTGCCTCGAACAGGTGGCGGCGGCGGGGCGGAAGTTGGGTGAAAACCAACCAACCAACACACACCTTACACACAGCAGAGAGTGCGAGAGAGAAATAGAGACTCGCAGAGAGACGGACTCCCCGCGCAAAACGGACGGAAGAGATCGGTAGTTACGAAACTCCATAAAGTAAGGTGGCGCGCAGGGAGGCTGCGCCGGACCACGGCGACATCGGGCGGCGCCCAACGACGGCAAGACCCCCGTAACACCGCGGCTCGCCTTCGGACCGGACGTCACTCCACTCCCATCGGTGCGCCGCGCGGCCGACTCGACCAGGTTGCGTTTGATTTCCTTTTGGCACCGCGTCGAGATCTACTTACAGACGGACTAGCGCCTATCCCCTGCATCTTTGCCAAATGCCAAGAATTTAAAAAAAACTTTTTTTTTTCCTAGAAAAGAAAAAGTGACACGTTTAATTTGTCCTGCGAAGTGGCGGTTCGGCTTCGACTCTCGCCCGCGGATCTTAATCAGATCCTTTGCTAACGACACCGGGACAAGTCGTAATCTCGCGCGCAAGAAGTAGGGGAGAACTAGGAACACTCTCTCACTCACACACACACACAGCTTTTTTTTTTCTTTCTCGCCGCCTTCCTTCTTGATGAGGGGCGCTCGTGGTCGCGGTGGGTGTTCTTTCTCCCTTTCGTTGGCCCCCGGCCCGCGGCGGTGCGGCTGGTGCGGCTGCCTGCACTGCGCGCTGCTGCACAGCACACCTCCGCGGAGCAGTTATTGTGGCAGGGCAGGGGGGCGGGAGGGGGAGAAGCGGCGGTGATCCACAGAGAAAATAAGATGTGCGATGGTATGGCCCGCCAGAGACGTGCGAAGAGAAGGCCGCCGCCCCGGAGGGAGGAGGGGCCCAGGCCCAGGCAGGCGGGCCCAGGTCTGCAGGGACCACATCGACGGCGCGGCCGCGGCGAGGCGCGCGGTTACGTCAACACGACCGGCAGACACTGCACGGCCGCGCGCGCGAACTGCGCACATCCGCACGTCGCTGCTGCTGCTGCTGTTTCCCCCTCATCCACGTATCCGCGCTCAACTTTGCCCTCTCGCTGTGTGCCGCTGCCGCTGCTTCTGGAGGCAAAGCACAGAATAAGGACGATCCCGCGCAATTTTGCGGCTTTACCCGATGCGGATGATTTACGACGGTCCAGAAGAGCGGTGGACGGCGGGGGGGCCACGAGCAGCAGCTGCAGTTACCTGCTGAATGTCATTGGTGGTGGGGTGAGCACAGCAGCATCCAGCAGTTACCTATGCTGACTGTCAGTGGCGGTGGGGTAGCATGAGCAGGAACAGAGTCACCTGCTGACTGACAGCCCCTACCCGCCGTGCAGGTGGTCACCCCGGGGGCGCGCCCGCGCGCGGTGCTGCATAACCGCGACAGGTGCCGGGCCGCGTGTGAGCCGCCCGGCTCCTCCAATAAGTATTGCACGGCGCTCATGTGGCGATGTTTGTCGCGGAGAGAGCGAGAGCGCGACGCCGGGTCGGGTCAGGCGCAAGGCATTGTCTTAGGGCGCCGGCCGCCGGCCCGGCCCGGCCCGCGCGCCACGCCCCGATACAGCCGTGGGCACGACGCACTTTTATCTCGACACTCCCCGTCATTATTTTGGGACGAGGTGACGCGATTTCGTAATGTGCGTCTCTTGTCTTTGAATGGAGACGACGAGGGTCCTAACCCGCACGCCGCGCGGCCGAGCCCGGCGGGGGGCCCGTATCGGCATGTATCGCGTTTAGGGCGGGGCGGTATTGGGGAGCAGCAGCAGCGGCAGGAGGAGGAGTTTCGTAGAACTGATCTGGTTCAGCGCGCCTGGGCCGCCAGAGGAGGTCGCCGCCGCCACCGCGAGACAGGTTGACACGCTCCAAGGTCCTCTCCCGGACCACAGCATGACGTCCAGGACACGCCCCCCTCGCCTCACCGACACGCGCAGGAGGTGTGCGTTATCATTTAGCCTGGTATATAAGTGCCTCGATCACTCGGCCCGCGCAATAGACCCACCGCGTTGGAATTAATTTTCACCCGATCGCACTAGCTGACGTTCAGTTTTGGACCTTTTCATGGCTTACATTTGAATGTCGGGGTGCAGTGTATAGCTCAATCTTTTTCCAGGGCACACGAGGCCCTTTTGACGGCGAGGTCACCGCATTACAATCACAAAGCCGAGTAGTCGAGTACCTAGGGGATCTGCTGGGGGATCGCCCAGAAAGTTAGTGCGGCATTCGCCCGTTACGAACAGGTCAAGTTAAGGAGCCTGCCTCTGCAAGCTCTTATAGCGCCTGTTACGTAGGCAACATCTTGCCTGCACTGCATGCGTGTAGTGCGGGGCGGCCTACCCCGAGTCTCGCAGGCGCCCAGCTCCCGTAATTTGCCGAATGAATGAGAGGAAAACGGACCGTACAATACTTCCTGGGCGATCTTTCCGATGCGAGCGAGCGAAGAGCGAGCTACAAGCGCAGGCACCGTGCCTCGCTCGCTCGCATCCAGCCAGCCCGCCCGCAGGCCCGCCTAGGAAGTGACCTCCTCCATCTCTCGCCCCGCCACGCACACACCGAGCGTCATCGTAACTTTGGAATACGATGGTTTCGCCTAGTGTGTCATCGATACCAACAATGCTCGCATAATCGCAAATAGCTGTGGTTAGGTGGGGTAGGGCGTGGCAAGACGGGGCGGGGCGGGG
>NW_026267137.1:1545385-1547411 GCF_000697945.3 Frankliniella occidentalis
CGCGGGACTCTGATATTGCTATGCATAGTGCGACTCTGTGGCCCGCCACGCCCCGCCACGCCCCCGGCGACGTGCGTGGGAATCCGGACAAAGGGCGGGGTGGTGGCGATATGACGCTGAGCTCCGAGAACAGAGAGAGAGAGATCAAGCCGAGTAAAGCCCCGAGTTCCTGGATGCGGATGCGGGTGGTGGGAACCGCGTGCGCAGCTCATACTGATGCGACGTAGTGCGGCAGATAGCGGGAATATCGAGTGGGACGTTGTTGGTATGACGCGTGCTGTCTCCCTTCCTCTCTCACACCACACACGTGCGCGTACACCCTCTTACACTAGAGATTTGTAGAGACGGCGGGGGTAGAAAGCGAAACTTGAACAGGCTACTACGACCTTTGTTAAGTAATATTTGTTTGTGTGTGTGATGGTCCGAAACAATTCGAATGTTTTAACCCCCCCCCCCCACTCTCTCTCCCCTCTTCTCTCTGTCTCGCATACACACACCATCCCCCATCCCGAGCAGCAGAAGCGACGACGCAATAGATGCAGCAGGCTGGCCGGTCCCTGCAGACTGCCCAGCTGGATGCTGGGAACTCTGACCGCATAGCACGGTGTGGCGTGGCGTGGCGCGGTGTGGCGGGGCGTGGCGTGGCGGGGCGTGGACTCTCAATGAAAGCGAAGCGGCCGAGGCTGCGCTGCTGTTGCCACATTCCTCGGACGCCGCGGAGAGACTAAAATGAAGTGTGAATCGGCCAGGCAGGCCGCGGGTTCGGCGGTGCGCTGCTCAGCAGCTGCAGCAGCTGGGGCGGCCGGCAATAAAAGCGATGCCGCAGCTGCAGGTGGGGCACGGCACTACTGGCTGCTCGGCCCGGCCACCCCTTCACAATGGCCTGCCAACGCTTCGCTCACTCACGTCCATGTCTCTTTCTCTCTCCCTCCAGATTACTTTACGACATTATTGTGCGTGCCCCCGCCGCCCCTGCTAAACATGAATTCTCCATTTTGAGATGTTGTCCTCTTACTACTTGCGTCTCATAAAAACACACGAAGTATGGCGGCGCAGTGCGAGGGCTCCGGGGTGTTTTGAAATTTCTTTTATTTTCCTTTCAGCCAAATCCTTATGGACGTTGCATATATTTTTTTACGAGGGCGAAAAATATGACGACGCTGCGAGCACGAGAGAGTGAAACATAGTTATACCAATTCTTTACAATCGCACGCACACATATACCTCCTTGTAATAGTATTGTCTATTCCAGAAGCTGCTGCTGTTTCAATTTTTCAAGCAGGGCGGATGGTGCAAGGGTATAATTACTGCCTCGTCCCGCTGTTTGCTCTCCCTCTCCCTCTCTCTCTCTCCCTCTCTCATTCGCAAATCATGCGCAGATGATAAATGACAGCCCTATGCACTCCGCCCGCCCAGCCCGGGCGGGCTGGCGAGCGCGCAGACGAGAAGTCGTCCCCATTAAAACATAAAACGAACAGTAGCAGCGGCGCTACGGGGCCTCCGGGCGCGGCATGGCGGGGCACATGGGCCGACCGGCCTGGCCGCACGGGCAGGGCAGACCACAGAAAAAGCACGAGAGTGATTGTTTGTACGCTAAGATCAAGTTTTCGAATCTGCGGTCATCGATTTGAGGGTTTTACAATATCCCTGGTATGGCTCTTCCCCCGGGTGTGCGCCCGATAGCCACTAAACATTGAACAACATGTACCTTACCACCACGTTCCCAAATTTCGCAACAGTGGGGTAAAGCGGGGCAAATTTGGGGCCTAGAAGAGGGTCATGTGATCTGACACGATTTGGCGTGAGTTGGATGTGATCTGGCGTGAGTTGGGTCTATTCCGGCATGATTTGGTGTGAGTTCAGAGAGGGTTGTTTCCGGCGGCCTGGGCCAATCGGACCCTGCCCAGGCTAACCGACCAGTGTTCCTATGTCCACGGAAAAAAATAATTAGTTGTCGTAATCAGAAGTTGATTACTACGACCAGAAATTCTAGTAGCTTGTGGGACGATCGACTTTCTGATTGTAA
>NW_026267137.1:1548171-1554794 GCF_000697945.3 Frankliniella occidentalis
GCCACGCCGCATAGCCTATCAGTGTGGGGCTTTCTCTTCCTGCCACCCATCCCCGCGGGACTCCTATCAGCTGCAAAAGGTAAAAAATAAAAATAAATGCAGTACAGCGCGGTTGGCACTTATTTTGGGGGGCAAGGCTGTAATTAGGGCACTAATGAATGAGGGGAAAGGAAAGGAGCATGGGGATTAGCATTACTAAGTGTGAAGTGGTTGTTGTTGTTGCTTTCTTTAGATGTGAGAGGAGGATGGATGGATGGAACCACTGGAACAAGGAGGTGCGAATCTTACAAGCCAGCCATACCTGTTATTGCATCGTCGTTTAGTTTCTTGCTGTATTTTTTATTTTTCAGTGACTTAAGTACGCGGAGGTTGGCTCAGAAAATGACATGTTTATACGGTCGTTGCAGGTAGGAGGGCAGTTTTTCGCGGCGACTCGTAACGACGTCGTTCGCGCTGGCTCCGATGACATGATGCCTTTTCGCCGCGGGCCTGGCCGAGCTGGAAGGACCACCTTCTGCCCTGAAATTAGTCGCGGGTCAGCCGCCGCCCGGGTCCCAGCGGCCGAGCCCGGTGGCCCCCGCCCGCCCCGCCCCGTCGGATCCGTCACGCCTCCCTCCATATACTGCTACATGGGGATCAAATCGACGCGGCTCCGCGACGAGGCACAGCAGCAGAGCGCGGTCTGGTCGGCAATATGATTAAATCGTTACCCAACAGGAGCGGCGGCCTGCCTCCTGGCCTGCTGGCCTGCTGCTGGCCTGCTGGGCGGCGCAGCGCCGCACTGACCACTCACACATCGCGCACCGCCGCCACCACCGCCGCCGTGTGTGTGTCTGTGTGTAGTATAATTCCGCGGGAAAGGGGAAATAAAAATTATGAGAACCGGTCGCCAACAAGGAGGAGGAGGAGGAGGTCCGGATGTGCCTCAAAGCTTGCGCGCTCTCTGTGCCCGCGTCGCGCTCAGCTCGCCTCTCTGGCGCCGGGCCCAGGCGGAAGCAAATGGCAAGAAAAGGGGGTGGTGCAGGGGCGGGCGGCACCAGGACGTCCGAAAACACGTTTTGGGAGGGGACGCCGCCGCGCAAGATGCGAAATCGCGGGACGGGAGGGGAAGTTGTTGAACCTTATCCGCGCGAGCGACTCGTTGGGTCATTTGGACTGGGAAATTGAGATAAATTGGGCCGCCAATGATAATAAAGCGAGGGCCGAGCGGTGAATAAATGAGACCCTCACTGTGTGTGTGTGTGTGTGTGTGTGTGTGTTTGTGAGCGTCTGATCTCGTCTCGGTCCCGTCTCATAATCTGGACTCACAGCGAGCAGTTTGTCATTAGGAGAGGGAAGTAAGGACTCGCCTGTTGGCGCACCATGCCGCAGCCACTGTGCGAGAAGTGTGTGTGTGAGTGAGTGTGCGTGCGTGTGTGAGCGCGAGCGCTCCTAGACAGGGTACGAGTGTCGGCCCCGTATTAACTACTGTCGGTCCTCCAGATGCGGTGATACGCTCGCTCCGCGGCCTTCTCCAGTGCCTTCCAGCAGCAGCTCCAGGAGGGAGCGGCACGCCGCGCGTCACAGTGATCAATGGGCTATGCCGTCGCTCTAGCAGCCGCGGGCCTCCAGCGAGGAATCCTCCGGGACTTGGGCCTTTCAGCGGCCTTCGGTGGCCAGCTTTCGGCATAGTTGCAGCGAGTTTCACGCGCTCTTTCAGTAGAGTATTAGTCCTTCTTTTCCAGCAATTCTACAACAGAGGTTGTTTTCCCACCAGTCGCTATTACTTTGGTTATTCCGGCCTGGCCCCAGTCACCTTTGATGAGGCTTTCAAGTGCTCATCCGCAGAAGTTTCCATGTATCGTTGTTCTCTTCCAGCGAGCCAAGAGGACGTGCAGGATACGGACGTCATTCGACAGGACCTGCGTTTGCCGCCAGCTTCTTCGAGATCCTTCCAGTAGCCGCGCAGGTTCCTTCCTCTACGTGCCCCGCTGGCGTTTCCTTTCAACGGCGCGAAGGAGGCTCGCCTCTCTTATGGGATTCAATGAAGTGGCTCTGCAGAGCTGTGTGCGGCTGCCGACGCTGACCCCCCAGGGTCAAGCTGAGGTGGAGACTCATCATCATCATCATCACTATCAATACCGACGTGAATGTGGCGGTGATGGCGGCGGGCGCCTTCCTTCCCGCCAGGCACCGGGCTAACTATCGAACAGGAAGGCGCTGGGGCGAGTAGTGCATCTCTGCGCAAGGCCGCCCCGGCCTGGAGTACACTGCGAGCGCCATACGTTTTGTGTTTCTAAAGCGTCTAGTAATGGTGAAAGCCGTCTTGAAAAATAAGTCGCTGAAAAGACATTAGAGACTGGGTCGGGAGAGGAGGAGGAGTATACAAGCGCACCGCGGAACCGTTCGCATCAGGCAACGAACAGGCAGCAGCGGCAACAGGCGGCAGTAGAGAGAAGGACGTGATGCAAATCCGATTGGTGTAGGGGTCTGCAGGGATGCGCGGAAGCTGCTGGGCTGGTCTGATTGGCTAAACGTACCCCGCAGGCGCGCGTGCGCTTAGCTCCCCACGCGGTGCGTACGCTGTACGTTCACACATCTGCCCCTGCTTGCACAAGTTGGGGCCCGGCCCGGCCCGGCCCGGGGCCCCATGGCTCCCATTGTCCCGCAGGGGGGCTTTTGATAAGCGGTGCTCTGCCCGTGCGTATTGTTCTGTGGTTGCTTTACAGCACTTTGCATGCGTATCTCTGTGGATGGCATGAGCCTCCTTTGGGCCTTTCTTGTATGCACCGCCACGCGGGACAGTCGGGTTAAGTTCGAGCAGCGTACTTTTCATTCGGTTTTTTTGTTGGTCACTACATAAAAATGAATGTTCTCCTCTCAATAAAAGGGTACAGAATATCTGCCGTCGTGCGTGATTCTTTTCGCCCCGCGGGGGCCGTCTCAGATATTTCATTGAAATACTCCACGACAAGCGGACAACTCACACACTCTCTGACAAGGCCTGCAATGGGCGGCCGACCCCGACGCCGCCTGCGGCCACGGCTCCCGTCGGCTCAGCGAGGGCTAATTAATTGACGACAAAGTAGCCAACATAACAGCAACAATGCGCGAGGCGAGCACTCTGCTGCAGTATCGCGGCATTTGATCTGATTAGCGGCGACAAGCAAGTGGCCCCGTCACCGCAGGGTTACCAACCGCGTTACCGCCGCGAGGGTTGCCAACATCATAGGATAGGTCGAAGCCGTCGTGGTCGTGGCACACACACGCGCTCGCACGCGCCCAGTTTGACGTCGTCCGACAAGTATTCGTTTTTTTTTTTCTTCTGGCGGATTGGGAATTACGCTCTTGTTTGGCTTGCTAAGTCGCCAAGTTACGCTCGGCGCCGTGTGTTGGCCAATACGCCGGCCCGCGCTGGCACACAAACAGGTGCGGTCTGCTGCCCTTCGATACTATCGACGTGCTCCCGAGTGCTGATTTATCGAATCAAATCAATCATCAATAATAATGAGCGCGACGGGCCGCGCGCTCCCCGCCGCGCGCCCACGTGCCGCCCGCGCCCCACCCGGACCGACCGCAAACTATCAATTCAAACGCTCACCAATTTTTCTCATTTTCCTCGATTTTTCCGGATCTTTCTGATTTTTTTCTTGATTTTTTTCTTGATTTTTTTTGATTATTTTTTTCTGATTTTTCTGTTGGTTTTTTTAGTAGGGTACCCTTTTCCCGCACCCGCCGCCCGTGTTTTCGCCGTGTAGTACCTGTTGCTCGGAGACGGTTTGGACAAAGCGTCGCAGAAATGACGTCGTCGTCGTCGCGGTCCAGCCGGAGGACACGAGACCGGAGAACAAGATCTCGGCCCCACCCCGCTGCTCCTATCCATCCACACCGCCCCAGAAGGATTTGGCGTTCTCTCTCCCTCTCTCCCTGTTGTGGTGGGAAACACGCGAGAGACAGAGAGACGCAGAGCGCGCGGAGCGAGAACATCGGCGGCGGGAGCAGAGCGGAGCAGCAAAACGGTGTCGGACAAATAGGCGCCCCCTTTTTTTGCGTGCTCACCTCAACTAATGGGGCGTTGAGCCGCGGCCGTTAGCGCTTCTCGTCCATGTTCAGGGCAACCTTTCACATTTCCCCGGCCGCCCCGCCCGGCCCCGCTCGTACACTCTTCCTCCGCAATGATATGTATTATTGGCGTGCCGAGGCGAGTCGCGGCACCAACGCTCGCACTTGCAGAGGAGGTGAGGAACAAACAGCAGAGCCGGCAGAACATCCGGGTACAGACGGTACGGATCACCCCGGCCGCCCCTCACGCCGCCGCACAGCGTTCGGCGTCGGCACCGAAAACACACCTCGGCGTACGCAACATACTCACGAAGAAAAATAGTGGGGGAGGAGGGTAGTCGCGGTAAACTCGAAGATTACTGCGTGGAGGCGCCACCACAATAAACGACGTCTCACGAGGCAAACGCTTATGATGATAGCGCCTGCCACGCGCTGGGTAGGCCAGCCCGCCAAGCAGCTGTGCGGAGTCGGCGGCCCGCCCAGAGTGTGCCCAAGAGCGGGCAGGAGAGCGGGCAAGAGAGCGGGCAGGAGAGCGGGCAGCAGAGCGTTAGTTTGTCGCCCAACTTTACCTCGCGCTACCTCGGGGAGGGTTGTGGAGGCACCTCGATGGAAAAACGAACTTTTTAACAGATGATACCTACGCAGTTATCAGCAGCTTGTGCTTTTGCAAAGTTAAATAGTTTAAGCGTAAAGTTCGCCGGTTTTTTTGGCAGTGGCAGCGCAGCAACCTCTACTGCAGACACACACGTACCTGCTGCACGCTCATTGCCACCGCGTCCTCCTCGACACCGTCGCTGTCCTGACCTTCAAACGGCCGCCGAATCGACCGGGATTGCGCGCTCTGGTTTGGGCACTCCTATGGTGGGTCCTGGTGCTTCGGGGGAGTGGCGCGCACACACACACTCGTACCAAAGTCGTCGGCTGCTTCCTCTTGAGCCCGGCCGCACCCATACTGCTCGCCCGGACTCACTCGGACGGCCTCCATTCTCTCAAATAAATCATCCCAACGACTTCCAGCACACGCACTCGTCCCTCACGTGTCTCTAGCGAGCGTCTCGGTCTCGCACCACCACGAGCGAGCCCTGCCCTGCCCTGCCGCTGCCGCTGTCCGCGCGACTCCCTCCGGCGCTGCTGACTGACCTGCTCCGACAACAGGAACGCCAACAGCTGACCGCCTGGAATTCATCAAGATACAACAACAACACTCTGGCAGGGCGCGGCGTGTCGCGCTGCGCTTGGCAGGTCAACAGGCGCGCCGTCGTCGTTGACCTGTCACTCAGCCCATGCGTGCGCAGCGCGGCCTGCCGGCCCGCCCCGCAGAGCGGTTGCCTCACCTCACCTGCTCCAGACTGACTCTTCAAGAGTCTCGAGTGTCGTGGGACCGATAATTTTCGGCACCGCTGCTGCTGCTGCTGCGGCCTTGATCGAACGCAGCCAAATGACAGCGGACCTTGATCAGCGGCCCGAGGGGGAGGGTCGCTCGCTGGTCGCGCGGCCTGCTGCGAGTGAGAGAGAGAGAGAGCGACAACCTTCCGTCTCGCTCGCACTCGCTGCTGATCCCCCAGGGGCGACGCCACTGCACGTAGTCCCCGCCGGCGTTGGTCCATACCTGGTCCATACCGCGCCACACGTCGCCGCAGTAACAATGCCCGTAATGAGACCCGTAAGTGGCCCCTCTCCAAGGGGACGACGGCCAACGCCGCTCGATTGGGCACTCTTTTTATTTCTTTATGATTTTCGTTTCCTGCATGGGCCTCCGTGCCCCTGCCCCTGCCCCTGCCGCGCCCGATGTCACCCTCCCTCCCGGCCCGCCGCCCTGGGCCCCCCCTAGTGTCGTGACGTGAGCCAGCAGAAGCGGCTGCAGCTGCGCGTCTCCGTGTCCAGGAGCAAGAGCGCCACGGCGGCGTTGCGGTCTGCGCGGCACGGCCGGCAGTGCGGATTATGCTTAGCCGTCGCATTGTACGACGCAGCAGCCCCCGGTCGTGGTGGCGTGGTCGGCGTGGCGAGGAGGAGTGTTTGCAGATCACGACGACGCGGCGACCGGACGGCTTTTTGCCGGCGGCCAACTGAACGTGTGTAGTGCAGGCTCGCTCTCACACACGCACCCCAGCCCAGCCCCAGCAGGACGCGGGCGGGCTTTGATGTGGCGCGGTGCGGCGAGGCGCGCACGGCACTGAGGCGGCCAATGAAATGTTTACAACCCAGCGGCGCCTGTACCGACCTCCTGCTGCACAACCTGCCCAGCCCGCACAGACTGGAGGATATGCAGTTAGCCATAAGTAGGGTCGAAAAGGAGGGTCCGGCGAAAAGGAGGGTCGCGCCGAGGAGGGTCGCCGAGAAGGGGCGGGAAGGAGGGTCGCCGAAGAGGGTCAGCGAAAAAGAGGGTCGGCGCAAACCGCCGCGAACGCTTGTTTGAGCTCACTCCAGTCTACATTTCAGGAGTTCATAGTCCATAGCGAACGTGAACGGATGCCTAAGTGTCCAAAAATCGGACAGGAGCGACATTTTCGCCGACCCTCATCGGCGACCCTCCTCGGCGCGGAGGAGAGGGAGGAAAGGGAGGAGAGGGAGGAGAGGGAGGA
>NW_026267137.1:1554844-1555636 GCF_000697945.3 Frankliniella occidentalis
CGCACGGCACTGAGGCGGCCAATGAAATGTTTACAACCAAGCGGCGCCTGTACGACGCGGCTGACCTGCTGCACAACCTGCACAGTCCGCACAGACTGCACAGTCTGCACAGCCAACACAGCCTGGAGGATATGCAGTTAGCTATAAGTAGGGTCGAAAAGGAGGGTCGCGCCGAGGAGGGTCGCGCCGAGGAGGGTCGCCGAGGAGGGTCGGCGAAAAGGAGGGTCGGCGCAAACCGCCGCGTACGCTTGTTTGAGCTCACTCCAGTCCACATTTCAGGTATTCATAGTTCATAGCGAACGTGAACGGATTTCCAAAAATCGGACAGGAGCGACATTTTCGGCGACCCTTATCGGCGACCCTCCTTCCGACCCTCCTTTTCGATTTTCGACCCTACTTATGGCTAACTACATATCCTCCAGCACAGCACGGTCCGCACAGCCTGCACAGCCTGCACAGCCTGCACAGCCTGCACGCACAGTCTGCGCAACCTGCACAGCCTGCACAGCCTGCACAGCCCGCCGGAGCCGCCGCGGCGGCCTCACAGGCTGCATCAGGCGGCGGCCTCGAGAGGGAACCGATCCCGATCACCCATAATAATGCTCGGGCCGCCAGCTCCTCGAATGTCATCCCCCGGCCGGCCGCCGCACCCGCCCAGACCCAGAGCAGCGCCATAATTAACAGGCGACGCAATCCAATCACTTTGTTTTAATTATCGGCGAGCGCGAGGCGGGGCCCGGGCTCCAGCCGGAGAGAGAGGGAGGAGAGGGAGGAGAGGGAGGAGAGGGAGGA
>NW_026267137.1:1555974-1557622 GCF_000697945.3 Frankliniella occidentalis
GGACGCCCCCCCCCCTCCTCCCAAGCCCCGCGGCGTCGGGCCGACCGCCCTGGGCCGGAGCACAATGGGTGGCCTACGCACAGGGCGCCCACCGCACGGCACAACATCCACAACAACGATCGTCTCACACTCATCGCGATCTCGAAATTACAAAACAGAATAATAAAATCGATTTTACTGTTTGAGAATTCACTCAGCAGTGCGAAGAAAGCGCCGTTCAAAGTGGGCGGGACACATTTATGACGACAAGTACGGCTTAAAACTATAACGTAAAAATACTGATGCAGTCATGGACAAATAAAAATTAATGCGCAGGAGAGACGAGACGTCCCCTGCGTTTAGTCTACAATGGAGTCAGTCTCAAATCTTCATAAAACTTATCTAGGACTACGAGGTTTGAGTTCAAATTTGAGAGGAATTTCTCTACTTCAGGTATCACAGCGTCTTCTAGGTCCTCGACCCCGAGTGCAAATATCTTCAGAAGCTGACTTCGGTGGGGCACCATTTTGGAAAGAACCTGCAACAGGCAGTATACAACATAATTTTAACGACTTACTGAGTTCAATTTCGTTCGCCCAGTCGATATGACATTTTTAAAATTGAAAAGAAAAAAAAAATACAAACTGACAACAGCTACTCACACTAAAGAGTCGCTGGGCTAAAAACCCGTGGTACTTCTGTAGCGTCTCTCTGTACGCCTTCTGGATGTTATCCGACAAATCCTCCCGCTTCCTACCGGCCTTCGCATCCTCCACGACGGAAAACAGGAACTTGTGGAAGAAGCTGAGAGCCCTGTGCAAAATCACAAACCAGCTTACATTAAACTAATAATTCATATTGTGTTCTAGCTCCGTGTTACGTGTATCATCATTTAAAAAAACGGCCATCGCCAGAGAGCGTGTTGTCAGATGAAGTTGGCAAAAATCATCACGGTTACACCACGCCTGTTCGTAGTGGGCTGCATCTACACGCCTGCCTCTAGTGCGCCAGTGACGAGGGGTTGCCTTGTAGGCAGGTGCAAGATGCATCCCACAAAACACCTGTGCATCCAGGGGAACTTCGCCTACTTTATCCGGCAACAGGCGCAACACTGTCTGTGTAGGCGATTTATGATCACACAATTGTACCTCCGAAGCCAAAGGAGGGCGTCGGTGGCGCGCAGGGCGCCCTGAGCCTGTTCACAGATGAGCATATCGTTCAGGAACTCGAACCTCTCCTGGTCCTCATTGTACTTGCTCGTCAGTTTCTGAAAAAAAAGAGACGCAAAATAAGATGATATTTTTAGCATGTCTCCCATAATGATGCAGATGTGAAGGTTTTCAGAAGCGGAACTCACCTCGATGTTCCCGTTCATGTCATATCGGACAGGGGCGAATACCTTGCCGAGCTTTTCTGCACAGACAAAAAATGAAAGAAAGGGTTAAGAGAAACAGCACCACATTGAAACCAACAGAAAAAAAAATGCCAAATCACAATCATTTAAGTTAAGTCACCGTCCTTGTCTTATCACGAGTCGGACGCGTTTTATTTAATCTTAAACAGACGGTACAAGGGTTTGGAAAGCGGTTTATCTACATCCGTGTCGGATAGTGCCTCGCAGGAACTCGCGAGGGTCGTCACACACAAGTGGAGTCACTTAGGGGGGGGG
>NW_026267137.1:1557672-1576442 GCF_000697945.3 Frankliniella occidentalis
CGGCCACGGTCTGGAACAGCGCCACCCACAGCAGCGAGATCCCGGACGCGGCGTACATGTCCATCAGCTGGAAGATGTACATGCCGCCCTAGGAAGGGGGGCTTTCGGGAACAAAGTCAGAGAACAATCGAACGAAGTGATGGGCGAACGGGGCAGCGAACGCGCAATAAGAGGTAATGGGGCCCGTTCGATCACAAGAGGGGCCGTTCGATCACGCGTTCACGGCCCGTGTTCGTTCACCGGGCCTCAGCACCCCCTCCTGTGGGGGTGGCCGTCCCAACACGTATCGTGTTACTGTCAACCCTTCCGCCCCCTGCTGGTGCGCCGCCGGTCCGGCTGGGCGGGGCGTACGGCGTCCGTATTACGCAAGCACCCACTCACAAATAAAGATTCTAATCGACACCTTCAACACCCGGAACGATATTAGCGTGAGACGACGAAGCAATAACGTTTCCACGCCATTTGATTGTCACGTTTTAGGATTCTAAGCTACAGAACGTGAAACTCCAGGCCAAAGTGCGTTTTCCACTATGCTGTTAGAGCTGAGTAGCACCGAAAATTTGTGATAACATGAAACGAGGAAACACATGATACGAAGGCTACCATTGACATCAGATAATGAAGGGCAATAAATGTGGGTCGGATCAGAACAAAGCAGCGTCTTGGACGCGTCTGGGTGACACAAAGCAAGTCATGCAGCCATTAGACTCACCAACCAGCGAGACGACGCCGCTCGCCCCCTCCAAGAACTGCACCGTCTCGATCTTGCCGTCGACGGGGCAGGGGAAGGGCTTGGCCCTGGTCGAGAAGATGGTCTCTACGACGCCGACCGTGGCGTCAGTGTCGGCGGGTGTCTCACCCATGGCGGCGGGGCGTCCGTCGCTCTTTGTCAACAGAAGAAATGACGGCTCGACGCCTCGGCGGTCGCCTCACCAGGTTGCCGCCACCAACAGGCGAGCCGCCGGCCCCGCCGGCCCAGACAATGCGGCAGGACTGCCAACGTGACGGCGCCCGCCGGGTATCGCGCGGGAGGTTAAGGAACCGCGAACAAACGAGATAGATAAAAAACCGCCCAAAATAAGAGAGAGAGAGGGTCGCGGCGGGTTGGAGTTGCCTGCGACACAGCGCCGGCCAAGGCGCTCTCCTCTGCGCGGTGCGGTGCGTTGTGCTGCGTAGCGTAGCTGTCCACGCCGCCGCGCCGCCGAGGGCAGATAAGCCCTTTCCCCCCTCCACACTGCGGCCGGCCGCCGCCACCCGCCGCCACCACCGGGGTTGACAGAGTGAGTGAGTAGGATGGGATGCGACAACTTCACACCTTCACGTCACCCGTTTTTACATGAACCTCTATTGACTGGGACGCACCAACACACGCACCTGCGGCGGGGCGCAGTGCTGCGTACGCTGCGTACGCGTCGCGCCACCACCACGAGGAGCGAGCGCCGCCGCCGCCGCCGCTGCTGTTTTGAATGGGTTAAAAATAGTGCGAGACCTGTCGGGCCGCAGCCCTGCACGGCACGGCGCGGCGACCACTACCGGACCGGCGCGGCGCCGAGACGGACGGAGGTGCAGGCTTGTGCATGCGAGCCGGGAGGTGGCGCTGCTGTGCAGTGCGTGATGTGCGGAGAAAGGTAAGGACCCGCGACCAATTTCGTTCAGCCTGGGCTGCGGACACCTTATTTCGGAAATGGTGATTTTATTGCCCGTTTTATTACAAAAAAAGAATGGAGAGAAAAAATATATTGGAATCATCAAACGCTTAATACTATGAACAAACGACCAGATTCTCACTCGTGCGGTAATCGCTAGAAATAGTCCTGTTGAAGTATTGCGATTACGCACACACTCATACACACACAGAGAGAGACACACACGGTGTCGCGATATCTCACGACGACGCCCCACTCGTCACAGCAGCACGGCCTTGCAGTCGGGCGCTTCCGAGGGCGACCCCTGCTGATGAGTCGGTGACGCAAGGGGCGACCTCTCCAGCACGAGGGTGGGCCGCCGCTCCAGGTTGGGCTTCACCTCCGCGGTGAGGCCCTGCGCGAGGCGCTGCGAGAGACCAAAACACGAGAATCACCGCTCAGCCTCTACCAGCCCCCCATACTTCCCAGCGACCGACCAAGTCTTGAAAACGGGAGGTCAAAACGAAAACGATTATTCATTTAAAGAAAGGTAGGCCCCGTCCCCGGCACGACGCTCACCTCCGCAAAAGTTCCCTTGGTCGCGAGCATGTAGTACACGGCGTAGCCGGGGATCCAGAGCATGGACGCGCAGGAGATCAGCAGCCCCACGGCCTCGCCCCAGCCCGGGTAGTCGTAGTCGCCGTAGCGCATTGGGAGGTACTGCACCACGGACCAGAGGAAGATGACCTGTGGGCAGTTTATACATAGTGCTCGTCGTACATACATACACAGGACTGCAGTGTTCAAGGTGTTGCTCCAGGGGCTGCAGGACTGACCAGCATGACCGCAGGGGCGAGCACGAGCCAGCACAGGCGCCAGAAAGGGCCGGGCCTCACGCCGGTCATCTCGCGCACGCACAGGGCGAAGCGGTCGACGCCGAACACCCACGAGACGGCCACGGTCTGGAACAGCGCCACCCACAGCAGCGAGATCCCGGACGCGGCGTACATGTCCATCAGCTGGAAGATGTACATGCCGCCCTAGGAAGGGGAAGAGGTGAAGAGTTATGCGTGATTATTTGGTCCGACGGAAAGAAATATTCATCCATAGGTTTTTGATTCGGTCCGACTGGTCGAGCAGGCCCACCTGCGTCACCATGGGGATCGCGAGCAGGAACATGAGCGAGCACACGGCCAGGGTGAAGAGCTTCCGGCGGGGCTGCAGCTGCTCCGGCCACTTATCCACCATGCCCGTCACGAACGACTCCACGTTGCAGAACTCGCTGTCCACGCCCAGGATCTGTCCAGGACAACAGAAAATCATTCACTGCATGTCGACGAGGGGCGGGGCGGCGGCGGCGACACGTCCCAGGACGGCGAAAGGGGGCCGCCGTCGAGGACCGTACCAGCAGCATGAAGAAGAAGATGAAGGCCCAGGCCGGGGCGCCGGGCAGCAGCTGCACCACCTCCGGATAGGTGATGAACACGAGCCCCGGGCCGCTGGACACCACGCTGGACACGTCCTTGCCCTGCACGTGCGCGATGTAGCCCAGGATGGAGAAGGTGATGCCGCCCGCCAGCAGGCACGTGAGGCTGTTGACCACGCACGTGATGATGGCGTCCCTGGGGACAAAAGCGTCGTCAACTCGATACCGGAAGTCCGCAAGCGCTGAGCGCGCGCTTCTTTAAAATCAAAACGCGCGGATCCGCGACCCCCTCACTTGTGACAGTTGTGGTGGAAGGCGTTGTAGGAGCCGAGCGCGGGCAGCGTGCCCACGCCGATCGAGTACGAGAAGAAGATCTGCGTGGCGCCGTCGATCCACGGCCCGGCCGACAGCAGGGAGGACCAGTCCGGCACCAGAAGGAACACGAGGCCGTCGACGGCACCGGGGAGGGTGACGGCGCGCCCGGCGAGCACCAGCATGATGGCGTACGGGAAGAGCGCGGTGAACCACACGATCTGTCCGGGAGCACCAAGGGAGATGGCAATGAGTAGAGAACAAGTTGTCAGGTGTACCACAAACATTTTATCCACCGAATAAACTCTTCCCCTTCTTTACGAGCTTGGTAAAATAGCGCGGATCACATTAAAATATTTTCTGATATTTTCTGTTTGATTCACGGAGTACATCGATTCCCAATAAACACGAAACACTCACCTTGCCGCTCTGGTGCAGGCCTCGGCAGATGATGAGGTAGACGAGAAGCCACCCCAGCAGCAGGCAGCCCAGCAGCTCCCACTGCATGCCGCCCAGCTCGTCCAGGCCCGCGCTCAGCTGCAGCACGCGCCGGCTGCCGCACAACCACGTCACCGTCACCGCCAATTCAGGCAATTCACGTCGACACGACGACGTCGACGTCAATCGACTTTTGACGGCGCTTGGGCCTGATTCCGCCGAGGACTTACTCCCAGAACTCCTCCACGGGCGTGCTGCGGCGCAGGGTCTGGTTCCCCAGGGCGGTGAGCAGGTCCCCGTCGCCGGACCCGTCTGTCAGCGCCGCCGACGACGGGCCCGACAAGTCCAGGCTCCGGTTGGCGCCGCCCACGCCACGCGAGCACTGCTCCGAGTTCCACCAGTTGCCGCACGACTCCCACGGCAAGCCGGGCAGCACCGTGAACGTGGCGATGAGGTAGAACAGCGTCCAGGCCACGATCACGCAGTAGTACACGTCCAGCAGGAACACGATCGCCATGGTGGCGTAGCCCGTACCTGCGACCAGACAGTGTGCCGCTCAGGAAACTCACTCCGCTATCAAAACATTGCTACAAATGCCAAAGAAAACTAGTGCATAGGAACTGAACCACGTTTTGCTCCTTGGCAAACCTAGTGGTCTCTGGTCTTTAGCGAACGCGGCGAGTTATTCCCGCCAAGCGTACCTCTGAGGATGGGGCACAGTGTGCCGACGAGGGTCATCCCCCCCGCACCGAGGTACTGGCCCAGGGCCACCTCCTGGAAGAACATGGGGATGCCGCAGAACACCATGGCGACGAAGTACGTGAGCAGGAATGTCCCTGTGGGACGGAAAGACAAAGATGGTGTTACTTGTCGTTGAGCACTAGCGGTATCGAGTGCGAGCGCCATGCGGGTAGGCAACCGAGGTGCACGCCTGGCATGCGGCATAGTATCAACAGCATGGCAGGCTGACAACCGCTGCAGGTGGCTGGCTCAGGGAGGGCGGGCCCGCGCCAGTCACCACGAGTGCTTATGAGACAGTACTTCGTGTAGGTGTTGGGCCCGCCCTCCTTGCACCCCTCTTTCTCGCACCCTTGGCTGACAGCAGTCGAGCCCAACTACAGGGCCGCGTCGGGTCGGGAGTCGAACCCGCGCAGCACCAGCATGCTCACCTCCGCCGTTCTTGTAGCAGAGGTAGGGGAACCTCCAGACGTTGCCGAGGCCCACGGACACCGAGATGCAGGAGAAGAGGAAGTCGAGCTGGTTGTCCCAGCCGCCGCGAGCGCCCCGCCCGGCCCCGGGCCCGCCGACCAGCGCGCCGGCCTCGACGTGGGCGAGGGAGAGCCGGGCGACGGCGCGCGGCGTCAGCGTCTGGTTGCCGAGGAAGGAGTAGGTGGCCTTCTCCGTCGGGGTGCCCGCCGAAGAGCGCCTCCTCATCGAGAGCCTCCTCAGGGAGGGCCTCCGGGTGCCGGGCGCCGGGGCGCCACCCCCGTCAACGCCCTGCTGGGGCATCCTGCGCAGAGCCGAAGGTGGCCGTTGTACGCTGACACTGGCCGCCCCGCCCCGATACCGAAGCGGTCCGCGGGGGCGCTTTGCCAAAGGCGCTTGGCTCCACAGGAATAGAGCACAATGCGCCGAGTCTTTTCCCTCTGCCACTTGTCACTCTAGCCTGGCGTCGACGCAACTTTGAAGCGGTGCAGGGGCGCGGGCGCGAGGCGCGGCGGCAGGTGCGCGAAGCTGAAGCTGAAGCGAATCCCGCACGCACGCCCGCACACGCCTCCCCAAAGCAGAGTGCTGTTCAGGCCAGATAGTCTGAGAGGGTCGTGGGTTCGAATACCGGGCCGGCGTGATGGACGGTGTATGAAGAGGTGCCCCACCCCAGCGTTTCTCCTTGACCAGCCCCAAGCTCGCCTCGGCCAAGGTCAAGAGCGGCGCCCCGCCCGCACTCGCTCGGGATGAATCGAGCTGCGGGGGCGGGTGGCGAGAAGCCGTGTACTATACACCGCCAAATTCATTTTCAAATGCCAAGAGGGTGGTGCGGCGGTCCCGGGCGGTCCGCGGCGGTCCAAGTGCATGACCTGCCGTCCACTTGGCACGCCCCGCGCCGGCAGACAATGGGGTCGAAGCCCGCCCCGCCCCACCACGCCCCGCGGACCTGCCGCCCTTGTGCAACCCAACCCGCACCACGACCGCGGCCACACCGCCAGCAGCAGACTTAATAATCCCCCAGATCGGTGCGTTACAGACGTTGGCCAGGAAGAAATGTACTACGTCTCTTGGCACACGAGGGGGGTGGGAGGAGGCGATGGTCGGGAAGTAGAGTTTGACCTTTCACTTCGGGACGCGTCTCGTGGGGTGACGGCGGACGTGGTAGTATGCCAACAGAGATCTGTTAAGGATATGATGACGACCCTCGTGTGACAAGGGACATGTGTATAGGATGCACCTGTCGAAAAAGGGCGTGTAAAGATAGGCTTGCGCGTATTCGCGTGAGCACAACTTAACACGCCCATGTGGAAAAGTATGGATGTTGCAGAACAATCATACGGAATGGCTCACCTGGTGGAAGAAATAAATTGAAGATACAACTGTGCCCACACAGCGTCGACGTCGCTCTCTTGAAGCAGAGGCGTCCGGGAAACGCACGTCTCAACGGCAACAACCGTATTTTGGTTATTTACCCGCAATTAACACTGCAGTTTCTCGTATCGTATCACTTATCACAGCTGCACGTCAAATTGAACGCAAAGGTGAATGGAATAATGTTATTCCACCCAAGTCCACCAGGCAGAGTCGTGTCTGGAGCAGGGGACCTGGCGGGGGCGTTTCCAACGCATGGTGCGTCCGTGGCCGGTGCAGCCCGCTCGCCCTTTCCAGGATCCTGTGGGCAGATATAGCTCGACGATAGAAATAAGCGCAAAACCTCCTGTAAAACGAAACGCGCAAATCGTCTCCACATGGATCCCATACACCGAACGGGTCCCGGGTCCAACACATGTCGGGTCAGCGCAGGGCCGGGCCCGGGTCGGGCAACGCGCCAGCCGCCTTGTGTTGCCCTGCTCACACTGCGGCGCCCGTGCCCGCTCGGCCACAAGAACCACCAGAGCCTGCAGATGCGGTAAGCGCAATGACGTTTGTCGACTTTCGGGAGCGCAGCTGGCTGACCACCGTCGTCGCGCACCCGGGAGACAACCTCGTGGCGGTCGTCCCAAGTTGCTGGGCTCCCGCTGCTCCCGGCGGCGCGGGGAACGCATGGCACGAGGCGCGGGGCGGGGGTCGCCCCACGTCGGTTCCGTGTCACTTAGAGGGTGCCCGCTTATGGCCCACAGTCCTGCCACTCTCCTGCCCAATGTCACGAACTTTCCATTCGAGTTGGCGAAATGGATCGTGATCGAGTACAGTAGGCCGGCCTCGGGGAGGCTTTGCCCGCCTCCGAGAGGGAAGCCCTAGAGCGCCCGGCCGCGGCGCTGCGGCAGAGGGTGTTGCCCGGGCCACCCCCCAGGCCACCCCCGCGCTCTCGCCAACCGCCTTCGACCACCCTCAAAGGCCCGGCCATGTGGATCTCACCTCGAGAACCAGGACGGGGGACGGGTACGGACGCGGCGGCTCGCCCGGCTCGAGCTGCCCTGAACGTCGCAGCGTTCACCTCAGACTGGTACTGGTCACACGCAGGTGCCCTGCTGCACTGTTCTCCTCGAGAGGCACGACGCTCCTCGCGCCCGGCCCGGCCTCTTTTGACAGCCACTTCCTCGTCGACGACGGGGAGGTGCCCGTGACGAACAGTCCGCCGTCCCGCTGGTCCACGCTAGAACCCGGCAGCGCGCTCGGGACAGACTGGCAGGGCTGAGGCCGCGGCGCTGTGGGCGCGCCGCCCAGATCACGTCCGACCCCCGCCCTTGCCTCTTCTGCAGCCCTTCGGCCACCCCCAGCTGATTCCTTACATCTGCACACTTCGGTCTTTGCTTTCAGATTTTTATTCAATAGTTCAATGAACAGTTTGGAAAAATACAATTATTGTAATTAGGAACCACAAGCCGTGTGGTGGTTTTAAATTTCACACTACCCTAAATCACTACAGTGATAGAAAATAACATGTGTACTGATGACTTATGGCATATGCCTCAGCGATATCCCTCGATAAATATCCTTAACAAATCACAGGTACCAGGTGGCTTAAAATCCTCCTCATCCAATTCAGATATACTGTACCGAAAACACACGTTTTGGGCGGGTAGCATACTCGGAGCCACGCGGCCATGGTTTAAGAGGATATGCAAACCCGCCCGAGCACGTGCATGCGGTACAGTACATCTACAAGGAAGACGGAGCTTTTCGGTCACCACCGGTAGAACAGGAATGCAATTATTATTACAAAAAAATACAGTAGAGGCAATTTGAAAATTAGTCTTATAAATTAGTGTTGATACTAGTTTTGGTAGCGCGGGCTAGATATGCTCTCCATTGAGTGTGCTCAGGCTAGGCAGGATCGCAAGCACCTTCTTCTGGAATTCTTTTTGGTCTCCCTTAGCAACAGGATTGCCTCTAAGGTCGAGGATTTGTAAGCAGGGACAGGCAGACAAGGTTGCCAAACACTCCAAATCATCCAGGGCGTTTTCCCGTAGCGAGAGGCTGCGTAAACTAGGCATAGCCGGCCACCCAGCAAGGGAGGACACCTCATTCCGGTCCAGCGACAGAGACTAAAACCAATAATTGTGGTGTCAGTTTATACAAAATTGCGCTCATTGAATATTATATTTTCTACAAGTGCAACAAAAATGGAGTTTACCTCGCAACACTGAAGAGCGGCCAGGTGGGAGAGGGGCCTTCGCAGGTGGTTGTCATTGAGGATAAGGGTCTTCACGAGGGCGAGCAGGGGCGCGTGGTAGAGGGCAGTCAGCGACAACCCGGTGAGGTCCACGACGTCACCCCGTTGGCGCTCTAAGGTGTACTCGACCAGAAGACGACTCCCTGGCAGGCATTCGAAAAGGTAACAGATAAGGATCACATGGTGGACGCACGGTGTCGCAGAATGGGAGAGGTGCTGCGACCAAATCCTTACTCAGGTCCCTGTAGTAGTTGGCGCGCTGGTAGTCCAGCTCCACCAGCTCGTCCAAGGTGTGCATAGTCTCTGCCTCGTACACGTGGCGGTCGATGGTTTGCATCAGCAGCACCGTCGTGAGCAACGTCCCTGCAACACCGTAGCCGTTTGTCAGTCGGCCGACCCGGGCGGCACTGGGATTAGAACCTATACTCGCAACAACCCCCGCCACTCACATTTGCTATCAGGGTCGAACTCGAGCAGCTGCTTGCACGCGTCCAACTCCTCCAGCATGACCGAGGACAGGGCCGGAGACAGGGGCGCGCCAAAGTCTGGGGCCACGGCGAGCAGCGCGCTCAAGCCGTCGGCGGACACCTCGAGCTCCGCGGTGACGCTGTGCCCGTCCACATCCAGCCCGAGGTACACAGGCCCGGGCAACGGTTGGGGCAGTGGCAATGTCGGCGTGAACACCTGCGAGAGAGGGACGGTGGGCAGTGTTAGGATCGTCCAGAAAGTACGTCCGTCATTCGCCGCTACGAAACTGCAAAGTTAGGCCGACGCAAGCTCTCATGGCGCCTGGTAGGTAGGCAACATCTTGCCTGCAGTGCATGCGCGTACTGCGGGTTGGCCTACCCCGGGTCTCGCAGGCGCCGAGCTCCCGTAATTTGCCGAATTGAAAAGAGATTGTAATGTAAAAAAATTTAAACCAGCAACAAGCTTAACTGCCGAACGAATTTGAGAAACACGGACGAGGATTCATGGGCTGGTTCGTGGTACGTGTGTGTTACCCACCCACACACTGCTGGAAGACTGCCCATCAGCGGTTCGCCACGTTCCTGCCAGAGGTTCCCTCCCGGCCCCAATCAGGAACTGGAGACCGAGCGGCGCGCGGATTGGGTGCACCAGGGTCGCCAAGCACCTCCCCGTCGAGAGCAGGGCGCGGGTAATGGCCTGGCAGGGGCGACTGCGCCCCAGCAGCCAGCGCTGGTAGAACCACGCGCTCTGGTCTGTCGGGTCCGTGAAAGCCGCGTTCTGCACCAGCTCCAGCTCTGCAGGCCAAAAGCCGAGAAGAAATGTTAGAGGTGAAACGCGAATCACCGACCTGAAAGTACGCGCGGTCGAACTCTTACCCTCCTTATGTTTGGCCTCCGTGACAGGGCGCACACCCATCGGGTCGGGCTGCACCACGGGCAGAAGTTTGCTCCGGTAGTGCCAGCATGAGTAGTTGGAGAAGTTGACGGCGATCTTCTCGTCCGTGAAGTCCAGCTCCTTCTGTGCCGGAACCTGAGCACGGCGGACCACGAAGCGCCGGTAGTCCCAGCAGTGGACTGCAAAGTTGTCACGGGTTGAGATATGCGGTGGGTTCAAACGGGATGTTTTTCGAATAGAATTTTCATACTTTGAAAATTCTGTCCAAGAGATACTATAGTACAGTCAATTCTCGTTAGTGCGACTCAGCGGGCAACAGGGGACCAAATCGTTATAACGGGGAAATCGTAGTAGCGGATTTCCCCGTTATAACGATTTTACCGTTTTTTTGGTGAAAAATCGTTGTATCCGGGAAAACCGACAATTTAGCAGAGTTTTAGTACGTGTAAGCTACCATAAGCTATTAAACAGTGCCTTATACATTTATTACACTAAGCATACCCCGAATTTCCATAGAAAAGTTAGCCCTTGTGATGTTTCAAAATAAGTGACTTCTTTACCAAATCTTAAATTTAGGTCATGTTATTACTTGACAGTATGTTGGCTGTTACATTACTCTATTGTACAATATTCTATTGTAAATTTTGAACTGTTTGTACCGGGTGTTGCATAAAAGACACAGGTGCGGGCGGGCGTGCCTACCCGCTCTGCCCGTAAGGCGCCATAGCCCCTTGGGTAGGCAAACCCGCCCGCACCTGTGTCTTTTATGCAACACCCGGTACAGTAAAAATATTTTACACTTTGATTCAATGGCTTATATTCTAACCCAATATCATGTACTACGGTTCCTTTGTACAATTATGTAGTTGGCACTGTTTATCCAGGTTCGAGCGACCCGTTTTAGCCCATAAGTCGGGCGAGTTTGCACTAAAAATCGTTCAATCCGGTAAAAATTTTCGTTAGGGACGCCCCAAACCCGTCGTTCTAAGGGGTTTTTCGTTATAAACGGGATTCGCTATACACGGGATTTTTAGCATACAAAAGCATGCAAATGACATGGGACAACGGAAAAAAATCGTTATAACGGGGTAATCGTTGTATCCGGGCGTCGCACTAACGAGAATTGACTGTACTCACAGTTGCGCTCGTCCAGGCTGAGGAATTTAGTGCAAAGGGTGAGCTCTCGCTGCCAATCCGGGCGGGGCATGTGGTCCATGGTCCAGGAACGGTGGTGCCAGGCGCAGTAGGACTTGGGATTGGCACGAAGGCACGTCTCAGTAAGGAAACGCTCCGACTCCAAGCGCCTCTGCAGCTCATCCTCACTCCTGCTCAGGATTGCAACACGCAAAACTTAAGTGGGTAAACAAATGAACTGGTCAGCCATTTAAAGTCCTAGAATAGCAGGCACGACAGGAACTACTCACACAACCTCCTTTAGGTGTTCCAAAATTTCTCTTCGGTAGTTCCATAACGAGTGGATATCGGGAATCATTTCTAAGATTTGCTGAGAGATTTGAAGTCCTTCCTCATCCTTTTCACCCGCTTGCCTCTATAATAATTATAATTTTAAAAAACATAGTTTTCACAAGTTTGTTTGTTTTTATCAAAAATTAAACACATTAAAGTTTCTTTATTTTTGTTTTGTTTTGGGGTCCGTTACCTTTTCAACAATCCTGCCAAATGCCGCTCTGTACTGCTTGACTTTCTGAGCACGTTTCTGTCGCTTCTCCTCCTCCTGCTCCTTGGTTGTCTTCACCTTGAGTCTTCCATGCTAAAAACAGAAAATTTAGGAGTTGAGTAACATATTTTTTGTTCTACATTTCTTAGTTGTTCATCCCATTAGAAATATGGTATGCCAGCTACTTAGTCACAAGATGTACCTCTTGCTCTGCAGTAGTGCCATTACATCATTTCTCTGATAATCTGATGTAAACTGAATTTATTCAAGAGAGCACTTCATTCTCTGAATCCTTAACATATCTCATCTCCTGAGGTCTCAGTTAAGTTTTGTAACATCGATGCAACCGATTTAATAACAAATTTTTGAAAGAACACCAATGATAACACAGGAATAGGAGTAAAGAAGAACCAAAATTATGATAACATAGATATTTTTTATTTTTGTAATAGAGTTACAGGTACATAAGCAAACATAACTGCACACCACCAAATAGGTGACACTGTCAGATTTTTCACTCCTATCCAATGCCCAAACAAACGTCTCTGATAATTGTACAATCAGCAAGATCAAGTTTGACTAGACAAAATTAAGTGAGAGCTGACAATATCTTTCTTCTCCAATTGAGCAAAAATCAATACAACCTCAACTCTTTTAGGTGGAATGCTTATACCTAATATACCCCATAAAACATATATGATAAATAATATTGTGCAAAATTTTTGTTTCCACATGACACTAGAACACATTTTTAATGCAACAACATAAAAACCTAAGCCAATTTTCACAAAAGCTTCGGATAAATAAAAGAAATAAGGCAGCATTTTGCAACAATTATTTTGTAAAAGTACACAAGACAATTTTCTTGCTTGGAAAGGAGAAATTAATCTTCCCTCACCCTGGAGATAGACAAAAATAAAGAAACAAAACAAACAACAACAAAAAAAACAACTTAGATTTCTCACTTATTGCATGAGATGAGAATGAGTAGAATAAAATGCAGATAGAAAAAAGTTGTAACTTGTACTTTACATGAGCAATTTTAAATTGCTAGTCCTAATCCATATGAGATAAGAAATAACAAAGGAAATAAAAGAACAATGCCATTCATAACAAAGTACTTCAAACAGAGTGAAGTTTTGTAACCCGTAGATATCTTTAACAATGGCACAAAAGTAAAGCTCAAAGTTACTACAGTATTAAAAAAAAATTATGAGAGAGAAGAATGAGTTACATGAGAAACGAATTTAAGGTACAAAGAGATAAGCTACATCTAGGGTTGTTCTCACATATCTGCATCCTCATCAGCCATAAGGACATTTATACAAAAAAAAAAATATAACGCACACACAACATACTAGACACATAAAGTTTTAGACGCTATAATTCAATGAAGGTCCACTACCTATACTTTGGAATTATCACGAGACACAACGAATCCAATTTAAATGAATACAAGAATAATGTTGAATCAAGAAATTTACAGTTAAAAATTGCACCAAAAATTTAACAGTTTGCTCAAAACTCTCGGGTGTTATGACAGTTGAATTTAAGTGCCAAACTTGCATGGAAAAAACTAAAACCATTACAAAGAAAAAAAACAACAGTACTAGCTCTCTGTTTTTGAGTTCCATTTATGCTCCAGAAATTCAATCTGTCTGATAATTTGATCCCTTTCTTTCAGGGTTTTCCAGGCCTGATCAACATCTTCCTGTGAAATTGTTTGCTTGGCAAGTTTAGCAGATGTACGAGTGTGATAAATGTCAATGACAGAGTCATCAACTTCTTGGAGCTTCCTCTTTAAATTTTGAATTTTGAACTGTTTGGCCATAATATTTGTTAGATTTACCAGGGTACAGCTGTTATGGTCCACAACTAACTTCAGTTCTGCTTGGGTTCTTTTCAATTCTTCTAATACACTCTGAGAGGGAACTACACTTCTACTGGAAGTTTCAAATTCCCCCAGTGCCTCCTTCTCCAGACGGAACTTTCTGTCCAAGCACCTCCTTTGGTGCTTTCGTGGAATGTCACTGCTGGTGCTTGAACTACTAACAGAATTTGGGCGAGATGTTTTCAAAGATGTTTTGTCATCTTCCTCTTTTTCAACTTTTACTATGACATTACTGTCCTTGCTTTCCTGTAAAGGTACAACTGGAGGGGGAATTTCTCCCAAAAGGGCTGCCATCAGCTTACTGGTGGCTGGTGTTGGAGGAGGGGACACAGGTGGAGGGAGTCTCTCAGCACTTGTACAAAGAGTCCGCTTAAGGGCCAAAGAACATTCCCGAAATTTCCTTCTAATTGCACTGCCAATACTCTCAGAGGTACGAGCAGTATTAGGAGATACAGGGGAGTTAGATGTTGTCGGGGAAGAAGCCGAAGAAGAGGCAGTGCAGGAATCCTGATTTTCCATTAAATTTTTCAAATCCCATTCTTTTGTAAAATGCTCGCCTAGGGGAGGTATGTTATACAATAATGGGACCTCAGTTTGATTTTGACTCAGGGTATCGCAGATTACATTGTAAGTATCATTTGAGATATCGCAACAATACGGATCAAGGGCATTCCAGAATTTGTGTGACACAAAATCCTTCTCTAATTGTTTACCACGTGGCTTTGTCTTAGGAGCAACATCAGGTCTTTTCTTAAGCATTTTTGAACGTTTGCACGGAGGTGGGGAAGAGTTTGGAGATGGAGCAGTGGGTGGCACTTTTCCCAACTTCTTTATAGGGACTTGGACAGGTGGCCGGCTTATTGACAGCTTGTCGTCAGAATTGGGTGGAGTAGGAGCTGGTGATGGAGCTGGGGCCGATATAACAGCACGTGTCTTGCGCTGTTTACGCCCCCTACCCGAAGGAACCGTTTCCAAACTTTTCAGAACAGTCAGCTGATCATTCATCTGAGACAAGCGCACCACAACAGAACTGAGCAGAGTTTCTAGCTCAAGCTGAAGAGCATCCAAATCCTCGCATCCAAGAATCCGTATGCCCGCCTCCTCATCCTTACACTCTTTCACTGTTCCCATGCGAGGCAGTGCCTCACTGGACACCCGTCGCAGTGAGGGCCATGGGATGAGGCATGGCTCAACACCAGCCCCTGGCCCTGAACTTGAACCTGTCACTGCCCGAGTAGCTTTCGCTGGGGCCGAGGCTGTTGGGGCACGACTTGCCACTCGCTTCTTCTTGAAGGGGCGACCCCGCTTTTGAGTCTTCTTCGCCATTCTGTCGGATCACACGCGATCGAACACGACGACTTTCGAAGAAACACCGTCACCACCTACGCCCCTTAAAACGGAGGGAAGATTTCATGCCATTTCAACTACCCACCATTTTGGATTTGTCCGAAAAGCCCGTGCCTTGTCAACGTAGAATGACAACACTACTCGTCTCGTCTGCTTATGTTTTGTTTTTTTGTTGAACCGGAACAGTTGACAAACGCATTTCTATTTTCTGTGAATACCTAAATCTTGCTTATTGCCAGGTGTGTTGTGTTGTTAGCTGTAACTGCTTACCGGTTGCTGCTTCATTATTGTTTGAATTTAAAGTTTGAAATTGAATTGGGTTGACTGTTTGAATTATTTATTTAAGTTTGATCAAGCGAAAGCATTAGCCTAAGCATGGAGTCCATGCATGAAGCGGCACGCCTGAAATGATGCTTAGAATCCCAAACACCAACACCTCAAACATCTATTTTCAAGAATTCTAAAATAATTGTTTAATTTCTTCCTTATTTATAAAATATATCTTCGCCATGCCTAGAACTGTCATGTAAGCGGGCGGTATAAAGTATATGTTGTAGTTTTCAGTTTTAATTTATGTCTTCCGCCAAATTATTTTTACTTCATTATTCAATTTCATTTAATTTTAGGCAACTTGAAATGAACGATTCACCATTACTAAGAAAAGACACTATGAAACATCGAATTTCTAAATGGAGCAGCTTCTTTGAGAAGCTCGAAAATAAGGTAAAATATGAAATAAAATATAAATACAACTGGATTGCTTTAAATGGTCTCACTGTACTTTTTGTCGATTAGGTTCACAACTCTCTTCATGAGGAATCTGACACAGAAGAAATCTCTTTTGAAACATTTGCTGGTAGGAAAGAAACAACTTCAATTTTGGAGTCATCATTTATTAATTGATTTATCTTAATTTATATCTAATACGTTTCCTTGATTTTTTAAAAATAAAAGTTGACCCAAAGTTTAAGTCTGCAGACGAAGAGTATAGAAAAGCCAGAGTATCATTATTGCAAGAGCTTGGTATCACTGAAGATGAAGTGTCACAAGTTGCAAGTAAAGATAATGATGAAGGCAGCGAGGAAGACTCTGCTGGTGCAACTACGTCTGATGAACAGGGTAGTGAGAGCTCTGATAATGAAGTCAGCTGCGATGAAGGCAGTCAGAAAGACTCTGCCTCTGATGATGAACATGGTTGTGAGAGATCTGATAAAGGAGTTGGCCCTCAAAATAAAAAAGAATTTGGAAAATCGCTGAAACATCTCCGTAAAGGAAAAGTATCATTACTACAGGAAGATAGTAATTCTGAAGATGAATTAGCTCAAGTGAAAGGCAGCGATATTGATAAAGACTGTGCTGCAATTGAATCTGACGACGAGCAGAGTAGTCAAAGCTCAGATGATGACTTTAGCCCCAAATACAAAATAGATCCAGAAACATCACTGAGACAGCTCAGAAAAGAAAAAATTTCATTTCTACAGGAAGACAGTGTTTCTGATGATAAATTGGCTCAAAATGAAGGTAGAGTTATTGACAAAGACTGTGCTGCTATCGTATCTGGCAACAAGCAGAGTAGTCAAAGCACTAATGAAGATTCAGATAACCCATCTAAATTAGGTAAAAATTTGGATAAAATCCTAAAATTTAACAAGAACCAAGTTGATGAATCAATATCAAATTTAGGACAGTGTGAAAACTCGGAAAACACCTTTAGATATAAGAGACTAGAATCAACACTCAATGATGTGGAGAGTGGGTGTGAACACACACCGTCCAAACTCAACACTTTAACTTCACTTGAAAATCTGAATTATTCAAGTACTAGTAGTACCAAAAGATTTCAGTTGGTAAAGGGAAATCAAAACAAAGAAAGAAATTCCTCATGTAGCTCTCTCATTTCAAAGAGAACTGCAAAGAGTTTATTAAGGAATCTGGAAACTGCAGATAATAATGGAGCAGAAAACATTCCTGTAAGTAATCTTGTGCTTCATGGGGGCCAACACACCTCTCCTGAGAGAACCAATTTGAAGAAGAAAAGGACAGGTGATACCTCAAAGACGTGTCACAGAAAAATTTATAGCAAAACTTTGAGGGGTGGAGTTGATGGAATCCTAATCAATGACAGTTCTTTGCCCTTTAATTCTGTCTGCACTAGACACAAAGATGATGGGTCACTGAGACCAAATGTCAAGGAAACAGAGATACAGGATACATCTGGGATTTACACGCCACATCCACAAGACTCGTCAACACAACAAGGTAAAATAAAGTTTCTAATAAATTCTTAAATCACAAAATATTTACATTTTATTGGACAGCGTAATTAAAATTTGTCTGTCTATGTTTATGTCTTTAGATTTTAATAACAAGGTGCCTGAGAGCAAAGCTGATATTATTGAGATGTGTAAGTTTTTATCCCTTGTCTGACCTACTTGAAATGGGAACTTAGCTTCAAGAACTACAATTAACTTCACTAGCAGGTAAAGGAACTGTGTGTGTTCTTGATGCAGTATTTTGATTTCTTTCAGATAATCAATATGCACTGTGGAAACTTCAGAAGAGACGAAAATCAGGATGTGGATCTCTTCATATAGTTTCAAATTTAAATGAAGAACCGTCAGATGAAAACAAATTGGTGCCCAGTAAGGAGAACTTTGTTAGAGTATTTGAAAGTTTTCTATCTTGCCTTATCATTAATAATATTTTCTCTGCAGTTTCATCACCAGTTGTGCACAAGCCTGTGCTAACACCGCGAAGATTCTCATTGAAAAAGACGGTATACTAGATCTCTGTGGCCCATGTTTTATTGATAGTCCCTACAACCGTTAAACAATGATTGTCGCCATGTTCTTTTTAATTGTGTCTATCATCAATTTTAATCTCTATCCAAGATTTCTTGGCATAGTTAAAATTTTAAAAGAATTATTATAGCTAATTAAAATATATATGATCTTGTGTTACATGTACAGTACTAGTTTTATCTCTTAATTATTAATGTATACCTGCTAAGCACAACTGTACATTTATCAGTCAAGCATGAAAAACATTTTTTAGTCAGTCAATTTTTGGTCAGACTACATACTTACCATTTAGCTTATAACTATAGAAAAGATACAAGTAAAGTCAGAAAAATTTGGCTGTTGTGGTAACCACTATCATAATAGATGCTAAAAGTAAGTAAACATTCTCCAGAAAAATGATACCCTACAAGCCAATAATTTTCTTTTAAAATAAAGACATATAAGTAGAACAGTTAAAAAAAAAAAAAAAAAAAAAGATATCACAGCAAGAAATCACAATTTTTTAACTGTTCTCTCCCAAGGGAAAAATAATTCTAAAAATTTACTTTAAAATGATGATAATAAGTACATCAATCTAAAAACTGATAACGCAGCTACATACTGTACTTTACTTACCCTATTCTAAGCTGCACCTATTCTTCTGATTTTGAAACCCAAAAGTAGGGGTCTAGCTTAGAATCGAGTGCCCGTTTTGAAGGGACCATATGGAAGTCTTTCATTTTACTCCCCTTTACGATTTGAGGTGCGACTGATTCACATGCGGCTTGGAATTGAATAAGTACCAAAGTACCATTAGCTACCTGGCTGCAGACTCAATTGATCATTTGCAGCTCTGTACTTTGCTGCCCACGAGGCTGCCCAACTTCATTACCACTCTCCTCTCTTTTGCTTCTTGTTAAAAGAACAGGGCCTAAATGTTGTATTGCGATTGCGCCAATTGGAGCAGTCAGAATTATTGACAAAACTGCAATTGTCAGTACTTGACTGGCATAGTGAATTGTTGTATGATCATCAGTAGACCGCGCCATATCCAGTGCAACTGGTCCTAAAACAGCCTTAAAAAAAATA
>NW_026267137.1:1576492-1580050 GCF_000697945.3 Frankliniella occidentalis
AATTAAGACTAATTTGAAAATACAATGTTGGTTCAAAACCATATCTGCCATCACAATAAGCATTTACACATACCCATAATGTTGACCGTCATAGTCCAGTGCAACTGGTCCTAAAACAGCCTTAAAAAAAATATAAATATATAAATTAAAAAACATGCAACTGAATATTCCGCTCAGTAAAAGATATTACAGGGAATCTGAAATCTATTGGTGAGAGAAAAAAGTTCACTAACCTGCACCGTTGCCTTAGGTAACCAGGATAAACCAACAAATAAAGTTTCTTTTAAGTTGAATCCACAACCTTGCACAGCTAAACAGCAAATACATATTCGCACCTGTGAATGAAGTATTGAGTAATGCAAGTTTTCCAACGAACAAACATAATATTATAGTTTTCAAAACAAACACAAACCAGAACGCCCACAAATATGATACCAAGACCTAGCAAGGTATTGTCAAGATCCAGAGTTTTCAGATTAATTTCCGTTCCAATAAGTGCAAATAGAAAAGGTTGAAAAAACAACCAGCACTCATTCATGTTGACCAAAACAGGTGCCTGAAGAAAAATTTAATGTATGATTAGAGCTTGGTGCAAATTTTTTAAAGAAATGGATAGCTGTGAAAGGCCTTACATAAGAAGTTACAGGACTGAAAGCTTTCCAGCCACAGGCCGCAACAAAGGAACCAACGATACATCCTAGGGGTCCAGCACCAGTATAATCAACAAGTTGACTCCCAAGGACAGTCAAGAGACCACTAGCACCAACCATGATTGTGCGCAATTGGGTAACAGAGCTCTACAAAGAAATTATTATAACAACTATGCAATCTAGTTATGTATGTCGTTAGAATTTTTTTAATACAATCAACTTTGAAAAAAGTCGAGCATTGAAAAACGGTCTTACCTCTTCCCAGTGAGGAATGTAAATTGAGATAATCCCCATTAAAAAGCCCCATGTTATTCCTATCAATACCTCGGAAGGGCCTTGCATAATAACTTCAGTAACAGAACCTTTAAAGAAATAGTCATAGTATTTTTAGATGGTATGTAAATAAAATAAATTAATTACATAAAGATGTGAAAGATAGACCAACCTTTTGAAAATATTGTTGAAAGAACCACTCCAAACACAGTGATTGAAAAAATATTATCAATACTGCTTGAAGCAATCACTAGGGTGGCAACACCCTTATTCTCACCATAGCCATTAGACTGAAGCACAATGAGAGAAGGTACAACCACTGCAGGTGAGACAGATGCAACAACAAAACTAAAGCAAAAAGTTTAGATTAGATCATCTAATAGAAGATTACATGGTTATAATACAGATAAAAACATTGCAAATCTTAAGAGTGTTACTCAGTGTTTAACAAATCTTACCCCAACAAAAATCCCCACTGCCAAGGGAAGTTTAAAAGGAAGTGGGACATGACTGCCACAGTGGCTGCCTCTATAGTGCATGGAATCAGAGAGAGCCGCACAACAACCATACTTAGACGAAGGAGGGCAGAAGCATCAAGTCCCAAACCAGCACGGATAAGAATCATTGTCATGGCAGTAGTCCTAGCAAAGTAAAATAAGCAAGTTAAAATTACATGCGATGTCAGGTTGAGGAAGTCATGAGGTATTTAGCAGCTCATGTCTATCAAAGAATCAGTTTAAAATTTATACCTCAAAGTGGCAGTGAATTTAAGAAATAGGCCTTCAGCATGAAAAAAGCCAACATGCCTTAACAATACACCAGCTAATAGCATGCCTAGCAATGGTGGAAGACGAGCAAAACCTGTAACTACGCCAAATAACTGTGCAGTTATGTAGAGTCCAGCAAGTTGAAGAGCTGAGTCACGAATTGACTCAGCCCAGGGGAAAGAAATAACAACATAAAACAGAGCACCAAGCATTGCATAAATCTCTAAACGAGTGGCCAGAAAGTGAAGTTTTGTCATCATTGGACAAATCAAGTTCGGGGAAACATTGGCACTAATTTTTGATAAAGTCCTGAAACAAAATAAGATAATGATACATACTGTAGTTGTATTACAACAAAAGCATTAATTTGCATGTGTGAGGAGATTTACTTTATGCAACAATGAACTTTTGCATCTTCGATTGCTGTTGGTTCTCGATCAGTCTTCTGGTTGCTTGCAGAATCATCAGTAATAGTTGCCGACGTCTGTCCATTTTCTTCCAGATCTTGCTGTGTTGTTCTAGTGTCACTGACAACCTCTGGAGGATTCATGTTTAAATCTAACTCAGAAATGAAACCTGTTTTGAACCTAGTATTTGAAAAAGCAAGAAAGCAGAAGCCAGTGATCAGACTTCCTTTTGCCGGCGCTGCAAAGACTGCAAAGGCAATGCTTCATGCCCTCACACAAAGCGTCTTAAGTGAAGGTTCAATTGACGACGAAGGGTTAATTGAAGATGCCACCACGCGCATGACACATGACTAGACTACAAGCGGTGCAGCGTATCGTAAAGAAAGATGAAAGTAAACAAACACTTCCTTTCGAAGAAAACAAAAAAGCAGTAGACACAGCCACGGACCTTTCAGATCTGTCCACCATTCACCGGTGGCGCCACAGTCGAGAAGAGATGAGACAGCCGTAAAAAGAAAAAAAAAGCAAATGAAGAGAAATAGCTGCAGGATTACCTTGCCTGTATGCTAGATTGCCATACCCACCTCACTTTACACAGCCTACCCCCACCACGCCTGCCGGCCCGTGCGCGAGCCCGATGCGCGGCGGCTGCAGGCTGCAGCTCGCAGCTCCAAGTCTGGTGGTGGCTGATCAGCGCAGAGGCGGCTTCAAATTTAATTTTCTGAATTTGTTCGGGATTTTTGTGGAACATGCTTAATTGCAGAGGATGTTCCAAGGTAGAAAGTCCAGTAGTGAATCAAGTTTGATCGTTGTCAATTCACTTAAATATCAAGATAGATCAAGTTCATTGTGCGATTCTGGTATCTTGTTCACCTCTTGAAAAGTAAACCGTAATATAACCCTTTCAGCAGTTATCTACTAGCGCAAAATACTGAGGGATGAGAGACGTAATGAGAATAATACATTAATTTATTTTCTTATCTACTAATCATCTAGTTGTTTCATTGGATCTAAACGATATAAACTTGTATTTCTTTCCGTTTTCTTTCCGGCACACTATATCAATGCCACTATTAATTAAATTAAAAAAGTGCTGCCTCTGAATTTTATCGTCTACTTTACTATACATCTTTTTTTTTGATATAGTAGCAGGGTTTAATACACTGGCAACTCGTTGCCTGTAAAATATTTCTCATGATGTGACTTATGCAACGTATTTCTTACAAAAATAATTTTACAAAGACTAATATTACATCTTTCAAAATTCTTGTTTTAACGGTCTTTGACCAAGGTTTTATCACTGTCAAAAGTAACACAAATTTGTTTAAGTGACGTCAATGATTCACTTTTACTTCCTTTTATAAATCTAACAAGATATTAACATTTTTTAATGAAAAAAGCAAAGCAAAGATGTATGCTTTTGTTCCAAGGTGCATGAGCAAACAAACAACAACATTCAAC
>NW_026267137.1:1583565-1605673 GCF_000697945.3 Frankliniella occidentalis
ATATAGTCCGGCACACGATTATTGACTTCTTTCAAAATATGATTCCTTGCATGCGAACAGAAAAATATTTTTTATGCATCATGTTTCTTTTTAAAATTGGTGTTTTACAATGGGCTTTGCTTTTAAATGACTCATATGGAATTGTCTTTACAATGTCAAATCAACTGATCCATATTAATTTGTTACACATATTTGGTAAATTGACAACAAACAAACTTTGCCTACAACTAGACATCCGACTCTGAACCATCCTCCACAATTAAGCATATTCCTCAAAAATCTCGAACAAAGTCAGAAAATTAAATTTTAGCATCATTTGCAGCTGCATGCAAAGTGCTGATCAGCCACCAGCGACTTGGCGCTGCAGCTGCCGCGCATCGGGTTCGCGCATGGGCCGGCGCGCGTGGTGGGGGTAGGCTGTGTAAAGTGAGGTGGGTATGGCAATCTAGCTGCCTGTATTACATTGAACTTCAACGTCCTCCTAGCAATCAGTTCATAGCTATAGACACAATTAGTGCATTTCGTCGAGACGGTTGAATCTTGTTGAATATTTTTCGAATAATTTTGAGTCGTTTCGGCTAGAGGTTGGCCGGCCTCGTACAAACAAAACAAACATTTTGTTCTCTACTTTTCTGCTATCTGACAATCTTTTGGAAAGGTGTCATTTTAAGTTGTTTTTTTTATTCATTAACTTATGTGCCATCTTTGCACTGCTTCGGTATAAGATTTTAGAATTGAAGTAAATCGTGTTGTTGTTTCATTCCTGAGTGATATCATATGTCATTGCAAAATTGCTTTTGATTTCTGAAAGAATTTGCTCCGCTCTGCTTTTGCTTAATGATGGACGCTACTACTAGTAGCTTTTGTGATTGCGAATCGGACTTGGACAATGTTAAATGCCATTGTGGAGAAGAGTTTGATGGTAAACTTTCTGTTAATTTCTGTTTCAGAACAGTTGTCTGGTGTCAGATAATTCATCAAAGTTTGTTAATCCCAAAATTTAACTCAAATAATCTCTTTCAGCTAATGAATGGTGGTGGGAGCATGCTCCATGTGACTCTACTGTCAGGCTAAGCTGCAACGAACGGGAAGTGCTTTTTAACCCTGTTTACAGTGTGGGTACAGCAGCTGTCAGGGGTACTATGCCATTAATTCAAGGAAGGCAATATCTGTGGGAAATCAAGATGCTCTCATCTATTCATGGTACAGATGTGGTTAGTGTCCTCAGCCAATTTACATTCACCATATTTTGTTTCTATAGTTTCTTTTCAATTGTACTTTGTTGTCTTCTAGGTTGTTGGCATTGGCACAGCTCATGTTGATCTCGCTGCTCACAGCCGAAAGTTTATTGCCCTTTTGGGTAATGATGCAGAATCATGGGGCTATTCGTACAAGGGAGATATCATTCATGGCGGAAGCCGTGAGCCTTATGGTCCAACTTTTGGGAAAGGAAGCATTGTTGGAGTGCATCTTAATATGTGGACAGGAACATTGGAGTTTTATTTAAATAGACAACGCTTAGGTAATTTGTATTTTCAAAACCAAGCATTACCTAGTTTATTAATTTTTTAAATCAGTTCTTGAAATAACACTTGAACTTTTTTTAGGTGTGGCTTTTAAAATACCGAAGAATCAGATTCTGTTTCCAATGATCTGTTCCACGATGGGGAATTCAGCTGTTAGACTAGTAACTACTATGTCTTGGGCAGCTTCACTTGAATTAACATGTTTGCAGTCTATTTCATCAATGCCATCACTTTCTGATATACCAGGGTTAAAGGCGATATGGGGTAGGACATTCTGGTGGCAGCAGGCAACAGGTATAATTTTTCTTTCTGTTTCCCATGCTATTATTTTCATTTCATATAAAAGTGGTTTATTAAAATTATTATTCTTTAATTCAGAGATAAAGAAAAAGTCTGAAGAACCTCAGTCAACTGAAGCAAACTATGAGTTAGAAATCATCAGTAGTGGTGAGGAAGAACAAGAAAAGATCTTGAGGACTCGCAAAGTTGTGCGAAGTATCACAAGGAGACGTAAGTACTGTCTGGCCAGGAACATTTTCATTACTCTGCTTATCTCGTCAATAAAATTTTAAACTTTTCTCTTGCAGGTCAATATGCTAAACTTTATTACTGATCACACATACAATCAGAGGTACAGAGTGTGAATGACGTGTGCTCACAATATTTTAAGATATTTTATATAATCCAGTGCTTCTATTTCCTGTAATTTTTCAGATTTATTTTTTATGTCTCAATTGTTACGTTTGTATGAGTTTTAGTGTTTTTCAGTACATAATTTTAAAGTCCAAATGAGATTTAATGTACATACTTATAAATCATTTGACAAATCTAAAATTGTCCTCCAATTTTCCCATCTAATTATGGACAATTTATTGTGATATGTTACCTGTGCCTGTACTGTACCTATTACCTCGTGAGGTGTTGTCTATCAATGAATCGTTTGACCTGAGCTGCTTTTAGAACTCACAGCTCTAAATACATATTTATGAGACGTACTAATTGTTTGATACCTGCTAGTCATCTAATGTAAATCTCTGATGTGGAAAGTTGATTGAAGGTGGTGCTTTTGTTTCAATTATGACAAATAATTACTGGACCAATTAAATGTAGAATTTAGGTAGCTCAAGCAAAGATTATGTTAAAACAAGAATCATTGCTTTTATTGGTATTAGTATATGTGAAATGTTTGTAGTCTATTTGAGTTCAACTCATAAATTATGTAAGGACTGATGTTAAAAAGACTGCAAGATATTTTTCCCTTTTTGAGTAGATTCTGCATAATTTCTAATTGAGTAATGTTGGCTAATGCTGATGGTAATAATAAAAATGTTAAAGATTTTACAAGTCATTGATTCCTTTTTTCATTCATTCTAAATTGGATACAATTAACTGTACATTGATTGTACAAATTAAGACTAATTTGAAAATACAATGTTGGTTCAAAACCATATCTGCCATCACAATAAGCATTTACACATACCCATAATGTTGACCGTCATAGTACGCTCTGTCACCATCTGTGGTCTTGTGTCTTAACCTTCTACCAATTGGTTCTAAATCTTCATAGCAAAATGGAAATACTTTTTCTATAACCCTTATTGCTTCATCTTCAGACAGTAATGAAGCAGCTATTACAGACTGCATTGCTCTTTCCTTTACACACAGAGCATGCATTTTACCATAGTCCTTTTTAATCAAATCCGTAAAGCTCACAAAGCCAGAGATAAATGAGTCAATGAGACTACAACTTGTAAGATTTATGGCACGAATCTCTGTGCATGCTAAATGTTCTGGTTTTTTAAAATCAGTATTATTTACGCAGTGATCAAACATGTGAATCAATTCGTGAGTCAAAATTGTAGCCATTTTACCACTACTGGCAACATTATTCTGACAGATTACAACTTGCTGCGTCTCAGCGTCATACCCCCCTAAAACTCCATCGCAACAGACTTCACAAGAAAAATTTCTACGGATGTCAACAGGGCTGCAAGAAAATTGAGAGACTGGGTAAACTTACAAACAATATTGAATCCTTCTAGAAAATTGTCAAGATGCACTGTGGATGACACCAGACAAACACATTGAAATGCAACTTACCAGCCAGAAGAATTTAATGCTCCAACCAACAGTTTTATTAAAGGCTCTGAAACACAGAAAATGTTGTTCATTATGAGATACAGGTAATATATGGTAACTATTTCAAGATACAAAATTCAGCTGTCTTCGGGCTACTTACCACTCTTAATAAGACTGTAAAGAGTTTTCTCACAAGAAAACCTGGTAATGTTTTCTCTACCATCAACCATCATAAGCATCCTAGACCAAGATGGTTTGTAGCGGACATTCCCTCTCTCCAAATAATATTGAGATGAGGGACTATTTTCAACAATGATATCTGAATAAACTTCTGGCTTTTCAGAAATATTTGGTTTTTTCCCCTTTACAGCTTGCGGCTGATCGGTAACCTCATCCTGCTGCATGAAACTTTTTTCCGTTGATCTCTGATCCTGTGAAGAGACACCTTCATGGCTCTTATTTTCGGGTTCAGCCGCAAAAACAAATGGTACTAGTTTTTTGAAAATTGGAAAAATCTCCATGACTTTCTAAAAAATTGCACATTAGAACACAAAGAACACAAAACACGGCTCGAGCCGCTGCTGAATCTGAAATCTGAACGCAAGCTGGTTGGAAAGCAGACGATGCCAACTAAACGCAGTACACCGAGGTTGTAGTGCTGATAGTCTCCCTGCTCTTCTGGCGGGTTTTGGAACTAAAAGTCATTATTTCCACTCTACTGAAGCATCATCAGCCATTCATCTGCAGCTTGTCCTGTTTTATTCCTTTCTAAGTTTTGTAAAATGTTTAGTTGAATGCATTAGATTTGGTTTTTACGACCATAAAATGACAATTTTACCGTGTTTCCTCGATCGTTTCCGCGCTATTCATGATACTGAAGCGGTATAGATGTAATCAATTCATGTGTGTCGTACTGTCGTCTCGGTCGTTTTTTCTTTACAATAAGTGTAAGTATTCTACTTTAAAACCAAAGTTCTCGTTTATTTTTTTATTAACTGGAACTGGTCGTATACTGTAAATTGACCAACAATTCCTGTACCCATCGCGTTTATCAGTGCTGACCTAGGCGGTGTTTGTTTGGCGCCGCTTGGTCTGCGGTGCCGGCTCGGCATGATTTATCAGTTTTGTATGATATTAATACATTTTTTAGAATTCTTTCCACTAAATTAGTTTCGGTCCAATTGTATTTTACTAACGTTCTGCCATATATATTATCGGGTGAGCCACTTGAGAGCGACGTCAGAATCCGGAGAACTATGCTGTGACTGGATAGAACTGATTTTTTTTTTTCAAGAATAAAAAAAAAAAAAATACATTTTGGTGCGTTACTGACAGAAACAGAAAGATGCAATCTTGGTTATTCTTGTTTCGCTTTCTAGTTAATTAAAATTGAAAATAAAAGACGAACCGTAAAGTCAATGGTTAGGTATACTAACATTTTTAAGGTTATGTTTTTTTTGACAATGTTGTCAACCTTACTACTTATTCCTCAATTTCTATGTTGGACGTTTTATATGCACTTGTATTATTCTATTAAAATGTGTGTATCTGAGATATATCCTGATTTGATTTCAAAATTGCTAATTTTATTGCAGATTAATAGCTTTGAGTAAAATGTCGAAGAGACCAGCTGAGAATTCCGATGGCAGTGGGCAGCCTCCTGTTAAAAAGGTCCAGTTTGAGCCAATGCGTATTGGACCAATTTCAACCCTTGAAGAAATGGACATGAAAGTTTTGCAATTTCAGAACAAGAAACTTGCCCAGGTTAGTTCACTTTCTACTGTTTGTTGTTCCTATTTTTAGGGGGGTTATTTATTGTCAAATTTCGGACATCTTTATCCTTCTCTAGTTCTAGTTCCTTAATTTCTCTTATTTACTGCAGAGACTTGAACAACGCCAGAGAGCAGAAGCTGAGTTGAGACAAAGAATTGAACAGCTTGAGAAAAGGCAAACTCAAGATGATGCTATGCTTAATGTGGTAAATAGATATTGGAATCAATTGAATGAAGATATCAGAGTCCTACTTCAACGCTTTGATGCTGAGACAGCAGATGAATCTGAAAACAAAAGTAAGACCCTGCTGTATTTTCCAAAGATAATCAAATCTACCACCATTTTTAGGGAAACTTTTGTACTAACATTGGCATTTACAGATGAAAATGAAGCAACAACTTCATTTTTGATGCAACTGTCCACATGGGATAAAGAGGAACTAGATGAAAAGCTTGCCAATAGAGTTCAAGTTTCAAAGAGAGCTGTGGCCAAGGTCATACAGGCCTTTGACAGATTAGGACAACGTAATGAAAAGATTACCCTCGCTTTGAAAGGGGAGCTAGATGGAGGTATCACTATCAATATTTGCTGTAAACATTTGTTCAAAATATTTACAATCTTTAGTGAATTATCCGCTTATAATTTTAATATTTTCCCCATGAAGATGAAGCCCCTAATATGGATGAGACGATTCGGCAGGCAAATATAGAAGTTCAAGCAGAGAACCGTAATTTGCAAGCTCTCAACACCTCATTACATGAGAAGTATCACACTATATCATTAAAAGTAGGGTTATTTTTCCTCTTTTCTGAGTCTGATCTCCATTCATTTCAATATGCTAGATCTAATCTAAATATTCATTGCTTTTAGCTTGCTGAACTTCAAGATCAAATAAATGGGAAAGAAACTGAAGCTGCAGAACTGCGTAATCAAATTGACGATTTGCAATATGAATATCAGAAGGTTTCACTGAGAAACGACAAATTAGAAACTTCTTTAGCTGACGCCATTGAGCAGTTGAAAACTTACCAACAAATGCAGCAACAACAACAAGTTAATGAAGGTAGTTCACAACCCAAACCTGTAAATGTTGTCTCCACAGTGTCCCAAAAAAAGGTTTGTTTTATAATCTCACATACTGAACGTATCAAATTATGATCTTCTTGAAATTACTGTCTCCTCTTTGTATTGGCTCATGATTTCAGGTTGAAGATTTACAAAAGGAGTGTGAAGAGCTTCGAGAACTCTCAAACAATAGGCTGCAGGAGCTTGATAAACTGCACATGCAACACAGAGAGACACTTAAAGAAGTTGAAAAGCTGAAAATGGATGTAAGTCCTGTTATTCTTTGGGTTATGATTTTTTTTTTTTTTAGAAAACTAACCACCTTTAAATTTCTCTGTACATTCAGATAAGGCAACTTCCAGAGAGTGTTGTTGTTGAAACTACCGAATACAAATGTCTCCAATCTCAATTTTCTGTTTTATACAATGAGTCAATGCAATTAAAAACACAGCTAGATGAAGCAAGGCAGCAATTACAAGGTAGCAAAAATGCTCATCTACGTCAAATAGAAATGATGGAGGTATGTGTTGTGTTCCATGTGCCTGAACTATTTGATCACCTTTATTTTAATAACTTATTAATTACATTTCTTTTTTTATATACATACAGAGTGAAGAGCTTTTGGCACAAAAGAAGCTCCGCACTGAAGTCATTCAATTAGAGGATCTTCTAGCCCAACTTCGTAAAGAGTATGAAATGTTACGCATTGAATTTGAACAAAATCTTGCAGCTAATGAACAAACAGGGCCAATTAATCGTGAGATGAGGCACCTTATCACCTCTCTTCAAAACCATAACCAGCAATTAAAGGGTGAGGTCCATCGCTACAAAAGGAAGTACAAAGAGGCCAATAGTGAAATCCCAAAGGTAAAAAGAATTGTATTTGATGCAACGTGATAGTAGAACCTAGGTTCTAATATCATGACTTCTCTCATGTGTGAAATTTCTGTTAAGCAAGAACTTTTTTTGTGTGTTTAGTTGAAGAGAGAAATTGAAGAACTTCAGCAAAAATTAGAAGAACATGCAGCTTCTGAAAAACAAGAATGTGCATCAAGTGAATCTTCCGTCAAAGAGGAAGAAGAAGCAAGCTCAGACCTCTCAGCAAGCGTAAAAGATGAAACTATGTCCATTAAAAAGGAAGGGAGTGGCGATGAAAATGAGGTTTGTTGTTTGTTTTCAGACTGCTTCACCCTCTCATTTCTAAACTATAGTGTCAACATTTTTTGTTTTATTTATTAGCAGCCAGAAGAGCCTGAAATCGACCCTTCATCCATGGATACGTCTCTTATGTCCCCCAAAGACACTAAAGACATCAAGCCGGGTGCGCCTGTCCCAGCTCAGCCTGGTGCTCAGGCCCAGGTTAGTTTATATTTCTACCCTTTTTTTTCTGACTAATCCTCCTCTCTCAATATTCGTGAAATTTACCCTCCCTATTTTCTCAGCCTACTGCTCGACCAACTCAAGGTGCCACTCCAACACCTGGAGCTGTAAACGATGTCAAGAAAGAGGTGAAATGTGAACCAGACCCACAACGGCCGAAAGATGCCAAGGGACCTGAATCAGATTTAGTTCGTGAGCTACGTGGTCAATTGAAGTAAGTATTTATTTCCATTAGATCTTACTTCACCCTTTTGCATTACAATGTTTTACATTTTTTCTGGAATGGTTACAGGAAAGCTCTTAATGATCAAAAGGAAATGAAGCTACTCCTGGATATGTACAAAGGAGTTAGCAAAGAGCAAAGAGACAAAGTTCAGTTAATGGCACAAGAAAAGAAAAACCGTGCAGAACTGGAAGAGTTGCGCCAACAAATAAAAAAGATTCAGGTATGGGTAGTATTTGGTTTTTCTTATCTATGTGAGTGGAAAGATATCTGAACCTCTGACAAACAGCCAACAAGCCTTCACTTATCTTGAAGAACATGCAAATCATTTCTCTTGTGATTTAATTTACTGTTATACATGTAACTGTAAATCGGGAGTTGACCAATTAAACCTAGGTTTTACTGGGGCAGTTTGGTATAAGCCCAATGTAGGATGGTGGGTCCAGGGTTTGACCTGTTATGTTGGTATAATTAGGCTTTTACCTAGCGCAATTGCTTTGATCTTTTACAAACCACTTTCTGGATTTTTTATTGGGGAAGTTTTGCCTGGTTTTGAGGCTCTCCAAACCGCAACTCTGCTTGCATACTGTATAGACACCGTTTTACACGCAGTTTTGACACCTCGTAACACGGGGGCCGACTTATATGGCGGAATTCACGAAACAGACACAATTTTCTCAATTTCAATATTTAAAATTTTCCAGGAAAGCAAACGTGAAGACAGAAAGAAATTGGCTGATGAAGATGCTATGCGTAAAATAAAACAGTTGGAAGATCAAGGTTATCAGCTTCAAAAGCAATTGGCAACTCATAAACAGGTATTTGTTAGCATACCCATATAGTTGCTACTGTACTTTGCTGTCAATCTCAAATCTTTCTAATTTATTGCAATTTACATTAAAGGAAGAAGAGGCCTTGTTGAATGAAATGGAGGTAACAGGACAAGCCTTTGAAGATATGCAAGAGCAAAATTCAAGGCTTATTCAACAGCTTAGGGAAAAAGATGATGCTAATTTTAAATTAATGACTGAAAGAATCAAATCAAATCAACTTCATAAATTAGCAAGAGAAGAAAAAGATGTATTGAAGGAACAAGTAAGTATAATTTTCATCATTTGCATCCTCACTCAGTTTTAAATGTATACTTAACATCAGAATATTTCAACTGAATACTTTCAACACTTCATTTGAATTTCAGGTAATGACAATGACTACTCAAGTAGAAGCTACCAATCAGGTAGTCCGCAAGCTAGAAGAAAAAGAACGAATACTTCAAAATTCTCTGGCAACTGTGGAGAAAGAGCTTGCTTTGCGGCAGCAAGCAATGGAAATGCACAAGAGAAAGGCTATTGAGAGTGCTCAATCTGCTGCAGATTTAAAACTTCATCTAGGTAAGAATTGTATTAATTTTACAATAGGCACCATAGTACAAAATTTTCATGAACCGCTTTTTTTTTTTTTTAAATTAACTCATTTTACTTTTCTGCAGAAAAGTACCATGCTCAGATGAAAGAAGCGCAACAAGTTGTTACTGAGAAGACTAGCTCTCTTGAAGCAGAGGCTTATAAAACCAAGAGACTTCAGGTAAATCATTTTGAAAGTGCTGATTGTCAATGGTATTGTTTTACTAATGTACTAATTTTCTTGTTGAAAATTTGTATTCTGCAGGAAGAGATTGCACAGCTACGTCGCAAAGCAGAAAGGATGAAGAAGATAGAGCTAGCAGGCACTTTGGATGAAGTAATGTTAGAGGAAATTAGGGAGTATAAGGAAACGCTTACATGTCCATCCTGTAAAGTTAAACGCAAAGATGCTGTCCTCTCCAAGTGTTTCCATGTCTTTTGCTGGGACTGTCTTAGAACAAGATATGAAACGAGGCAGCGCAAGTGTCCAAAATGTAACGCAGCTTTTGGTGCTAATGACTACCATCGTTTGTATCTTTCTACATAATCTTAAAGACTTAATTTAAATTTTTTGAAAATATTTTAGCCAATCTAAATCAGATTACATTTTCTATCTGATTCATTGTGATATCCTATGCCTAATTTGTTAGGAGACATAGATAGCTATGTTCTTTGGGTTCCGACCTAGTTCAGACTTGATCAGAATGGCAATCAAAGTTGGTTTATTCATATCGGCAGTATGGTGACTTAAGTCTTCCTTGAGGGTCCCGTGCGTAATATGATGTTTATAACAGGACCAAATCTTCCTGTAGTATTATATTTTCTAAAGTTTGTTTACAAATTTTCTCTGTTGTCTATCATGTTTCCGTGAACTAAGTCCAGATAGCAATACTGTATTTTTTTCTTTATTTAAATCATTCCTTTTAGGGGAAAGAAGCATGTCATCATTTTCAATCTCTTGGTTGTAGGAATGTATTCTTTGAATTTCAATTTTGAGGGATCAAGGCCAGAATTTTAGTAATTAACTTTGCTTTAAATATTGTGAATAAGGGAATTGCATTTAACTAGATACTTCACATTAGAAGTCAACTTGTATTCTCAAGTACTACGAAATATTCGAGGCATCCTCATTGTGGTTTTTCATTTTTCTAGCCTTTTAATTAACAAATTGCATATTTCGAGATCCTTAAGATGGGAACAAATTGACCTTTTGATCGTACCTATTTATATATACTTGACTTAAGTACTATGAACCAGTTTCTAATTCCAACCATGCAATGTAAACAAAGCAATTCAAGTTTCATGTTATTTATTGCTTAAATTTTATATGTTCATGAGTAGTCGGAGCAGCTCAGCTGTAGTCCATTTTTCCATACCTAGAAGTATTCTCAAGTACTGTGATATTTCATTCTCAAAATTATATCTATGTATATTTGTATATGAATGTGGAATAGTCCTTGTACATAACATGTTACCTAAGCTCAATTCAGCATTTGTAAGGCTTCCACTCTCTGAGATATTTGTGTCATTATCTCTGTAGTCCTTTGATCCAACAAAGTACCATGTGGAAGTTTATACTACTTATACTATTAATGAGAAGATTATAGTTCCAATTTTCTCTTTACAGCTCTTTGCTTCATGTGGACTCACTTATATTATTGTGAGAAGTCCACTTTAAGACTTTATGAGGAGATTTTCCATGCCTGATAATCTCTTCACTAAGTCTCTTGGAAGTCTGTCTTCCTCAATTCGGTCTGGGAAAATGGACTTACAAGCTAGGATTACTTATGTTTAAGCTTGGCATGTTTCTGTGTGAGTTGTATTTGATGTACATATGTGGAACTTTCGTATCAAAAGAAATAAATGCTGTTGGATGTTCTAGCATAGACAAATATTGTAAAATGACTTTAATTGTTATACTCCTAACTCAAAATTATTATCTATAGACCTGTTATGTGTCCTTAAACTCTAAATTGTACATTTTTTCCAAAAGAAAGCTGGGCTCCAATTCCTCAGAAATTTCTTGAAAAACGCCATTTAGAATATCATCACACATCCTGAAAAAATAAAATAAAATTGTGAGTACTTGCAATAGGTTGATCTAGAGAAGTTATCTAATAACAAGCATACCTCTGAAGAACAGGATTCTGAACTTGTGAGTTATATTCCTGGAACCTGTTTTTATAACTGAAAATACGCTGTTCGGGTGCTTTCCTCAGCTTTATAGAGTTGTCACCTAGTTTTGACACAGTAAAATATATTCTTCTTTTATGAAAAAGTAAACAGAAAACGATGGAAGTTAAATTAAATTACCATGATGACTGGTGGTTATAGGTGCAGTGGATGACAATGTCTGCAGAACTCTGTTATCTATACCACCACATAAAGGGTCTGCATTAGGCTCAGTAAAAGTTGAATTGCCGGTTGCCCATACAACTTTTTTTGTTTTTTTGTTTTCTCCTAAAAACAGTGACATCATAGTTTTAAAGTTACAATTCCTGTCTACTCATAACACCGCTTAACAAGTTTTACAATAGATACCCTCTTGGTGTGACTTTCTTTCAGACAGATCTGCTGTGTCTGTTGCTGCATCTCTAAAGTCTTCAGCATCAGTGTCACAGTGTCGCGTTATGACTAGTTGGACATTGTCAGAAAAGTTTTTAACTTTGGTTCTGATGGAAACATGAATGATGCATTAGTTAAATAAATATAGATTGCAACTGGTACAACAACAAACCATACTTACAAAGGGTAGGTGGATTTTTTATTGGTCAAAGAATTTTTATCACCACCGGTCTGAGAGCGATGTCTCCCTTTCCTTTTTCTTGCAGCAACTTTATTGCAAAGTACATCATGCATATGTGTGACTATTTCCTTCAGCTCAGAGTTACAACAGTCACACTTTTCAACATTTTTCATGTACTTCTGTGATAAGATTAATCATAAAAAGTGGTAATACAGACTCTCAAAAATTAAGAGTAAAAGCTAAATACCTTTTCATGTGATTGATGTCCTCGTGATGATGTGTGAGGGCTATTACTGCTTCGAATTGAAGAAGGAGCACCAAATTTAGCACGTGCCAAATATGCTGATGATTTCTTCCATGAGGCCTGGTGTACCAACCCATTTGTGTGAAGTACTGGGGGCTGACGTCGGGAATTTGAACTACCTCTGGCACTAGTAGGAGAACTAGCACGGGCACTAACACTTATTTCTTCTGGCTCTCTTTTTTTTTCTTCAAGTAAAGTGAGAAGTTCTTTACACTTAACATTAACTTCCTGAAAATTTGATTAATTTATTAAGTACACATGGCATAGAATAAAATAAGAAAAAGTAGGAACAAGCAGAACATACATCTGTGTCTTCAACTTCGTCACAGCCATCCATTAGTCCTGCATGGATACTGAGTTGATTTTTTAAGGAAGTAAGTTCACATAGATGGTGTAAGAGGTCTCTCAGTTTTCCAAAGATGTTTGATACTTGCAATGATGCTGGAATCTGTGACAAATAAGCCTCCCGGGGAAAAGGACAAAGTTGTCGTCAGAGTTTATATACTATGGGGTCAAAATCTATATCATCATTTTGTGTATTAAATAAATAGTAGTAACGAAAGAAGTCCTGAACAGTTGATTAATTGACTTAAATTACCTGTAGGCTTTGGAGGGCTGTTTGATGAGCTGAAACAAGCTTTTGCATCAATGCCTGATATTCAGTATGTCGTCCAGGAGTTTCTGGAGATGCAGATGCAACATGGCGGCGCAATTCTGCCACCTGTATCAGAGGTCAGAATGTTCAGCTAAAAGTCCTACTAAATTTTAGAGTATACTCAATATCTTTAAAAAAATTAATATGGAAGAGGAGAGTTTGCATTACAAACTTGCCTGCCTCTGAAATTGAAAAAGATAATTTCGGGAAAACCGGGAGAGAAATTCATTGATACGAATTTTCCTGCGCTCTAAATCATCAGGTCCATCGGGTTCCCTTGGACGGCACTGAATCATTCCGGTAATACTCTCTAGCACTAAGCTTATTCTATGGCGGAGTAGTGCAATACGCTGATGAGTCCCAGTCTCTCGAGATGTTAATCCACCATCTGTCAAAAATATACAGATTTCCGATGTACTTTCAACACACACTTTTACAGATAGGGCCGACAACAAAAATCAAAGTAAATTGTGCTTTAAACAGGAGGCGCACCAGTAGGCAAAGCACTCTTTGTAGGAAAATTTGGTTCTTCAACTTCTGGTGGAATACTTTCGTGGCCGGACTCTGTTTCTACATTTGTCTTCATGAAATGCTCGTCTCTTGTACCATCTAAAAGCTTCACTCATGATATTAAAAAAATTACAATTAGTAGCTTGAATGGGAAGTGTATGTATACCGATTAAATAATCATATACTAATAGATCTTACCTGAGAGCAATGCTGACAAGTTAATTGAACAGCCTTAGATTCTTCCAAGTTCACCTAGAGAGACAAAACATTTTCTTAGATTGAATGACATTTATTTTCTCCTGCTGCAATGATATACTTTGAGTGAGCAGCTTTACCGCTTGTTTGGAACAAGCTCTCTGACTTTCTTCCACAAAACGTTGCCACTGCACAGCATCCTTTTCTTTCTGCTTTTCTCTACGTACTTTGCGTACAATTTGCAAAAGTTCTTCCTCAGCGACATACTGCATAAAATAAAACAATGTATAAAAACATTATACAAGATTCAACTCTGTTTCCCCTTCATAAGGATATCTAAATAACAAAAGATAACAGATAATGTCAGGAAGCAGTTGAGCAAACAAGATTACCTTAAACTTGAAACCCTCTTGATTCGACTGTTTGGATGAACTATCGGTATATTCCATGATGTATGCATAGAATGATAAAATACTCAGTAGATACAGTGCATTTCATAACATTACTGTGTAAGACTTCATTCGAAACAATAAAACAGACGAGCGCTTCTTACACTTTCTCTTTAATAAAGATATATTATACTTTTAGTTATATTGTACAAGAAAAATAATACGGGAGTGATTTGCGAGAGAAACGGTAAATAATGATGTGTGTTATTAAGGTTAAGTTTTGACAAGTTTGAGTTTGTTTAGGTTGACGCGCCGGGTGCCCGCCCGTTGGCTCCGTTGGTGAACACTTCGTCCAATCACAAAGTAGAGGGAGAAGGAACAGAAATACTCTGTAGCATGGGGTATCCACGATTCTTGCCAGTATCCCGTTGTTGCTTTATTGTTTGAACACTATCGGAAATTAATTTACAGTTATGCTCTCGCAATCACTTCATGCCGCCGGTGCATTCCGCGCTGTTGTGAAGCCCACTCTTAAGTAGCGCTCCCGGTTGTAACCCTCGGTGTTGTAGAGCCAAAGTCGGAGCTCATAGGCCGTGCTCGGCTGGAGGGACTCCAACTCCAGCTCCATGCTGTGAGGAGAGACGTCCACGGGGATTAGTGTTCAATGCTAGATTTGGGCATTGCCCGATCATAACCGCGGAACCATCGAAGTTTACCTCGTCGTCAAGCCGGAGGACGAATGCTCGACCGGGGAGCAGCCCTGCGGACAGACCGCCGCCCGGAAGAACAGCTGCCACCATGTGCCCGACACGATGCCGTTCAGGTCAACGCAGGACTCGGGCATCCTCCATCGAATGGTGGCAGACACGTTGCTCACCGAGACCACCCCAGGGCCGGCGGCGACGCCAACCCCTGCTCCCGACTTGTCGGCTACCTCGTCGCCCTCGACCACAGCCTCGGGCACGGCGTCCGGGACTAAAGGAACCGTGAGAAGAGGTCAGAGACACCGGGATCTGTAGTCGTAGCCTAAAGATAGGCTACCTTCTGCGTACCTGTGAATGGAGTTGTAAAAGTAGCGCACTCGGCTTGTTCGCGGGCCGCGTTCTTGTGGGACACCAACACCCGGTATGTCGCCCCGGGCAGCAGCCCTTCGACGCTGGCACTCGTGCGGTTCTCGAGCTCGTCGATGATGAACATGCCCGACGCCTGGGAGCAGTCATCGGAGCAGGCCAGCAGCTTGACGCACTGCGCGGGAATGCCCATAGTGGCGCATGAGTTGAACGTCAGTACGACGTTGTCCGTCCAGGTACAGGACAGATAGGGTGTCCTCTCAAACGCTCACCTCGTACTGCACAAGGACGGCAACCCCAGCGGGGTTAAACCACGAAATGTTTGCCGCGCGTGCCGTTACGTCGTAGACAATGATGTCGGATATAAGACCTGCGAAGTACACGAATCAGAGCCTCGGCCTGTCCAAACGGAGAGGAGGCCTTGCACCCATCCTGCGAATCTTACGTGCCCCGGTGGTGCTGACGCGGACGCGCGGCACGGCCTCGTAGCCTCTCAGTGCGTTGTCGAGCAGGACAACCCGCACCTCGTGCTCGGCTCCCGGACGCAGTCCTCTCACGACGAAGTCGTGTAGCTTGGGCGACCCCGACCAGTTGCTCGGCAGGCGCCCCACCACCGCACCCGACACCCAGTTGCCAGCGCGCAGGCCCGCCCCGTCCGCTTCCTGGCAATCACCAGAGGGCAGTCGTTGACGTCCGCGGGGATGACATCGTGACAGCCAACCGTATCGCTCACCCTGTACTGCACGTCGTAGTACGACACGACGCCGGAACCCTTCACGTTGTCCGTCGACGGGGCGAAGGTGCCACTGATCGAGGTGTCGGTGACGTTGGTGATGTCGGGCCCGACGGTGAGGTGGGTCAGCGCTGTGGGTCAGTAGGCGCTCGTTGGTCTGGATCGCTAGAGCAACAGAGTGCGTCCCTCCCAGAGGCTCCTACTCACCGCGTTGGCAGGACGGCCCGTGGTAGCCGGGTCGGCAGCCCGCCGGGCACTGGCCAGTGTACGGGTCGCACTGCGTGCGGTCGGGGTCGCACTGGCCGCAGCTCAGGGTGCAGCCTGGGCCGTACAGCCCGGGGCCGCACACTGTCACGTCACGAACGAAACTTTAGCGGTTGTTCGCTTCAGTGGGCTGTAGTTTGGGCGAAGTCCCCCCCCCCCCCTTTTCCAAACTCACCCTGGTCGCAGAGGAGGCCGTGCAACCCCGCCCCGCAGATCTTGGTGTCCGGCTGCTGGACGTCCTTGAACTGGACTCCCCGACAGCCCCGGCCGTGCCCGGAGCACTTGCTGCTGCAACCGGGGCCGTAGCGGTTCGGGCCGCATGCTGCCGAAGAGGGGCGTGGAGAGGTCACGGCGGAGAGAGAGAGAGGCCGACGAGAGGAGTACTGCAGTAGGGCTCTGGCAGGAGCTATCTCACCTGTCTCGCAGGACGGGCCGTCGAAGCCGTGCGCGCACTCGCAAGAGCCGGACGCCCCTGCGGCGGCCACACCCCCGTTGGCGCACTCGTGGTGTTCTGCAGGGGCAACACAAACAGTCCGGCTCTGAAAGCCATCAGCAGATTCGGAGCAACCTATTGCAGTCGGAATCGCACGCACCTGCACTGGGCAAGAATTCGAGTGTCATGTTGGCGGGCGAAAATGTCTCGCTCCAGTGATCCTTGATGTAAAGGCGGTTCATTGTCTTGGAGAGGGCTACATTGGTCGCCGACATCCCGGTGCGATCGTGGAGTAGCTTGACGGTGAGGAGCTGATCGGAGGCCCGGGTCACGAGGAGCAAAGTGGAAGCCGGGAACTGTCTGGTGGAGTTCTTAGCGTTCTGCCAGCGAGCCGTGTAAGAAGAGTAGTGGAAAAGTTAAATATTAAGAAATTGAAGATAAAAAAAATCAGCAACCGGGTGGTCGGGTATTTGAACTCAGGGCGGTGGGTGTGCTTACGCTTAGGGCCTCTGTTCCCCCCCAACCATCGCTGTTGCAGTCCACGAAGGCCTTGTACCGGATGGCCCGCGCCTTGCTGGTCTCGATGCTCCACAGCTCCACCTTGCTGCAGGCCTTGGCATCGCACATCATGAAACCCGCCACCACGCCGCCACTCCCCGTCACGTTGAGTCGCACCAACACCAGCTCCCCGACCTCGACAGTGTCGCCCTGCTGCCGGGCGCCGTCGACCGACGCCACCGCGAGCAGCACCAGGGCGGCCGTGACGACGACCGCGGCGTGCAGTTGGGGCGGCATGCTGCAGCAAAAGGACGACGGTGAGTGCGGCGTGCGAGGCAAACCGACCGCTGACTTTTCTCTCCGCTATCGCATGGGAGTGCGCGCCGCGGGAGGAGGAGGAGGGGACCACAGAGTGAGGGAGACCTCTGCCCCTAGCCTGGACCAGGACCGGGACCGCGAGATAGCGAGTCGCAGAAACAGTGCGAGTGAGTCATAATCTCGCGGTTCCAAAATCGTTGGGTCTCGGTGGTTCTTTGTCAAATCCAGAGTCAGAGTTTCTGTTGGAAATACGAACAAAAACACCGGATTGAGCGTATAATGATAAACTCAAACATTTCACTTTGATGGAAAAAGGAGATTTTGAACCCTTCGAAATAGTCGTATTGAGCCACGTAGGTGGAAGGGATAGTGTGTATGTGTGTGTGTGGGGGGGGGGGGGTGCAACTAAAATCGAACCAAGGCCAGAGGTGTGCTCCGTCCTCCGCGTCGCCTTTGATTGTTGGCTGTTCGCGCTGTTCACGCTCGCTGCTCCTGTCGCCCGCCGCACCGCGCCGCGCCGAGCAGGTCCGCTCGTTGTCAGGGGCAGCAGGCGCGCGCGCGACACAACAGGGTGTGCGGCGGGGTGCGAGCAGCAGCGGAGCAGCAGGGATGAAGTTTCCGACGTTCGTCACCCTGAGGTCAGCAGCAGCCGGCGCGTGTGTCTACGTGGCGGACGAGAGTATCTCATTGCGACGAGCCGCGTGACGTCCATCATGGTCTGCCGCAGGTGCATACCGGCGCTGCCCGGCGGCTGGCAATGGCGATCCCACCGGCCCCCCTCGGAAGCGGACGCAGCGGATTGCTCCGCGCCCCCTGGACGCGGGCGGCGGGCCGGCGGGGCCGCGGGTCGCGTTCCACGCGCCATGTTCGTGGCTCTCATCTGCCTCGTGTCGTTCGTCATCCTGTTCCTTGCGGCCTGCTCCCGCTTCAGGCCGTACCACGTGTTCCGTGAGTGCTCGCGGTGCACCCTACCCCCTGTGTGCCCTGCCCTGCCCCCCGCAGCCTGACGCGGACCCTCTCTGTGGGCAGGCCCCGGACCGCGCCTGGAGCACGCGCCCCTACAGACACTCAACAGCAGCTTCCTCGTGGACACGCCCGGCTGCCGCATCCCCAACCTGGCGGTAGGGGGAATTGATGCTGTCTTCATTTTTAACTCACGAAGGAATCGGCGCCCTAGTTGCTTGTTGCCGCTGCTCCATAGGTCATGAGCCCCGAGGTGCAGGAGTTCGTCTACGACTACGCCGATGTGACGTGTGACGACCCGCCGCCGCTCGTGTGGTCGGACGACGAGTACCTCTACCTGATGCGCAAACGCGCCGGCCTCTACGGCGTCAGCCCGTCCTCCTTGCAATGCTGCATGCGCGCCCTGTGGCTGCAGCAGGCAAACTTCACCCTGCCGGAGCTGGACGGCACAAACAACTCTCGGCTGGCCGCCTTCACATTGCCCCCGGGCGGGAGTGCGAAGTTCGGCGACGTCATCGAGTGAGTGAACGCCGTGGAGGCCGGGCCGACCCGCCGTACGCCCGCGCCGTCGGGTTGCCTACCCCGGCCTCCACAGGCGCCCTAGCCCCGTGCAGGCCGGGCCGACCCGCCGTACGCCCGCGCCGTCGGGTTGCCTACCCCGGTCTGCACAGGAGCCCGGGGCACGCTGTCGTCGCCGTAACATCGCGCTGCTCGCCCCAGGTACTCGGATGAGTGCACGCCGATCCAGGATGTTACCCCAGTTTTCGACGAGTTCGTGCGCGTGGAGTGCACCTCCGAGGGCACGGAGGTGTACCGAGACTTCCACGGGTTCGTGCGAGCCCAGCGGCGCCCGCGCCGGAGACGGGGCCTTAGCGTGCTGCTCCTGGGCGCCGACAACCTGTCGAGGCTCAACATGGTCCGGAGCATGCCCCGGACGCTCGCCGCTCTGCAACGGCTCGGCGCCGTGAACATGCTGGGCTACAACAAGGTGGACGACTACTCGTACGTGAACCTGGTGCCGCTGCTGTCCGGGCAGCCCAGCCGGGAGATGGAGCGGCGGTGCCTGCTCGACAACTCGGTGTTCTTCGACCCCTGTCCCTGGCTGTGGAAGCGCTTCGCCCGCCAGGGCTACACCACGGCACTCATGGAGGACGCGGCGAGGCTCGGCTTGTTCCACTTCCACAGCCCCGGCTTCGCCCGCAAGCCCGTGGACGTGGACTCCAGGCCCCTGCTGCTCGCCGCGGAGCGCGAGCTGCCCAGGTCCAGGGCCCGGGCCGGCAACACGTCCCCGGTGTGCCTCGGGCCGCGCTTCCAGATCCAGGGCCTCTTCGACTTCGCTCTCAAGTACGCGCCGATGACGTAATACTGGTGCTAGGCTAGGCCTAACAGAGTGTCGTTCCTCACGGGTTCCGTCGGCGTCGACAGGTTTGTACGCGCCATGGTGCAGACTAGGACGCCGTTCTTCCAGTACGCCTGGGGCACCTCGCTGACGCACGACTACCTGAACCAGGCGCAGATCGCTGACCCGGTGTACGAGCGGTTCCTGGAGGTACAGTTAAACACCGACCGAGATGACGCCCCCGTCCTCCCGCTCCACAATAACACCTCGCTTTTCTCCTCCACAGGAGCTGGAGGAGACTGGAGTGCTCAACACCACAGCCCTCGTGTTCCTCAGCGACCACGGCAACCGGGTGGGGCCCATCGTCTCGACGTACCAGGGCCACGTGGAGGACCGCCTCCCCGTGCTCAGCTTCGTGCTGCCACCCTGGATGCACCGCCGGTAAGCTGGTCTGGTGCCTGCTGGCGGCTAGTGGTGTTGGACTCAGCTCACGCTGAGTTGCCCGTCGTCAGGTACCCGGTGGCGGTCGCTAACCTGCGGCACAACGTGCGCCGCCTGGTCACCGTGATGGACGTGCACGAGACCGTGGCGCAGCTCACCGACCTCGCGTCCCTGGAGGAGCCCCGGCTGCGCGCCGCCGCCGAGGACCTCCGCGGTCGCGTCCTGGCCGGGACACCGCCGCGCGCCGTCAGCCTGTTCCTGCCCGTGCCGGACACGCGCACCTGCGAGCAGGCCGGCGTCGTGCCGCACTTCTGCGCCTGCGTGCACCTCACACCCGTGGCCACGGACCACCCGAGCGTGGTGCAGGCCGCCCGCCTCCTGGTGGACAACATCAACGCCGCGCTGGCGCCCCACCCGCTGTGCGCGCGCCTCGGGCTGCGGGCCGTGAGGGACGCGCGGCGCGGGGAGCCGTCCTCGCTGCTCGGCCAGCGCCAGCCCCCGGACAGGGTGCGCGAGCAGGAGTTCCTCATCACGGTGAGTGACCATTGTATGGTCCCCCGACCTCCGCCCGCCCGGCAGACGCTCTGACACCCGGATTCGTCCTCTCGACACGCAGGTGCAAACGACGCCCGGGGACGCGCTGCTGGCCGGCACGGTGCGCCACCTGGTGGCCGAGAACGTCATGAGGCTGGCGGGGAGGGTCACCCGCCTCAACAAGTACGGCAACACGAGCTGGTGCGCGCCGGAGCGGGCGCTCATGCTGTACTGCTTCTGCACCGAGCCGCCAGGCGTAACGTGATGGCGGCAGGGGAATAAAAGAGAACAAGACTGCCAAGACAGCTGACTCTTCCTTGACCCCCCCCCCCCCTCCTCTGTTTTCCCTTACTTCAGGGGGGTGGCCCATTTAATAACGTTGCATACAACGTCTGAGAAAGACAAAGAGTGCGGCCGGAGGGTGTTGGGGAGGACATGGAGGGGCGGGGGCCGCAAGCCCGAGGAGGCAGGGTGGGTAAAAGAATAGAGAGCGCAGAGAACAGGCGACGAAGAATACGAGGATGAGCGGTGAGTTAGAGAGGCTGGGTTGGGAGGGGGCAGATGCGAAAGGGGATGGAGGATGGGATGGTAGGGGGAAGGGGAGGGGGGGGGCACCCAGCCGGAGTCCGGCTCGGCCCGGCCCAACAACCGTGGTCCACGCGAGCGGGTGCGCAGCCGGGGGCCCGGGTAGCGCCAGTCGCCTCGAGTCCGTGTGCACAGCCGCGCCGCCCGCCCGAGCTCCTCCTCCCCAGCTTTGTCACTGCCCGCCGCTGTCAGTCGGGAAGCGCTTGGCGCGAGCTAAAGGGCGGGCAGGCAACAGGCGGTATAGGGGCTCAACAAGTATAGCGGGCGAGGGCGTCAGCCTCCCGGACCCACCCGGCGGAGCAGGGCGAAGCAGCGCGGAGCACATGTAGGGAGGGCTTCAGGTTCCAGCCCACAGCAGAGCGCACCCTGACCCTGGGAGCCTGGGAGGACACTCGCCGACTCAGGTGAGTGCATGAGACGACCGGGGAAGAAGTTCACAATTTTATGTCAGACTGCAGGCAAATTTATTCAGTACGCGTCCTTGAAATTCTTTTTATTCGTGTGTATGCGCGGGTGATTGGGGGGGGGGGGCACGTATTGTGTGTGTGTTTCCACTTTTCCAATTTCGCCCTGCCATTTCGCAGCATAATGCATATTGCGTTGCGTGTGGTTCGCGCTATATCCCGTGACGGCCGACAAACTTTTTTCCGCACGATGGAGCCGCGATCCCTCCCCGCTCCCC
>NW_026267137.1:1609681-1613267 GCF_000697945.3 Frankliniella occidentalis
GATGACTGGCTCCCCCGGCTCCCGCGCCAGCGCCAGCGCCGGCCGGGCGGCCAGCCGGGCGCCTCACCAGCCGAGCGTCGGCAGGCCCGCCGCTCACGCGTGCAGCGCGGCGTTGCCTACCGCGCCCCTGCTCACTCCCTCAGCCGCCGCTGGCTGCTGGCTACCCGCGTCGAGGCCGCGCGCTCTCTGTTTCTGCGACACTGCGTCGTTATTATTATTTTATCCTTCTTCTTGTTCTTCTTTGCCCTTTCCAGACCGTAATCAGTATTCGCTTTGAGCCGGAGGGCGCCCTCCCCCCGCCCTGCGGGATCCTTCCCTTCCCCCACACGGCTGCCGGCATGGTAATTAACATTCGTATCGCACCATCACCAATCAGAACACCATTTCATCCCTCTTTTCAATTTTTCCCCCTTTCTCTGTCTCTGTCTTTCTGTCTCTTTCCTCTGCCCCTTTCTGCCATCGGGCAGTGCCCCCCCCCCCCCCAAACACTGTCTCGCCTCATCACCCTCCTCATCACATCGCTGCTGCCGATAGATAAGCGCGGCCCGAATAACCCTCATGGAGGGACGCGCTCCGATGACTTCGGTGGTCTCCCCGGACGCAACAAACTGCGCCGGCCGGACCACTCTTATCCACCCCCCAAAGTTTGGCTTCCGCCGCGAACGTGTTGGCCATCATTTGTCTCCCCTCCTTCCCCGCGAAACCCGCCCAACCCCCTCGCGCGTTTGCCCTCCGACTCTCACGACCTGTGCTGCGACGTGGCGGTCGTCTTGGAGCGCCGTGGAGGGCGCCCCCCGGGGACGATCCCCGTCCCGCTCCGCTGTCTCCCGCGCCTCCGATACGTGAGGGATTGAGCAGAGTCGCGCTATAATTGAGTGTGGCGTCGTAAGGGAGGAGGGGAAGGGGCGGTCAGCGTGGCGCTCAGCGCGACGCACAAACCCCTGCCAAACCCCGGCCGGGCTTCTGCTCACGGGGACGACCTTGGGCTGAGTGCGGGGCCCCGCGCGCGCGCGTGACGGACTTGGTGTTGGCGGGCGTGAAGTGCGCGGCGCGTGGCGGCAGCAGCAGCGAAGCGGAGGCCACCACCACCACCACCCCGTCGTCGTCGGCACCCCCGCCAAGTGACACGCGTGAAGTGGGCGCGGCGAAGGGGTGGCGCGAAGTATGAGGGGGAGGGGAGGGGCTGCTCCGCGCGGCCACTTCGTCCGCGCCTCGCGTGGGCAATCACTTCCGCCTCCCGGGTCCAGCCAGCCACCTCCGCGGCCCGCCCCGCCTCTGCTATCATGCGGCGCTCTCATCCGTCTCGTTCTCCCCGCTCTGACGTGCTGGGGGCGCGGCCCCGCGCGGCTGACAGTGACGAGCAGGGTCCCGCGGTCCTCGAGGGGGCGGCGCGCGGTGGCGGCCGCTGCAGGGTCAGGGAGTCCCGGTCCGAGTCACGGCTGCTCGCTCCGCTGCGCGCCCGTCACCGACAGGCCAGCCTCCAGCGACGCGCGTGCGTCATAATCATGAAAATAAAAAACACCCAAAAATCAACAAAAAGTCAGATAAAATCACAAAAAATCAAGAATAACAGAAAAATCGCTGTACGCTAGTGTACGATAGTGAAGGACCCCTAGGCGTCATGCACTGAACTGTCGTGACGACTACACTCTCAGTAAGGATAGGGATATCGACGATATCGAAATTGACGTGCAGGTCAGGTTATCTGTGGATATTGTAATAATGCTTCAAACTGCGCGTTCCAGCAGCAGTGGGGCTCCAAGACCGTATAGAGGAGCTGCCGCTCGCCTCAGAGAGGAGAGAGAGTGATAAGGATAGGGGGAGGGGGCGGGCAGCCCTAAGAGCGCGGACGGGCGCGGCCCCCCCCCCCTGCTGTCGCACCGCACCCTGGAGCCATTCTTTTAGCATCCATCTCGTTTCTGCGAGGAAAATCACCCACAGGCATGAATACTGAAGTGAAATGACGACGTGCGCAAAATGCCGCAAGCAAAAAACAGTATTACCGTAACGGATGCACTAAATTTTTTGACCTTTTATGGCAACAAAACAAAACTTGTTCGATGTCCGATTTTGGTCGTCGCTACAATTTTATAGCCGAGCACTTTTCTATTTATATTGTCCAACACGGGCAATATGTCCTGAATGGGCTCTCTTGGCAGTGGGGATTTAACAGCAACCCTACTCTATGTTTCTGGAAGAGAATTATACTACTCCTTCTCGAGTACATATACAAAAAAATAAAATATGAATGAAATGAACATCTTAGAGTTTATGGCATTTCCACACCGCACACCATGTCGAGAGAGAACGATGTTCATCGGCCGCGTTTCTCTTCTCCTGCACATTTAACCAACGCTCCACCAACCTCAATCTCAGTCCTCAGTCCCAGAACTGACGCTTACAGCGACAACGTTCAAAGTTCAAACTTTTTCCAGATAAATGAGACACCGACCTACCGACCTTCATACAACGAACTACCGACGCATCATTATTGTTCAACAAATAATCGTCTTTGTGCGTCATATGACGGTTGTTCCTGTCCTGTGTGCACCCGTTGGCGCGTGCGGCTTTGCCTACCCTAAGGGGCTTTGGTGCCTTACGGACGAAGGGAATCCGAAACACCCGGTAGAAAGGATCACTCCAGATTGCCCCAGGAGGACTACCACTACTCCCCGATTATCTTTGGACTAACCCTGGGTTACGCCCTGGACAACTCCCCGGATCATCCCTCAGCAGATCAGCCGGATTACACAGATCGTGTCAAGCGGCTAACCCAAGTCATTTCCCCCTCGCCTCTGTCTGCGGACTCAGCCGCCAGACAGCCGCGCGGGTTAACACGGGGGCGCTAGCCTCCACGGCGGCACCTTCATCCGAGGCTAGGTCAGTACTGCCGAGGCCGAAGTCCTCGAGAGCAAGGCCAGGGCCAGGGCCAGGGCCACTCGACAGGATCAGCGGCCGTCAGCTGGTGTTCCAGGGGGCTTATCCGCTTTATCACTACCCGGGCATTGAATTCGCTAATCGTAGATTTGCTCAAGGGAAAACACTCAACACGAAAGGCAACGAACAAACATGGCAACTATGTGCTCTTCTCTCTGTCCGCGAGCCGGAAACTGATGCTTAGAACGCACCACCTTCGCCTGAAAGGAATTCAATGGTCAAAAAATCGCAAGTCGAAAAGGTGAGTCAAAGCAAACGCCAATATAAGGGACCGTCCAGCCAGATAGTACGTCCGGAGGCTCAGCGCCTGCGAAGCTCGGGGTAGGCCAACCAGCAACTCGCGTGCATTGGAAGCTAGATGTTGCCTACCTATCAGGTGCTATGGGAGCTTGCATATGCTAAACTTAACAGGTTCATGACAGAGAATAAAGGACGTACTTTCTGGATGATGTCATGCAGACGCATAGTGGAGTGGGTTTAATCTCAGTCTGGTCTGCTCCTGCACACGTGTCGGTGCCGCCGGCCTCGCTGATCCCCCTGCCCGCGAGCGGCGCGCTCATCGCCACCGGATCGCACCGGATCCCTCCGAGCAGCACAAATCCCCCCGCTTTACAATCCCGGCGAGCGCCACGCGAAAGATAATGAAATC
>NW_026267137.1:1620167-1653508 GCF_000697945.3 Frankliniella occidentalis
CACCCAAAAATCAACAAAAAGTCAGATAAAATCACAAAAAATCAAGAATAACAGAAAAATCGCTGTACGCTAGTGTACGATAGTGAAGGACCCCTCGGCGTCATACACCGAACTGTCATGACGACTCACTCTCGAAATTGACGTGCAGGTCAGGTTATCTGTGGATATTGTAATAATGCTTCAAACTGCGCGTTCCAGCAGCAGTGGGCTCCAAGACTGTACAGAGGAGCTGCCGCTCGCCTCAGAGAGGAGAGAGAGTGATAAGGATAGGGGGAGGGGGCGGGCAGCCCTAAGAGCGCGGACGGGCGCGGACGTTATCTGCAACGTCGGCCCGCGGTCAGCGAGCGAAAGGGGGGGGGGGGGGGGGGGTAGGGGCGAGGGAGGAGAAAGAACCACCACCCCCGACGAAAACGCGATACTCTCCCGGCCACCCCCCGCTGGTCCAGCCGACCATCACTACTCCCCCGCCCACGTTCATTTTTTCACTCATGCGTGGGAAGGTGAGGGATCGACTCCCTGTGTCTGTTTCTGTTTTCCAAGCGCGACGCAGGCAAATAAAACAGTCCACGCGCACACGCACAGTTGTTTTGTTCTGGTGTGGCACAGCAAAAGTTTTGCAGGCAACAACTGTGACTCTGGTCAGAGAGCAATATTTTTCGTGTACAGCAAATAAACTGTTGTAGTAGCAGACCCCCCCCCCCCACACACATATTTAGCTATTTCAGCAAATACTCTTCTTTCTTGTGCGCGCGAGACAAACTCGGCGGGGAGGGTGTTCGGGTGCCACGTGCTGCGGAGAGGGGCGCACCGCGTCACCTTGCACCGCGCAGCAGCTGTGAGGTGCGCCATCCCGGCGGAGGTTTGTTCTCCAGTGACCTCTGCTCCAGCGTCTCCAGCGGGGCGGGGGCTCGCCACAGGGAGGGCCCCTGCCAGTGTTGACTTCCCTGTCCACCCGTCGAGGCTCAGCTCTCCGTCTCTCTCTCTCTCTCTGCTCGCCTCGCTCAGCCCATCCGTCCTCGGTCCGTCTCTTTGCTCATCCTCTGCTCTCCTATCGAGCTCCTCCATGTGCCTCCCTCTCTCTCGCTCTCTATCCCGTTCGCAAACACAAACACACCGCCACAGACAATCGCCGAATACCCTCAAATATGAGACTGATGAATGCGACTGCGCGACTGGCCTTCCCTGTTGCGCCCGGTCCGCCCCGTCCTTGTCCCACTCACGGCGGGGGTCGGTCGGGCGCCTTTATGGCCGGGCAGAGAGGTGCTGGCAGGTGCTGCTTTACATAAGGATGGCCCTGCCGTGCTGCCCCTTGGTCGTGCGCCCCTCCCCCCCTCGGTACTGCCTCTAGAATTGGGCCGGTATTACTACGCAGCAAGCAGCCCTGCCCGGGGCCGGAGCCGGGCGGCTGCGTCCGCAGCGCCGGCCGCCTCCCTCGCACGCGCCCGCGAAGGCCGAGCTCGGGGGGAGGAGAGAGACGGCAGCTGTCGAACCGTCCCACGGCCTCGTTCATCAAGAAACACGTCGCCGACGGGACCGGGCGACCGGGCGGACGGGTCGACGTCGACAGTCTCTCTCTCTCTCTTTCTCTCTCTCCCTCCATCTCTCGCCCTCGATGAGACTCGGCCTGCACCGACCAAACTGTATGGACCACCCCTCACCGAGCGAAACGACCAACCGACCACGCCGATGCGCGTTATTACATTCTATATGTTGTTGTTGTTTTTTCAGTGTACATGACGGCTTTTATTTTATTTAGCATCCACTCTGCGGCGCCTTTGCGGTCCGGTCCGCTGTTGGACTCACTTTCCTCTCATTAAAGGGGTGCGCGCCAGGCGCGCAGTTAGTGTCACTTCCCGCCGAGTTACGGCTACTTGCTCTCTCTCACACTCGCTCCCTCTCGCTCTCGCCCCCCCCCCCTTCCCTCTCCCCGGCTCAATCCCGCCTTGCCCTTGGTGCGTGCCGCGCCCTTGGCACGGGTTCGACTCCTGCTCCTGCTCCAAGCCTCGTCCCTCTTCTCATTACCTCACTCAGCCCGAGCCCTCGTCTCTTCCTCTTCCGGACTGATCCCTCTCATGCCCAGCCGTCTGATTCAGAAGAGCGTTCAAGAGTTGCGCTCCCATACTTCCCGTATAGCTCCATCCTTGTTGCACTCATATGGCAGGTATGGGAGAGTCCTTCTTGAACGCTCTTCTGAATCAGACGGCAGTGTGAGTATCACTACCAATCGCCAACAACGTCTAACCGAGCACCTAACAGCTGCAGCAGCGGGCGAGACGTACCCCCTCCCCCCTCCCCACACACACTTTTCCACCCTTCGTCACTATGGCGGAGCGGCGGTGTTGGGTCCGCCCCTGGAGCCTGGACCTCTTCCTCCAGCAGCCGGCCCGGCACCCCTGGAGGTCTGGCGCAGGACGCTCGCGCGCTGGGGAGCGGGAGGGGGGGGGTCCTATTAATTACCATGGAAATTGGAGCCTGCCGACAGGACAGGCTGCTGCACCAATCATCGCGCTTGTTATGTGTAGCGGTGCGAGTGGTGGGGGGAGCGGTCGGAGCGGCCCGCGTCCAACGAAATAAGTTATTTCCGGCAGTGTGCTTTACCCGTCGCGTGCGCGAAATGGCCCTGCCAAACCGCTGTGATGGGCGCAGCTGTGGGTGCAGCGGCCGGCCCGATGCAAAGTGGCAGCCCGTGATAGTCCCGAATACTAAACGATGCTACCGAGAAAATGCGGATTTATTCCAGTGATTTAACGCGTTTTATTTGTTCCTTCCATTCGTACAGCTCAGCATGGCCGAAGCGGACAACCGCACGACGTCGCGGCTGCTGGCGGACGCGGACCTCCGGGACAACATCGACGACGTGTTCCTCATCGGCAACGGCATCGTGGTCGTCCGTAAGTCGGAGTCGCGGGCGCGTGAGATGACCAAACGGGTGGGAGGGAGAGCCAGGTTGGCAGGAGCCTCCTGCTTCCTTGTCTTCCACGCTCCGCTCCCCCGCTGCCCTGCCAGCAGCCCCCGCGACACCCTGGCCTGACGCGCGTGGTTGCGTGTTTCAGTGATGCAGGCCGGGTTCACCTGCCTCGAGGCCGGATCGGTGCGGTCGAAGAATGTGACCAACATCGTCCTCAAGAACGTCCTGGACATGTGTACGTACTGGAGCTTGAGCCTTCCAGAAAACCATTCAAGGGCGCGCTGGTCGTTCCCTCTGCGAAATGACACAAAACAAGTCTCATCCGAGACCCCCGTTTGGAGATTGCCATAATAGCGCGGCTGCTTTGCTGCAGTATTATATTCATGAGCAAATAATTTTGAAAATACGGGGTGGCCTTGAGACGCCACTTTTCCTTTTGAGTCATACTGTGCCGCGTGCATGCGTGTTTCCGAGTTCCTTACTCGCTGGTAGTGTTATATGAGGCCCGCCTGCACGCATGCCTACGGTACATTCTAACGATAAGAAGGATCGAGACCCTGTTGGCCGCGACCCTGTAATGCCGATGCTCCCCTTTTGTTTCACGCAGTCATCAGCGGCGTGCTCTACTGGCTCGTGGGCTTCGCGTTGGCGTTCGGCTCCGGGTCCGGACCGCTCGGCTCGTTCTTCGGCGGCTCGCTCTGGGCGGGCGGCGGCGTCGGAGACCCCGGCCAGCCTCGCATGTCCAAGTGGTTCTTCCAGTTCACGTTCGCGGCCACGGCGGCCACCATCATCTCCGGCGCCGTGGCCGAGCGCTGTCGCTTCGTCACCTACCTCTGCTACAGCGCCACCATCTCTGGTAGGCCGCCTGAGGGGAGAGACGCCGCATGACAGACCGACTACGAACGCATTACGCCATTTTTAAGAGGGGTGGGTGGGGTACTTTTATCACGATTCGTTAAGTGAAACCGGTGAAGACGATGATGGAACCATTGCCCCACCAGAAAAAAATCAAGTCAGGGCCCCGTGCCAGTAGTAGGCTACTAGCTCGCACAAGCGTGCAGAGCGGTAAGGGATCATCCAGAAAGTACGTTCGTTTTTTCCAGACTCATTCGGCAAATTACGGGGGCTGAGCGCCTGTGAGACTCGGGGTAGGCCCCCCTGTAGTACACGCGTGCGCTGCAGGCGAGATATTGCCTACCCACCAGGCGCTAAGAGACCTTGCAAAGGCTGAACATAAGTCCGTTTCATAAGGGCGCATGACTGGCGTACTTTCCGGATGATCCCTAACAGACACTGCGTGTACAGCCTGTCGACTGTGGACCGTTGGGACTAACACCACCCCCGCTCTCGCCAGGCCTCGTGTACCCCACCGTGTCGCACTGGGCGTGGCACCCGGACGGCTGGCTCAACACGCTCGGCTTCAGGGACTTCGCGGGGTCGGGCGTGGTGCACCTGCTGGGGGGCGCTTGCGCGCTGGCGGGCTGCGTCTTCCTGGGACCGCGCCGCGGCCGCTTCGTCGGCGGCGAGGTGCAGGACCTGGCGGGCCACTCGACGCCGCTGACGGGCGTGGGCGCGCTCATCCTGGCCGCGGGCTTCCTCGGCTTCAACGGCGGCTCCCAGGGCAGCATCACGGCGGCCGGCGACGGCGTGGCCGTGTCCACGGCCGTGGTCAACACGGTGCTGTCCGGGGCGGGCGGCGCCCTGTGCGGGCTGTTCGCCGTGCGCGTCGGCGCCCTCAGCAGCCCCGCGTGGGGCTTCGCCGTCCCCACCAACGCCATGCTCGCCGGGATGGTCTCGGTGTGCGGCTCCGTTAACTCCCTGGCCATGTGGGCCGCCGTGGTGACGGGTGCCGTGGGCGCGGTCTTCTTCCTGGTCCTGCACTCGCTGCTGCTGCGCCTGCAGGGTGAGTGCCCAGCAGCCGACCCTTCCCCTACAACACGTGTGATGCCCGGCCCGGCCCGTGACCCAGCTGTCACTGTTCCAGTGGACGACCCGCTGGACGCCGCTCCGGTGCACTTGGGGGCGGGACTTTGGGGCCTGTTCGCGGGACCACTGCTCTCCCCGGACGGCATCCTGCACTCCGTCACCAAGGAGTCGCTCATGGTAGGTGGGCGGGATGTGGCTGTCGCAGCTGGCGCCCGGTGCGCGCAGAGGACTCATCGCGCTGCCTCTGTTTCAGTACCTGGCCTGCAACGCGGCGGGCGCCCTGGCCATCCTGGTGTGGTCGTTGTGCTGCAGTGCGATCATGTTCACCATTCTGAGGGTTTCGGGCCTGCTCAGGGTCTCCGAGGACGAGGAGATTAAAGGTTGGCTACCCGCCTCCTCCTCTTTTGAACTAATTTCTATCTTCTTGAATGAGCTCAACAGTTTTCGTGTATCATGACAGGGCTCGATGTCTCGGTGCATAAGGAGCCGGGCTACCCCGTGAGTGCGTGGGTGGACTCGGGCCTGCCCGGCCTGCCCATCCCCAACCCGGCGCCGCACAAGTTCAACAGTAAGTTCGACATAATCCTCTTTGCTCTAGAGCAGTCGCCGTACCCGCATCGCAAGGAGCTGGCTTGTTTGCTATTTTTAACTATATGATTTTGACTCTGCAAATGTGATTCATAGGGCCCGATCGACCACCAGGGACGCCTCTCCATCGCTTCACCGAGAGATTGTGAGAACCATGACAGTTTTCGAGGATCTTGACCGATTTTACACAATCTAAACGATCATCTATTAAGAAAGTAGAGTTGTACAAACTCTTTAGCTTCCTAGCTGGTTAAATGCGGAATTTCCGTCTAGTCAGTTATTTTCAGCAGGAGTTCACTGTTGAATGGGTTGCCTACCATTGTCTTTGTCAGCACCTAGTTGTCTTAGATTGTTAGTTTGTATATTTCTTTGACTATAGTAAGAAAGGAGATCTCGGAAAAAATTGTGATTCATGAGTGTTACATTGTGTTATAGTTACTGTACATAGAACGTACTACTAGAAATATTTTCTAATAAAAGATTTTATGTTACTTAAAAGTGGGGCTTCTTGAAAACATGCTCAATCTAAATGGTTTAAAATAAAATGTATTTGGCATCAAAATGACAAATTGCACAGGCTGACAAATACATACGCAAACACACACACACAAAAATCCCAACAATTTATCACTTTGAATTAACTTTCTATAAATTCATCAATTACATGTTACACAAATCACCACAAGATTAATATCCACAAAGAAAGGCATAAACAATATGTGTAGTAAAGGCTTCAAGCTATAGAGGCAGACATTGAGTAAAGTATAGCAAGGTATTTCATCTATACTGAGTCCCAAAATAGAGAGCACACCATGTCTGGAAAAAAACAACACACAAACACAACAAAGCTCTGAAATATGGTGTTTCCAATTAAAATTAACAATTTAGCATTAGAAAAGTGAATGAACTTTCTTACATTAAAACAAACAGCCCAGGTTAAAAGTACAAAAAATTCATTAGAAAAATCTGGGTATAGATTGACATTATAACCGTTAAATTAAATATATCTTTGCTTTAATTGTATATTTTTTGGTAAAATATGGACATTTAGGTTCTTAATGTTTGATCTATACTAACAATTACATAAACACAAATTGACCAAAAAAGATCAAAATAATTTGAAGAGGTTCTACCTTACAAACAAAAAAGGGTATTTTTGATTTACTTGCAGTATTAGAACTTAACAAAATCAGAGATATATGCATGTACTTAAAAGAAATCTATGATGTTCAGTGTGCTGTTGACAAGGATCACAGTAGGTAGGTGAGCCAGAATACCTCATTCAAATTAAATCATCACAAAATACTATCATTAAAGCATATCAATTGTGAAAAGAACATTGCAAAAGAATGTCTGGTAGTTGTTATGAATGATACAGAAACCCTTAATTAATTTATGCACTGGCCCACTTCAGTCACTTAAACAGCAACAAGATGAGTATAAAATACTACACCATTATTTAAATCTCAAATTTCAGTCCATTACTTACAGTAAAAGGAGACTCATTAACAACTCTGTTGTTTTCAGTAAAATTAATTCAGCCCTCTGAGGCCATAATAAAGTTTCCATTCAAAGCATTCTGCGGTTATCAGTCGGAGAAAAATTCTCTTACATTTGTGCAGGACGAATTCAACTCATAAACAAGTCTTGAACATTGACATTTCAAGCTTCACACCATTAACAAATCTCTAAAGAAAATCTTAAAATTGAATTTGTTGGCACAAATGAAGCTTAAAAGGTCACATACAAGAAACCCTATTAATCAGTAATATAGGCATGCCAAAACCTGTCTTACAGAACATAATATTCCACATAGGAACTATAAAAATTAATAGATCTAAAGTTGCTTCATAAATACAGTTTCAGTATTTTGCCCAAACATGAAGGATTTGAAGGCAATTATATTTCTAAGTCTTTTGAGATCACAGTGCCAAGTGTGCCTGGGCCTGGCATTAATACAAAACACAAAATGAGGAAAAATGAGGCTGATGATCTGCACAAATATCATCATCTTCATGCTGAGCTCAACATACTTACAAACAAACAAAAAATAAACACCACCTTGGAGAAAACCTTTGAAAATAGAAGAGCAGTTTCCAAGGAAATGTTGATAAAGTACCTTATCATTATAAAGTTGTTGAACTGTTTCAAAGAAATACATATTCGGCAAGGGTACATCAAGTATTAAACATACTAATTGAGAATAGATATAATTTTTTAGACTGTAATAAAATTGTTTTCCCTTAGCAGATCAAACATTACATCTGAGATTCAATCAATTGGACTGATATCTTGAGATAATTGACAAGCTTGCCACATTAGACAAGTTTTTGATACTCAATACACATAAATTTTGGCTAGGAAATACGACTCTTCAGACAGGGATTTTAGTTGAACTTTCCTTAACCAAAACAGAGTTTTTCTTCAAAATTGGCTTTGCTGCAGTTTCATCTTTGTCACCACCACCAAGATTGATTTCCTCAAAGTTATCAGCTGAGCCTGACTGTTTGTTAAGTCCTTCCAATTCTGTAACATTCCCTTTATCTGAGCCTGATGGCTTCATCTGGCAGAACATCTGAACCAATTTGAAAAGATCTGGGTACATACCCCGAAGCACAAGGATTATGCTGAACACATTTTTCATTATGAAAATGGAGGCATGCTGCTTGTAATAAAGCCATAGGTACACACGCACGCAAAGAAATGGGACATCTACAAGGCACAGATGGAGCAAATTATGGAGAACACTTATTGGTAATGAAAATGGATGGGCAGCAAAGTCACAAAGACTCAGTTTGTACAAGGCCAGGACAGGCAAGAAAAAGTTGAAAGCAGACAAAATAATCACAGCATTCTCCAAATTTGGGGTAAGAAAACTTTGTGTGCTGGCCAGAAGCAAAATACTCAATAAAGACACAGTATCCAAGATTTCAATACCTGTTTTACCACATACGCTAGTCACATATATGTACCTTGGTGACCCACGCTCTGCCCAATTGTGGCCTTCAACCAACAAGAGAAATATTATTCCTGACATAGCAATGGCTATTTGAAGAAGCTGAGGTCCAAATGCATCATCGAGACTCAACTGTTCAGGAATTTCTGACTTAAAAATGATTATCACTTTTGCAAGAAGCATGCACGAGTACAGAAACCATGATACATAACTCAGAGGCAACATGCCTAATTTACTGATAGGGAAATTTGCAACAATGCGCTTTGGTGATAAATAAAATGATTTCTCTCCTTTGCATGGGTGGCATTCTTGGCATCTCGTCAGGTAGCGGTATGATGTGGTCAGAGTTCCCGCAAATATGAAGAGGCAAATGAAGTCTCCAACAAACCAAAAGTATGGACTAACTGTGCTTTTGTAATACTGGATTATGTAGTAGTTGAGAACGCTTGCCTGAAGAATGAGGACAAAGACAAGAGATGTGGCATCCAACACATGAATAACCAAACGTTTTGAGGCACAATGACACATCGCTTTGGCCTGGGAAACTGCGCAGTCCCCATCATGTCTCCCCATCCTGAAACCTGAAACATGAGAGAAGCATAATAGAAATACATCAAAACATCAAAGTTGTGGTCAGAAAGTTACATACAATCCATAGTACAGGTTCGGATAAGAAAATTCTAGTGTACTAAAAAATATTTTTCTTTAAAAATTAACTTATTTCAGAGGAAAAAATAACAAAGACAGGCTAAGAAAGCACGAAGTAACATTGAATGATAATCACACGGAACAAGAGTTACAAAGAAAGAACATAGTATCTGAGATGCCCCCGTTGGCTGGCCAACCAGAGCAAACAGAGCAAAGTCTGATACAACGAAAACAAAACAAACAAAGAGGAGCCCCAAATTTCATGTACTAACCTGCTGGATCACAGATAAGTCTTATTCCATTCGAAGGGAATGCAGAGAAACGATGAATTAAAGTTCGGCACTATGAAAGGAGATTTTCGTTGCTCATTCGGTTCACCAACTTTTTTGACTTATTGTTTTGTTGTGTTGTTTATTGTTTGCCACCGCCTACCTTAAAAAGAAACTCAGTTTCGGGAGTGACGAGTCAACGCAAACACACTAACATTTTAATGTATTGTAAAATACCAAAATGTTGCACTCAAACCCCCCTTTCTGATTTAAATCTTAACAATTTTAAATTTGGATAATATAAATGTGGTCAAGAACCCAATTTTAAAACCGTTACATAAACCAATGTACATTTCAAATGACGGTGTGTTGGTAAACATGCACCCCACATTTTCCCGCCGAAAACGTTTGTCAGCAGGTTAGCAGACAATGAGAAACTCGAGACGAAGACTTTAGTAATATTTTGGGTTTCAATCAAAGTATATTCGGCATATTACTCGCTATTCCATTCAAGATCGCATTTATCTACTTTAATACATTTACAGCAATTCATTCAATGCCCTTTAGTCGCTGCCATGCCTTCAGCTACTAGTGAAAAGTTGACTTTAACTGATGAAATCCAATCGCAGTGAGTAATCCCTAAAGACTCGGAGGTTAAACTATATGTACAATAACTGTGAAGCACTTGCTTTGTCTTTGTCTTTCAGACTGGAAGTTCTAGATCAAGATTTATCTGACGGGATTCTAACTAAGAAAGGATTTTTCAAGAAGAGATGGAACTTGCTGGCACCCTTAGCTTCTCCGACTTTAGTCGAAAAAGTACATGCCCTGCAATTACAGATAAATAATGATACAATATCTGAGGTAATTTTATGTTTGTTTTGCAGGCTATCACTAATGTAATACCTTACTTCGGTGGATAATAATAAAAATCTCAATTTTCAGGAACAATACTTGGAACGTTTTCAAATGTTAATGAATAGTCTTGATTCAATCATCATTGCACAGTACAATAATGAAATGGAAATTGAAACTCCAGCAACTACTGTGGTAGTGAAGAATGAACCTAAGAATGCTCAGATCACAAAGCAAATCAAGATGGAGAAATGTACTGAGATTGCGGAAAGTAGTTTAGTTTCAAACCTTGGTATGTTGAAAAAGGAGCTATCAGATCAAGAACATGATGAAGTAGCAGGGCCCAGCTCTTCAGTTTCCCTAAATGGAGTTTCACCTCTCTTACCTGAGGGGGACATCAATTCATCTTGTTCTATTTCATCTGAACATGAAACTCCTGATGTGTCCTTAGCTGATGCAGTTATTGGGAACAAAGTGATTAGCAGTGGTAATGGGAAGCAGGAGAGAAATTCTTCAGGGAAGGATGTAGACAATGAAGTCCATGAAGAAAGTATGAAAAGAGAATCAATAGAAAGATCTCTCCGAAGGAAGTCACTTGCAACATCTTCACCAGGAACTCAAGAGGAACATTCTTCGGGAAAGGAAGAGGAGAATGAAGTCAATGAAGAGAGTGGTAAAAGAAGACCAAGAGGTAGACCTCCCGGAAGGAAGTCACTTGCACTGTCTTCATCAGGACCTCAAGAGGTCCATTCTTCAGAAAAGGAAGATGAGAATGAAGTCAATGAAGAAAGTGGCAAAAGAAAACCAAGAGGTAGACCTCCTGGAAGGAAGTCACTTGCATTGTCTTCAGCAGGACCTCAAGACGACCTTTCTTCGGGAAAGGAAGAAGAGAATGAAGCAAATGAAGAGGGATTAAAACAAAGATCAAGAGGGAGACCTCCCAGGAGGAAGTCACTTGTATCGCCTGCACCTCAAAGGACCAGCAATAGGATATCTTCTAATAGCTCAGTTATTTCAGCCCCAAGTAAAATAGTGAAATCTGAGCCTGAAGAAGGAGAGTATACCGATCCCTGTGGAAGCACTAATTCTGCTCAAGCATCATCAACACCAAAACCATCAAGCATTGATACTAAATCAGTTGAAGATGACAGTGGGGCTGAAAGTGATAATGAAGACAGAGAAAGTAAAAGACCCAAAGTTACCAAGAAAAATATCAAACAAGAGCATGTGGAAAAGTATGGTGGTTTTACAAGATTACTTGATATAACTTAGTTCTTCTCTTATTATCATGTCTATATTTACATTTCCAGGAAACCCTCTAAGGAAGGAATAGGAAACACAAGGTGTCAAATCTGTCGACAGCTTCTGGAGAGTCCTGAATTGTGTCTGTATGAAGGCCACCCTCGAGGTGCTGTTGAAGAGTACATTGCTTTAACTGACAACCGCTTATCCCTTTTTACCGGAAATGAGTCTGAAATCAATGAAACTGATGCTCGTCCCTTGAATAAATTAACCTGTTTTAGGTGGGTACTTAATCCTTCTATCAATTTATGGAGTCATTATAATTTATTTCTTTATAACTGTTTATATTTGTTTGCCCAGTGTATATGATAAAGCTGGCCATCTTTGTCCTTTTGATACTGGACTCATAGAAAAAAATGTCTTACTTTATGTATCTGGATACGTAAAAGCAGTTTACGAAGAAAGTGCAGACACAGAAGGTTTTTATTCTTTCCTATGTTAGAAAGGGGTTTCAATTGATTAAATCAAATAACACTTTTTGCTTTTTTCTGTAGATGGCGTTCCCGTAATGGATTTGGGTCCAATAAATGAGTGGTTTACTTCTGGCTTTGATGGGGGAGAGATTGCTTTAATTGGTATTACCACTGCATATGGAGAGTATTATCTCATGGATCCATCCGAGAAATACTTGCCATTCATGCAACGTGTACGAGAGAAAATTTACATGAGTAAACTTGTGATCGAATTTTTAATAGAGGCAGAAAATCCTGCTTTTGAAGATTTATTGAACAAATTTCAGGTTACTATTTTAATGTATCTCATGTGAAGTATTCATTCTACAACTGTTATTTTAATATTCCTTTTATTTTTACAATTAGACCACTGTTCCTCCTAAAGGAGTGGAATTAAGTGAAGATAGTCTTCTTCGTCATGCTCAGTTCATATGTGACCAAGTAGAAAGCTTTGATTCAGCTGGAACTGATGGGACACTTCTCATTGTCTTGCCATGCATGAGAACCCTTATGAGACTAGCTGGTGTTACCCTTGGTAAAAGGTATCATCCACCTACACTCAAAAATCTGTTGATGCTAAGGTGAATTATTTCTAAAGCAATTCTTTTTTCTTGTAGGCGTGCAATTCGCAAAGCTGAGCGTAAAACAATTGCAGATAAAAAACCAGCATGGACGAAAGCAACTACCACTGACCTTGTTCGAAATTTATTTGATACATTTTTCTCTGAGCAACTCGATATGGGTAGTGACAAGGGCAGTCAGGTTTGTTGAAAATCTGTTTTTATGTTTTCAAAAATTAGAATTATTTTAATGAGTGTTATTACAATTATAGTGTTTAATTAATGCAGGCACCTCGTCGTCAACGCTGTGGTGTCTGCGAGGCATGCCAGATGCCTGATTGTGGTTCATGTTCTGCTTGTAAAGATATGGTCAAGTTTGGTGGAAGTGGCCGTAGCAAACAAGCTTGTAATGAGAGAAGGTACTGTAAAAACCTGCTTATGAAAATTTGAACTCAGTATCATATGTAACAAGTAATCAGTAAGTCTTAAAATTTCTTTCACTTGAGGTGCCCCAATTTGGCTGTTCAAGAGGCAGAGGATTCAGATCCTGAGGATGAAGATGATTATGAACAGGCAGCTGATAACCAAAACACAAGTTGGACAGAAAAGGTACCTGTAACTGGAGTATCGCGTGAAAAAAGGGAAGTGGAATGGATAGGAGATGCAATCAAATCTGATGATAAACGCACATTCTACAGGTACAAATTTTTGACTCTTCTACCCTGTCACACCAGTTGTGTAGCAGATTGTTGTTGCATATATTTGATGTCACAGTGTACTCAAATCCAAGAATTGTCACCTACTTCTTGTTCTTCATTTTATTCTGTTGTATTTTCTCCCTCTCTAGCCGGGTTCGTGTAGGGGCTATTGAATTTGGTGTAAATGATAATGTCCTAGTGGAACGGAAAGATCCTTCTGTCCCTGTACTCATAGCTCGTGTTGTGTACATGTGGGAAGGAACTAAAGGAGAAAAAAAGTTTCATGCTACTTGGTACAGGTGAGCTGAATTACCTACAGTATTCACAACAAATGATTATTGGATATTGGATAATTGTATTGTCTGTCAATTATAGTCGCGGAATGCACACAGTTTTGGGTGAGACCTCTGATCCTCGTGAATTGTTTCTTGTGGATATATGCTGCACTATGGATTTGGGCATTGTATCTCACATTGCAAATGTCATTTATAAGCCTCCACCAAGTAACTGGCATCAACTTGGAGGGGAACCTGAAGCTGAAAATGATGTACCAGATGATGGTAAAAGTTTCTTTTACCAAATGTACTATGATACAAAACGAGGCAGATTTGAAGATCCTCCAGTTAACCCTGTATGCCCAAAACTTGATGTAGAGCATAGATTCTGTGTATCATGTGAAAGAAAATTGCAGAAAGAAAAGGTAGATTTTCCCAGGCTGGCTGAAGGGATGAATGTGGATGATAGCAAAGAGGTACTTGCACTTTTGACACAGGTGTTATGTTATAAACTAGTAGTATAACTCCACATCTATTTGCGGGAATCAATATATTGAATTTTACAGATTAAGTATGCTGTCATTCACTGGAGAGGAGAAGAATATAGAGAAGGTTGTGGAGTTTATTTAAAACCTGGTGCCTTTAACTTTAAATCTCCAGGGTTACATCTGAAGAAACAGAGACATGAAAAGGTAAGATGGCTGGTTTACTGAAATAGTATATTAATCTAATAAATATGCTCAGTTGCTGATTTCCATAGTGAAAACATTACATGACTTTCTTATTAAAATTACTTACATTTTTGTTGAAGGCTGGAGATGAAGACCTGTACCCAGAGTACTATAGGAAATCATCAGATCATGTTAAAGGCTCCAACCAAGAAACACCTGACCCTTATTGCATTGGATATATATCTGGTATATTTTCCCGCTCAAAAGAAAAGCACATGAGTGAATCTGAAATTTTCCTGAGAGTGAACAAATTTTATCGCCCTGAGAACACTCACAAAGGTCAAACTGCTGCTCAGCAACTTGATCTCAATATGGTATACTGGAGTGATGAAGGTAGTTATTTTTCTTTGATAGTACCACTATATTCGTTTGTGATGATGAACTGTTGTTGGATGATCTTCTTAATGGAAACAATAGTAAACTTAATTCCGTCTCTCCAAATCCAGAGGTTGTTGTGGACTTTTCTAAAGTGAAAGGAAAATGCTTTTTGATGTACAGTGAAAACTTAGATGTTTCTGAGTCGGAGTGGGTAGCTGGTGGGCCTGATCGTTTCTACTTTCGGGAAGCATATGATTCTAAAACACAAAGCTTTGATGATCCTCCATCGAAAGCTGCGTTGATAGGGTCGAAAGGAAAGGTACCTTATTTACAGTACAACTGACTTTGAACTTCATAAATTGGAATGTAATTTTTAATGTGTCTCTGGTTTGATCACAGGGTAAAGGAAAAGGGAAAGGAAAAGGAAGGAAAAGTGTGATTGACCATGAAAATGTTAACACTTATGCTCCATCTTGGCCTCCAGCATGTCAAAAGCTGAAAACACTAGATGTATTTTCAGGTTGTGGAGGTAGGTTTTCTTAATCAACTAATTGACTCTCATTCTAATTTGAGAAATAAAATGAGATACAGTTTCCCAATAGATGGTAAACATTTTTCTTGTACTTAGGATTGTCAGAAGGCCTTCACCAAGCAGGTGTTGCAGAAACAAAATGGGCCATTGAGAAAGAAGAAGCGGCTGCTCATGCATTTCATCTTAATAATCCAGAAGCAACTGTATTCTCAGAAGACTGTAATATGTTGTTAAAACTTGCTATACAGGTAAGATATTTTATGTTCTTTTCTCATTGTTTTAATGTTACAATATATAATATATACTAATCCAATGTGAATCTGATTCTTAAGGGTCAAAAGACAACAGCCAAAAAGCAAGTAATTCCACAGAAAGGTGAAGTAGAATTGCTGTGTGGAGGTCCTCCTTGTCAGGGATTCAGTGGTATGAACAGATTCAATTCACGTCAGTATTCTCTTTTCAAGGTGAGAACTTAAAGTGTGGCATAATATCTTGTACATGTTAAATTTGGTTCATTGTTTGTATTTTATACCCTAAAAACTGTCCAAATTCCAGAACTCTCTCATTGTAACATATCTCTCATATTGTGAGTTTTACCGACCCCGCTTTTTCATTTTGGAGAATGTACGAAACTTTGTGGCATTCAAGCGCAGTATTGTTCTTAAATTAACCTTGCGTTGTCTTGTGAAGATGGGTTACCAATGCACCTTTGGAGTTTTGCAAGCTGGTAACTTTGGTGTTCCTCAGACTCGCCGCAGGTATGTTTTTTTTTTTTAAAGATTAATACTGAAGGAATGGGGTGAGATATATTATACTGTAATATGATATATGTCCACATTCCTGTGTGCTCCTATCCAGAGCTATCATAATAGCCGCAGCCCCAGGCGAAGTTTTACCAGAATTTCCAACTCCATTGCATGTATTTAACCCAAGAGCATGTCAGCTTTCCATTGTTGTTGATGATAAGAAGGTAAGAAAACCAGAATATGACTACTTAAAATAGTTTGCGCATTTTCTATTTCTCTCTTTATTCATTATTATTTCTATGATCTAGTTCAAACCAAACCAGTGGGCTGGATATGCTCCTCTTCGCACTATAACTGTGCGGGATGCTTTGTCGGATTTGCCTGAAATATCTAATGGGCACAGTAAAGAGGAAATGTCTTATGGAGGAGAAGCCGTTTCTGATTTCCAGCGAAAAGTAAGAATCTGGAAATAAAAGGACTCACATGTAAACTGTTAACTGCAAGTTGATTGACTTTAATACGTACGTTTTATCACAGATCAGAGGCAATCAACATCAGCCTATTTTGCGTGATCACATCTGCAAAGAAATGGCTCCCCTTGTTGAAGCTCGTATTTCCAACATACCAATTGCTGCTGGTTCAGACTGGAGGGACCTTCCTAACATAGAGGTTCTCCTTAAGGATGGCAAAATGACACAAAAACTGTAAGTTCTACTTGTCATGCAGTGTCTATTCATTATAGCGAAAATGTGTGTTCTTATGTAGTTATTGTATTTTTTACAGAGTTTACTCCCATCATGACAAAAAGAATGGTAAATCATCCACTGGTGCTTTAAGAGGAGTATGCAGTTGTGCCAGTGGGAAAATATGTGATCCTATTGACAAGCAGTACAATACGTTGATTCCGTGGTGTCTACCCCACACTGGGAACAGACATAACCACTGGGCTGGACTGTATGGACGTTTAGAGTGGAATGGATTCTTTTCAACAACAGTCACCAATCCCGAACCCATGGGCAAGCAGGTAATTATAATTTCTTCCTACATATTTTTAATTTTTCTATTGCCTTTGATTTTTACTTTCAAGTTGTTTTCTATTTGCTCCCAACCATCAGGGCCGAGTACTTCACCCAGATCAGACACGTGTTGTAAGTGTGAGAGAATGTGCTCGTTCGCAGGGCTTCCCAGATACGTATAGATTCTATGGTAATATATTAGACAAACATCGACAAATTGGTAATGCTGTTCCACCACCAATGGGTCGTGCTATAGGAATGGAAATCTGTAAATCTCTTGTAGCCAAATGCAAAGTTAAGTCTGAAGTATTAGAAGGAAAAGATTCGTGCATGCAGTGATTGTGAAATCATTCTGTGTATTAATAGTGAATTTTTTACTTGTGTGTACAAATTGTATGAAACAATCGTAACTTTTGTAATTAATTTTTATTTCTATTTTAACATGTATTTTAACACTTTTACACGCTGTAAAACCTAATCAGATCTTATCATGCTAATGTCCAATTCCAATAAAAATGAAACATTCTTATCTGAGATTAAATTTAATGACCCTTACAAAAGAACAAAAAAAGAAAAGTCGATTATCTTTCAATAGTGGTTTACTTCTAAGACTACCCTTAAGCACTACATTAATGACAACAAAAAATCAACATGAAAGAGTATCTAAAATTACAATACTGGTAATGTAAATAGGCACGCCTATAAAAAGATAACTAAATTATTAAAATCACAATATAAACATGAATATGATTTGTATCTAAATGAATAAGTTTAGCAAAGGTATATTTGAAGAATTACTGAAATATGATAAAGTCAAATCTAAGAAATAAGGGTCTACTATCAATCTGCCTGCATACAACTGCAATGATAAACACTTTTAATATCATACTCCATTAAAAACATTTTAAAAAAAGGATTCCAAACAGCGGCACAGCCGTGATTTCGACATTCAATGGCAGAAAATCAGATTTGTTCAGAGAAGGCAAGGTCCACATGATGTAGCAAACATTTACAATAGCTGCACAGATCTTATAATTATGTATAACATTCATAGGCCAAAATAAGGGCAGAAACTGGAGGTCAGGTAACAGTACATCATATATTAGGAACTCTCTATCCAAACAAGTATTAGCTACTTGTAGTTTGTTTTCCCAGCACTCTTACATATATTCTGACAATCCTCAATGGGCAGAACTGAATTTCATTACACAGTGAAATTCATGTACTAGATAGGTCCGACAACTTGCAATTTCATGATCAGGCTTACTAAATAAATTACTAAAGAGTAACTGTTTCTATCACTGGGACTGTTCAACATTCTATTAGATACCACAATACTGTACTTAATTAATATATCACAACAAAATATCCAATGAGATACTTGCATATTCATTAATAAAGTTTTCAGGAAGCGTCTACTGGAGGATTGACCAAAGAGTCAGTAGTACAAGGGTGATGGTGATGGGACTCAGGGATAGCCTTATATCTTATCATACTGTTGTATGGCCTTGATAGGAAGTCTCCGAGGGTCCAGGAATCATGTCAAATAAACTATCACTCAAAGTTGGAGAATAGCTGTCGGGATATGGCCGTATACCACAATTCTTCATATGCTCCTTAAGTTTGTCCTTTCTTGTTAGCCTTTTGTGACACTGAGGGCACTCAAACTGTCTATGATTGCCTTCATGCTTAGCTCTGATATGACGCCTTAGGTGTTCACTTTGTCTGAATGTTTGAGGACAAACTGGACAAAGGTGAGGTTTCTGATTCAGATGCACCATCATATGTTTGTCAAGGCGGGAACAAGTCTTCTTGCATATATCACATCTTCCAGATCGGGGGTACTTCCGTAACTCCGCATTAGATGCCTGAATAGTAGCTCTAGCCTGGTCGGATAGTTTGTAATACGCTGATGGATGAGCACGAGATTGCCTCATCTCTCTATGGGGTACTTCTTGTTTTATTTCTTGTTTTATTTCTGTTCTTATTTCTGTTCTTATTTCTTGTTTTATTTCTTGTTTTATTTCTTGTCTTTTTTCCTGTCTGAATTCCTGTCTTAAATCTTGTCGGACTTCTTGTTTAGTTCTTACCATAGTAAATGTAGGCTTGCTACTGCTTGGTGGTGATAATGTGAAGGATCTTGGGGGCACAACTGTGAAAATTCCTTGAGGGGTTACCGATAATGACCCACCTGAAGGACCTGTAAGTCTACCAACAATACTACCTTGCAGCAAAGATGTAGGTCTGATGACAGCAGCAGCTGATGATATCAGGCCTGGTATAGGTCTAGTAACTATGGGCCTGTTCATGGATGGCAGAGATAAGCTCATAGTTGGCATTGGTGGTGACGGATTATCTTCCATAACTGGTGATATGATGTCCATTATTGGTGAAGTCCTGTTCTGGATAGGTGAGACCTTACTTACAGTTGGTGAGACCTTGCTTACAGTTGGTGAGACCTTGTTCACAGTTGGTGAGGCCTTGTTCACAATTGGTGAATGTCTGTTCACAATTGGTGAATGTCTGTTCACAGTTGGTGAGGCCCTGTTCACAATTGGCGAAGGTCTGTTCATAGTTGGTGAGGCCTTGTTCACAATTGGTAAAGGTCTGTTTATAGTTGGTAAGGGCCTGTTAATAATTGGCAAGGGTCTGTTCACCAAAGGCAGAGGTTTATTTACTGAAGGAGCAGTTCTACTAACAGGAGGAGTAGACCTGTTTACTGCTGGTAATGATTTCTTCAGTTTAGAAGATGGTTTATCAGAAGTTGGTTTCTTGTTCAGATTGATAGGGACTTCTTGTTTTCTATTTTCCTTAGAATGTAAATCAGCACGATTTCTGTTTGCTTGAGAACTAATGTTCGAAGTTTTACGTTGCTTTTTGTCAAAATCTGCTTCTGAAACTTCCAAATTACTAATGCTTGATTCAATGGTAATAGGGCTTCTAGCACTTCCAGAATTTTTACCAGTTTTTTCATTTGAGTTTAATGAACTCCAATGCTTCAATACACCATGACGTTGAGCATGATTTTCATAGTTCTCTCGCAAAAAAAATCTTTTACCACAATCTGAACATTTGTAGGGTTTGTGACCAGTATGGGTCTTGAGATGCAATTTAAAATCCTTTGGGTCAGTGAAAAATCTTCCACATTTTAACACTGGGCATTCAAGTGTATTCCGTTCATTAATATGGTCTTTGATATGAAGCAGCATTCTTTCAACTCCAGCAACTTCCTTCCCGCACACTGCACAGTCCAAATAGCACTGCAGGTCTTCATCCTCTTCAACGACCAGTTTTATTTTAACATTTTCTACTTCTGCATTGTTCTCAGGTTTATTATCTGGTTCCTTTGCAAGTTGCTGTGATGGTTCTGCATCATCTCCATTCTCAGATTCTTGTTTCACTTCTGGTACTTTTTCACATCCCAATTTACAATGGACCTTAGCCTTCTCAGAATTTTCAAATCTATGACCACAGTTTTCACATTGCAAATTCCAACATTCTTTTCCTCTATCAGAAGGACCAAGTTCATTTAAAACTTGCAATGCTTCAACATCATTGCCTTTCAAATTTAACTGTACCATGTCATCTAAACTAAGACACTCACTTTTCTCAAATTTCTGGTTTACCCACTCATTATTGCAATTATACAAGTTAGAGCCAGTATTGTCTTTATCAGATCTATTATTTTCAGCTTGACTTTCGGTGGACTTTGTTGAAGCAATGTCATCAAGTTTTTTTGGAATATAATACTTGATTGGTTCTTCATTGCACTGAGACAGAAGATGAAACTTCAGTCTTTCTAAAGATGGAGTGTGTTTCTTACATCGAAAGCATTTAAAACGGAACGTGTTCCCAGATGCATCACACTTTTTGCTAACACAGTGGTCCTTCAAATCCATAAATGTAGAGAAATTTTTACCACATCTCGTGCAATCCTGAGGAATCAATCCAGCAACATGATAGTAGGTGTGTCGTTTCAAAGAAGTCATGGATGTGAAATCCTTCCCACAGAATCGACATTCACAAAGTTTTACACCAGTATGCTCCATCAGATGTTCATGAAGTTGCTCTTCAGAATCCATAAAAATGTTGCATCTATGACATTTATACCTTTCTTCACAGGGGCCATCAGGCTTTCCTTTAGATGGCCAAGGCTCTTTCTTATCAAGTTTATTACTGTCCCAACTTTTAAACCACTGAGATTTATGGAGAGTGGATGAGGCTGGTTTTGAGTCCTTTGATACCGACATTTGGTTTAAATTTTCAGTATCTTCATTACTGTTCTGAGATTCTAGTCTATTAACGTTTGTGACTGATGTGGATTTAGTTGGAGAGGTCATAGGAACTATCCCATGGACCTTCTGGTTTTCACTGACTTGTTCAGTTTCAGAAAACTTTGTTACCTTGATTTTTGGACAGTGAACTAAATCTAGTGGGACACCATTCCGATTAAGTGAGGAATCATTGAAATTATTAAGAGGGGAAGTTCCACTTTTTGAATTATTCTCATTCTGAGCTGCAGCTTCTCCTTCAACATGGGTGAGACTTGTTTCTTCTGAAAGTTCACTCAATATAGACATGGGCTCTTTTAACACATTTGAAGTGAAAGAGGGTGTGTGATCAGCGCTATGCTCATCGTCAGGACACTCTTCTTTGATATGGAGAAGTAAAGCTTCAGATGGGATTAATGGTTCTTCTTCTGAAGGAGATTCTTTCATTGGTGAAAGAACAACCTTCACTGGCAGTGAGTCCTCTAATAAAAGAGATTTTTTGGAAACTTCAGATGAGTTCTCATGTGACGGCTCATCTTTAACATGTACTTCATTACTTGACATGGATATGCTTTCCAATTGTTTTGACATATCTTTGATAGGTGATTTTCTATTAATTAGTGCAGATTGGTCTTTGGATGGTGCAGGCTGACCTTCCAAATGCTTAATAGCAGGTAATACATCAAATCCTGTAGAGCTTATTTTAACAGCAGAGACTTTTCCTTGAGGGGAAGGAAACTTCTTTTCTTTTGGTGACTTCTCTTTTAACTTTGGCATTTTGTCTTTGACAGGTGATGTTTTGCTCATAATCTCAGTTCCTTTCTGTGTTGGAGACTTAATGCCCTTTGTTGATGGGGGTGAAGCTTTAGTCACTTTCAATTCCCCAACTGGTGCAGATTTTTGTTTGGTGAGCACAACCTTCTCCTTAGTAGTTGGTGACTTTTCATCTTTTAATCTCTCTTTCCCACATGGCGATTTCTCTTTAACAGGTGATGTTATTTCCTCTTTCTCAAGCTTAATCTTCTTCTTTAATGGCTCCTCTGAATCTCTTTCATTTTTGTCGTTCACAAAAAACTGCATGTCAATGCGGTCTAATTCATCTTGCGATGTGATGCCACTGTGTGTTCTCAAATGTTTCTTGAGAGCAGAAGACTGAGTAAATTGCTTCTCACATTCTGAACATTTATACGGCTTTTCATCAGGATGTGTTTTTAACAAATGCATAGTAAGGTTAGACAATTCAGTAAATTTTCTCCTACAGACAGGACACTCGTAATATCGGCCAGCAATATGAATTCTTGAGTGACCAGTGAGATGTTGTAATAATGCAAAACTTTTACCACAATCTAAACATTTATGGGGTTTATCAGATGTAGGGGTTGGAACTTGATGAGTTTTAATGTGCAAGTTAAAATAGAATGCTCGAAAAAATTGCTTTCCACAAAATTTACATAACAGAGACTTAAGTGCTTTGTTGGGGTCATCTGAAATGTCAATCACATCACCTGCTTTTTCATTGTCAATTCCATCAAGCCTCCCATTTACTACATCCAAAATGTCATCATCTGATCCTTCATCTTCTTCCATGGAGTCATCACTTTCTTCTTTTTTAATCACTATCCCTTCATCCACGTTCATGGGGGCATATAAAACAGTGTCATCATCCTCCCTTTCAATTTTAATGTGAACTTCTTCATGAAAGCCCCTATCCGGAGGCTCATTTTTAACTTCATCATCTTTACTTTTTATGGAATTTTCATCTTTTGAATGCAGCCCCTTTCCACTTGCAGAAGGTCGTCCTACTGGTGCCATGTTTCACACCTGTTGGAAATAAGACAAATCTGATTAAAACCAAGATAACATACACACAGCATAGAAGTTTGACTAAGAAACAAGAATATAATAAAGGCATGATTTTAATTTTGATTTGTAACGAGCTAAGAAAATATTTTTCTGTGGTTGTACTTCGAACAACAATTTAACTTAGCTCAAGAAGAAGTAAATATAAAACACAATAAGGTGCGTAGCAATCAAACACAAGCTGTGCTTACTCACATTAATTGTGATCTTCAAAGTAACAGGGAAGTTCCCTAGTCAGCAACTGAATCTGTAAACAAACATAATTAATTAGAGCTAAAGTAAAACTAGAGAAACTCTGTCATGGCCCAAAAATTTCCTATGCTTTCCAAGGACAATATGGGAAAGCTTTCAACAGAAAGTTGGGAATAAGAATCATACATTTAAGAAGACAATAACTATTAAGCTAATCTAAATGGCCCCCAATTCAAATTACCTGGCAATGAAAGTAGTAGTCCTGAGATTAAGTTATTTTCCTTAGATGAAATCGTTTTCATTTGACGATTTATAGCACATAGTTTCCTGAAAAGAGAAGAAAATATTAAGAGAGCGCACAATACAAAAATCTAACCTCTTCTTCATGTTTATGCTAACAAGTGGCTAAGTTTTTTGAATGCCAAAAGCACAGGTATGTGAGATAAGGTAATGAGTAAGATGTTCTGCATGTTATCATGTCAATTATTAATAAGGAAGATATGAAGTACAAAAATAAAGCTAAGGTTAAATCCATTGTTTGGAAATAAATATAAATACAACCCTTTTGAAGGAAATTCAATGCACAGAAAACTGCCTCATGACAGCATTAAATTGAATATCTAGTTGAAGGAATCATGAGAGCTTAGTGTGTATTTCTCATGAAGTGGCAGGAAACATCCATTATTAGACAACACAAACGATAACAAGTAACAGGAGCGCTACAACACGCCTATAAAGACACTAGATTTGGATAGGAATACTTGGATGCTGAGTACAGCCCCACCCTGTCGGCTGTACAATTTAACTAAAACTGTGTGAACTGAGAATGAGGAGTGCATGAACGTGTTCCATAACTTCGTTTCATTCAATGATAGAAGAAAAAAGAGAAAATGCCGTAAGGCGTACGTACTGGGTTGGAGTACAAGGCATACAAAAAGCATAGAACAAGTATATATTGTCTCCAGCATTACAACGGCATTTACAGCATAACACCTTGCCGGCGAGAACATTCCCCAAAAAAGCTGCTGTGTTAATACCTGAACATTCCCTGAAAGATAGCCGTCGCTTAATGAATTTCCGAGTTATCACATGAACCAAAAGTGCAAACGGTAACATAACCTCCCAGACACTTCCCTTGGCCTACGCTCGGGACACAATGGGCGGTACTGGCGCGCTTGCAGTGCCAGGTCTCAAGACAAAGCAGGAAAGAATGGAGCGCTCTGATTAAGGTGAGTAATTAAAAGGGAAGGAGATCATCGTCAGGGGACGAGACACGCAAGAACTCATTATTTGTTGAACAGTTAAAATATCGACAATCTTACTGTGTGAGGGCATCACACACGCTCAAGAACGGGTTACACAACAAGTGGGCAGATTGGGCCGTTCGGGACGACAGCAAAGCGCTAAACGAAAACTAATAGACGCACCATTTGAAATTTTAAGTACGCTACTTGCTGAAGTACATCTTCTGTGCTAAATCACTGAATACAAGTACAAGTACCTTAAAAACACAGCATCCCTGCACCCACCACAAAACTATGAAGGATACGTTTCCGGTTGCGGCGAAAGGTCTCAGAGCTGCCAACACTGAAGACATGGGCTTTTTACTCCTAAAACGCCTATTTATGGCGTTTTGTAGAGAGCAAGTACTCGATTATTTGTATATTTTGTAACCGTTCATTCGATTCGAAGTGACTTGACTGTGATAGACCATGCTAGAAACGGATTACAAGTGTACATAAAGTCTCCCATTCATCGACGGCTTGACAAACTGGATTTGGACTTCCCGGATCGTCACGACCCTGCACCTCCGAAGAGATAAGATTGGACTTTTGAGACATGCGTTCTGTCGTCAACTTGTATCGATGGGGGAAGTGCCAAAGAGCATGTTACGTCTGAACCTAAATGTGAGATATCTCCGCAAGCATCTCCAAGTAAATTTGCCGCGTTTTCAAGACTCTGGCGCCCTCTATTGGATGTGCTGTCGAATGAGGCAACATTCCCTTCACATTCACAGTGACGTCATGGTCATGGATGCACGACCATTTTCGATAGGAATGACCGGAATGACGGAATGACTGATCCCCCCAACCTTCGTGCAGTACAGGGAGACAGGTAGCCTCATAATTTTTTTAATTCCTGGATAATTTATTTATTTTGTTTATTGAGAACTGATTCACAACATCCAGCTGCTTCCAAAAAACAAAAGTGGTACAGTAAAAGCAAAGATAATAACTAGAAATTTTACTCCGTGCCATCTGAGTCATAAGTTTCATTATATTCATGCATTTTTAAAAACTGTTTTAGCGCAGTTTGCATACATTCAAACATTCTTAATTTAACATATCACAAAAGTAACCCTTGGATTCATCACCTAATTAGCATGGGGTAGCTGAAATGAGAGGTCTGATGGAATAAAATTAATTCATTCACATTGGCACTTACATTTAGTACATATTGTTATCTTTGGAATGCATTGTGAGCCAACAAGGCAATTTATAATGCAAACAGGAGCATTAGTACATATTAATGGTCTAGAATATAACTCAGTGTAATTTCACTAAAACAATAATGTGAAGGGGGTGTGACTTACTACAAAACACAAATAATTTTAGAGGGTAATTAAAATTATAAAAATAAAGATCACATGGAAAATGATTTGGTTGAAATATAAGATTTGAGATTAGGCAGAAAAATCATTGAATGTTTTTGAAGTATCTTCTAACTTAATTTTTGAACTAGAGCAATTTCAGAAACCATAAAATCACAAGATAATACTTAAACTAAAAATTCTCCATCAAAAACTTGGTATAAGTCCTTCACAATACATGACTTCTAAATTGACTTACAGAGTATTTCATACAAAAGTGAAATTAATAAACTACTTCCACAATAATTCAGAACATTTACATTAACACTAACTCACACATAACACACACACACACACATGCACAAACACATGTACAGCAAACTTAATATTTTAAAACAGAGAGATTTTCAAAACCATGGGGAGGTATTCACAATAAGTAACAACAACAACAATAACAATAACAACAGCAAAAATGAGTTTACAGGGTAAAGCCTGCACAGTAATAAAATAATTGCTACTATTTAATACATGAACAAATCATGAACACAATAGTTTATAGCTTTCAGGAGAAACGTGACATGACTAAAGATACAACATTTACGTTTGGAATTGGCACTTTCTATCACAAGGCACACCACAAACTGTAGCACAATTGACCAAAAGAACCCCCCCAAAAAGCACGGCCTATTTTCAATCAATTATGAGTGAGTATTTAAGGTGAAACCCCAGCTCAACACTCTTCAGAAAACAGTTGTTTATACTGAAAAAAATAGTGGTTCCTACAATTTTCAACAATATCTTTCCTTCCTGGTTATTGGTCATGGTCTACTGCAAACCATGAAAGATAGAAAAGAAAAAATAAAGAAAAACTTCACCAACCTTTCTGGGCATCACTGAACAACATAAAACCAAATTAAGGGCCAAGACCAACCTCAACTCAACATTTCATGCATGAAATCAGTAAGAAGAAAAATATCTACAGTATTTGTTCTTTTAGAATACTACACATTCCCTCAGTTGAACCAAAGTTGTAACTTTACTGATAATGGCCCGTTATATTTTCTTTAGCAAAGAAGATGTGTGGGACGGAATATGGTCCTTGAGCAATACTAATTGAACAAATGCTGGTGTCACAGGCCAGTGTACTGAGGAGTCGAACTACCAGCCTGTGTGTCAGGATTAATCCTTGTGAGCCTTGTGAATGGGTTGCGAGAGCTTGCACGTTTCCTGCGCGTTCTATCATCATTTCCACTTCCCATTTCCCTGTAAAAGAACACATTAATAAGTAGAAATGAAGAAAACTAGAGCTACCAAAACACAACACTTAAATGCTATGTAGTAATAGCAGTGCACTAACCCAAAAAATGGAATCATGTGCACCAGAAGCTCTTTATCAGGAGCAGACGCCAGCTCAGAATTAGTCTGAATTAAATGATTCATTACACATCTAAGATAATGTTGCAATCTTTTTCGACGTTCCTCTACAAAACGAGCGTCCTGTATAATTTAAAGGGAATATAGATAAGAACATAGAATGTAATATTGTAAAAAGGTGACCTGTTTATCAAGTTGAAAAACAGAAAGAGGGGAAAAAATACCTTATTTCCCAAAGCTTTTTTTGGCGGAAAATCAAAAGTTCCAACAACTGCATCTTGTTTTTTCAGATCTTTATGAAGGGAGTAAAACTGAGCATAGCGTCGATAAATATTCCACTCATCATCTCTAATACGTATGAAAACCTGCAAATACACACAAAAATCTTACTTAGATCAGTAGATTACAGAAAAAGAGAAAAGAAAACCTGTCAAAACTTTGAAGTAATAATGAACCTGGTAGACATGATGTACATCTGAAGAGCCCCCGGTCAAGAATGCTGATGGCACCCATATATTAACTAAAGCACGAGCTGCAGTACATATAGAACCTCCATCATAGTCACTTGTCACACTATGCGCATCATCATCCGATGTTGCTGGTTCATCAGGCAATGGACCACGTAAATCAACAAGTTCATCACGGAGTCTTCGCAACATACTCTCTTTGGTCTGCAGAGCACGGTGCAACCTTTCATTGAACTCCATCAACTCACCATGCATTTCAGCAACCTATAAAAATAAGTACAGGTAGAGCAAAGATGAGTATTTCAAAACTTATATGTTCCTGACTAATGCCCAGAAGAACTACTTATGTTTACCTGAATTAATTTTTTTTCATATTCTCGAGCTTCAGTGTGGTAATCAGGAGGATCCCCAACTAATTGGCCTCCAGCTAATTGACTCAACATCTCATGAGCCTGGGCTCCATCCCTCCTCAACATTTGAACAGCTCCAACATATTTTCTGAGCTGATGTTTTAGTAATTCATTTTCTCTGGAAACATGTTAGATGAAACCTAATTGAAATCTAATTTGAAAAGTATATGAAAAGTGTGCTACTTCTAAGGACCTACCTATTTAATGCATGTAAACGACTTTCCACTCGCTCATTTTTTTCGGAATGAACCCTCGATGCTTCTGCAATCTCTGCTTGCAATGTATTTATCTTTTCTTGACTTTCCTCTAGAGCTTTTTTAAGTTGCCGATTTTCTTTTTGCAGTTCCTCTTTTCTTGTCAATACAGCAAGAAGTGCATCACGAACTTCACCTAGGGGGAGAAGAGAATAAAATGTCAAAGTTGTGGCAGACTCAAAATTTTAAAATTTCGGTATGTATGACAAACCATTGACATGAGCAGGTAATTCTACTTTGCTTTTTGTACGAGCACTACTTGATGGCTGCTCTGGGGGATTGTAATCCAAAGTTGTGCTCTGCAACAACTTTTGAGTGGCAATAAGAGCTGCTGCAGCACAGTCCGTATCCTTAAATTACAAGAGATAAAGCAGTAAGGAAAACAATGCAAAAGCATAACAATGTAAATATTCTTTGATTTTATTGGTCAAACCTCTGAGTAGCTTGGTACAGAGAGGGAATCCTCTTCTGAATGCGCTTCTTCATTCACTGAAACTGGTATAAGTTCTCCAACACTTAAATTGTTAACAGGAGTCAATGTCTGCATTTGGGTAATCCTGTAACATAATAAAAAGTGGTCAGCATAAACAAAAAGGAAGGATACTGTCAGTTTGAAAGTGTCAAATAAATAATAATTAGTCTAATAAATTTTACCTTGATTGGTGCCCTGACTTGGCTTTCATTGTACTGTCAGCACAACCTTCATCATCTGATGCCTGTATTTCTACAGTAACAATGGGAGGGCAAGAACTTGAAACAGGGACTGAAATTGAATCTCCTAAATTGCTCTGATCCTTAGTCGGTTCTTCTTGTACACATGATTTTTCAGGATGTGTCTTCTGTAAGATAGATAATTTAATGCAAGTACTTAGTTGAGTCATTGAGATTAAATAATAGGATATGTAGTTACATTGTTAAAAATGACTTTTACCTCCATGGATTTTGTAGCAGCTGCATTATCTAGAGATGAGTTAGTATTTCTTTGATCATTTAACATTACAGGAATTGCAACAGGTGAGCTAAGGCAGGTTGGGGGAGCACTGCTGACATCAAATGGCCGAGAAGCTCCTCGAATGCTTATTGGAACATCATCACCATCAAAAGAGATAATATTGACAGGGCCTTTCCTCCTTCGACGACTGTCATTTTTCTTCCGTGTCCCACTGCTTCCCATACTTCCACTTCCAGAACTACTATTGTCTATAAGAAAGAGAGAACAATCACAATTACCACCAGGAAAAAGAAATGAAGGGACAAACGGTTACCACTCACAATTTCCAACAGAGCACAGTATTTTGTGATATTTATATTTTGAAAGTTCAGCATACCTGTTTGAGCATCTGCAATTATTATGGGTTCAGATCTTGACAGAGATAGATCCCCAGAGGATAGACTACCACTATTTGTACCCTTACCCCATTGATTTAATTCAATTTTATCAATACTGATTGCAAACAAAATGGGTCCCAATCCTATATAAATTTCCAAAAATGTAAAGGTAGAATTAGTAATTTTAATCTCATGTGTGTCATTTACAAACATATTTAGGAACCCTCTGCTGTTTTTCCACTTTACCTCTGGCCATTATTGGTAAATTGCTTGAAAGTTCTTGATCTAACAATAATGCCCACTCTTCATAATACTGCGTAATTTGTTGAGGACTTGCAAGCAAGCAGTGTAGATATCGCTCTAACGAATGTTCATTTAAAGATGACCTCAGCCAAGCTCGGCCCCTTCCTGTGTCTGTCCATACCTGAAAATAAATGGCACTTTAAGAAAAGTTGTAAATTTATGGACTGTTGTTGTCTTATAAACATAGCAAATAGCAAAGAAAACCTGTTTTAGAAGAAGATATCGTTCATATTCATGTTTTGTAAGGTGTTCAGCTACATAATGCCAAAATGATAAATGGTTTGTTCCATCAGATCTACTTAGCATTAAGCTTGTTGATACAATCTCTGTCATTTGCCTAAAACAGTTTATATAATTAATTTTTCAAAATGATACAATAGGATTTGGAACATTAAAAGAGTTTCTTTGTTTAGTTTTGAAGTTCTTACTTGAGAGTAGAGCTAGATTTGTTCAATGGTTTGGCTCGCAGTCCATGGGAGAGTGCAGCTTCTAAGCGACAACATAATGTTGCAACGTGAGGATCTGATTCAGTAGCTAGCTCAGCTCTGCCACCAAATCGGACTTGGCATTTTTTAACAGCATCATGTAGATCTGCCATCAACTGTTCTCTCTCTTTAACAGGAGAACCACTACTGCCCCCTGTCTGAGGACCACCCGAAACAGCCATTATTGTCGACATCATGTTATACCTGAAACATATGGAGCCACATTATATGTATCAAGAATATTAGGAAAAACAACGAAGACAAAGAATGCAATTTCTAGTAAAAGAAAAACAGCCGCAAAATAAATCTAGCCTGTCCATTATATATTTAGGACAGATAGGAATTGAATAAGCAATAGGCATGCAATTAACTAAAATTTACATGGCTATAGAAGTTTAGCCAGTAGGTTCTGCTGACAAGGTTGTGAGCCCTATCATAGCAAAGAATGCAAATAGGAGGGTGTTCAAATGATGAATCCATAAGAACTGTACACCAAAAACTGCTAGCTGTGGCACCAAAACTTACTGGACTCATTTCGGACTCACTGGGAGAGAAGAAGTTGTTAACAAAATCAGCCAATACACTGGCCCACACACTATTCCTCCATGGCTGAAATGCGCGATGCTCTAGGGATTTCCTCCCCCTGTTGTTCTCTGTTCTGTTATGTTTTTCTGTTGAGGTTGTGTGGATGTAGATGTACACACGGTACACACGACGCGATATGATAGTGTTTGGGTGAGAGGTGGAGAGAGGGGGAGGGAAAGAGAGGAGAGGGGTGGCCTTGGAACTTGGAAGGTGGAAGCTGGTGGAAGCTAGCGAGGATTAGTGAAGGAGAGGTTACTGCGACGGGGGCCAGATACACGGTGCCTGAGAAGGCCACAGAGTTTAAAGATGATAGCCCTGATCAAAGTAAAACCTTTTCCGACAAACTAAGAAAGGTTGAAGAAGACAAGATAGAACAACAATTCAACCGTTTATGTTTGCGTTAAAAATATATTAATGATTAAAAAAGCACCCTCGCGTATGTCGATGTCTGATAAGAGTCTAGGTTGCCACTTTCTGCCACTGGTGGCGCTGGTGGTACGGTTTCCCTGGCGAAGGGCTCCACCATCTTGAGCCTTCGCGAGAAATACGGAGCAGGCCCGGGAGCCGGTTGGGAACAGATTTTCATTCGAACATTTATATCCGTAAGGGTTCTTGTCTTGTTCTTAAACCACACTATTTGTTCCTTTCAAACCTTGAAGTTTAACTGGTGTGCATATTTATCAATCACAGACCTTTGATTTGGTTGCTATTTGGCCTTATTTTCTTGGCCGCGGACGTGCCTAACCTAAAGCGACTTTGCGGGCCTGCTGTTATTTATTTTTCACTCTGCTCCCAATTTTATTTGGCCTTTTAATACTTAAGCATCATGCCTAAGAAACCGAGGCGGAAAAGATTCGTACGCAACAGCCAGCGGAAAGGCCAAGGGAAAAAAGAAAATGCCCCTCCACCCATCAAACTTGTGAGTGCCTACTTGACGATTTATGTTATTGTTATTATTTCTAAAATGTGTGCTATATTTTTTGTACTGATTTCCTGTCTTAAATATTCTTTAGACTAATGCTCAGCCATCCGCAAGTGATTTGAATTCTGTCAGTTGGAAATCTTCAAACTTAAACCCATTCACTGCAACCACTTTAGTTGAGGCGAATACAACTCCAAGTTTGTACTTTGTACTTGTACTTCTTAATGGGACTCTAAAATTAAAAGGCCTCTTAAATAAAGAAGTTCAAGGATAAAAATTTTCATGAAAACAATATTCTAGAATGCAGAGAAGGGCATCAGTTGTATGATAATCCTTAAATTTCCATTAGATTTACAATATCTTTTAACCAAATTTCTTCGCTTTCTGTAACGTCTCCATTCTTTTGAAAGATCTCATTCCAGTCTCTAGATATGTTTACGTACACACCTCAGGGTTTACTTTAAAGGAATGTTATAAAACTCTTAACATAGGCAAGGGCTGAAAAAAAATGTTCATATATTTCAAACTCTATGAAGGTTTAAGACACAGAGAGTGTTTCTGAACCAGTACAGCTCAGAAATATGAAGTATTCTTTCAGGAGGCAATATTAAAAAGTCATTCTTTGTAGTAATAATTTATGTTGTAAACATTACCCACATTACTAAAAGAATCTTAAATTTATCCAAACTGTTGTGGGTTTGGCCATTATAAATCCTTTGGAAGAAAACAAGAAGAAAACATTTTATCAGAACTGTAATAATGAATAAAGAGAGGGACAATTGAAGGAAATTTCTTTATTTCCATCAGACATCTTTAAACCAAATTTATTCGCTTTCAGTAACGTTTTCCATTCTCTTAAGAGATCTCATCCCAGACCTTTGGTATGTTGGAATAAACACCTTAGGCTACATTTTAAAAGGCAATTATAAACTCTGAAAAGAAAAAAAATACCAAAAAATGATTTTACATTCCAATTTTTAGATTTTAATCCATATGTATGGTGCGCGGAAGAGAGAGGGTACCGGGAAGTGGGCAGCCGGGGCGAGCGAGCAAGCTGCAGCCTGCTTGGCAGCTTAAAGCAATGGCAGTGTTGCCGTTGAACCTCCTATTACCCCTCCCACCTCCACTATTTACCCTTGTTGCACCAAAATTATGACTCAAAACATGTTCAGGGGTTGTTAGAAGTCAAGTCTCGGCAGTCTGGGCATCCCCAAGTTTCAAATGTACCGCGCCGACAGTAGCGCGCCAGGTGGCGACAGCTGGAATCCTCGACTCGTATCAGACATCGCCATACGGCCGGCCCTGCAACCACTCCTTCAGTACAGTCGAGTGCCTACTGCTTGAGACGCTGCCCGTGCGAACCGCTCGGGGAGGTCTCGGGGGGGCCCCCCAATAAATGTGTTACTATTGGCAACAATTGGTCTAATCCTCGCCAGTGACGAACTGCACTCTGAACTGCACTCCGGGCCGCCGCCGTCAGCCTTGTCTCCGGTCGGGCCCGGCCTGGGCCTGGCCGAGG
>NW_026267137.1:1656538-1657912 GCF_000697945.3 Frankliniella occidentalis
CGATATGATAGTGTTTGGGTGAGAGGTGGAGAGAGGGGGAGGGAAAGAGAGGAGAGGGGTGGCCTTGGAACTTGGAAGGTGGAAGCTGGTGGAAGTTAGAAAATGGAGTCAAATCATGGAAGTGGAACTTAGGGATATCATTACAGTGTTCGGTGGGATTTTTCATCTTCTGCAGTTCTTCTGCCCTAGCAGACGCCACTCAACACGCTCGACGCTTGTCGTTTGCTGTTTGATTTATCGTTTTGCCCATTTTCAAAAAAAAAAAAATTCATGTCAAGTGCAATGCAAAAAATAAGTAGGCAGTTCTTAAGTGGTGTTTCAGTTAGTAAAATAGATTTTACGGTGAGTTGGACATCGTAACGTGAAAATTTTGTTGCGCTAACCTGTTGTATTGCTTTTGTTCTCACTTATTCATTGTTTTGTTAATGAATATAAAACAAACAGGATGTTGTTCACGACCTGGCAAATTCTACGTTTGGAGAAACCAATCAAGACACTATTTTATCCCTTACTATTAATCATCCGCTAGTTGTTAAGTATCCATTAAAAGTGGAATATCAACAAAGCTTTCTGCGTAAACTCATAAAAGAGGTAAGTTAGTTACAATACAATATTTGATGTCATTTCTCAATTTTGTTTTGACAACATGTGGATTAATATCTAAATCACATTGATTGGCATCCACAGCTCGAAGCCAGAGGGGCTGAAATATCTGGGAATCTCTATGAGAGGCATGTAGAAATTTTGCAATGTTCAAATGGAGAAAAAGTTTTTCGTCATTTCCTCCTGGATGATGGATCTGTCATTACAGTCAGAGAAAGCATAAGCATAATCTCAGATGGTACAACTGGTCTGTACATTTGGCAGGTACTGTTTATTGCTATTTCCCTATACCTTATCGAGTTTTACCCTTGTATTCAAGTAGTATCATTGGTTCTCATTTCTTTTAGGCTGCTCATGTTCTAATAAATTGGTGTTTCAACAATAGAGAATTGTTGAAAAACTCATCAATTCTAGAGCTAGGGAGTGGGGTGGGCTTGTGTGGCATTGCTGTGAGTCACCTGTGCAGTCCACAGCACTACATGTTTTCAGATTGTCACCCTGCTGTAATGAGTGCTCTGGTTGAAAACATAAAAATTAACTCTGGGGAAGAGAATCCTGAAAACGAATCTGATCTTAGTTTGCCTTCAATAAATGATAGAGTAACATGGGGTGGGAAACTAAAGGATAGCAAAGTTTCTATTGTACATTTGCCCTGGGAAGACATTATTGATGAGCATCTAGCCCCTTCAATAGCACCAAATTTTGTGATAGCATCTGGTAAGCATAAATTTCCTTTTAAATTTTGTAATTTTTTATTTCTTTATCTGTATT
>NW_026267137.1:1657962-1659712 GCF_000697945.3 Frankliniella occidentalis
GTAGGACGTGGAACGTTTTTATTTCCACCGAAGTAGTACTATAACCATCGACCATATTTTCGTTCGCATTTCAGTTTCTTAGAGTCGAATTTTACGATATATAGAGATGAGCAAACCTAAAATGTGGACTGAGCCCATTTTTTTTTATTCACCAGGATGTTTGTTTGCTCCATCGCAATCCGCACCTTTCCTATGGGTACGTGGAAATCCGCTCCTGTTGTAACCCAAATAGGAACCAGTCCCTTCTTCGTAAGGTCTCATTTAGACCCTTATTTCGCAGAACGTACTGTTTCCGACATGGCGCTCCGGCTGCAGGCTATTGCCTAGGCCGGGCCGTGTCTCCTGGCGTTTTGACGACTTAATTACCGCATTATGGAGTCCCCCCCTCCCTCTTCTCTGTTCCACTCGCCTCCTGGAAATACCTGCTGGTCCCGCCCCGCCGCGTACGTGTGAACTATTAACGCTTTTAGTGGCCGTGCAGTGTGGAGCGGCCAAGGAGCGGCGCTCAGCGTTTGGTCCAGATCAGTCGTTAGCCGCTCGTTGCACAACTCCGCGCTGCCGAAATGTGGGGTAGTAGATATCCTGCGTGAGTGGCGGCACCGCAGCTCAGCGCAGCTCAGCGCAGCTCGGCCCAGCTCGGCGCGTCCCTTCACGATATTGCGTCACGCCCCGCCACGCCCCGTGGCCGCTCTTCGGTAGCAGACGCGGCACGCGGCGCGCGCCATGTGCCGTTTCGGGAAAGGTGTTCCATTTTCCCTTGACCGCCACCAGTGCGCGTGGTCGGGGGGGGCGGAGCGCGGAAGCACGAGGCGTAAGGGGAGAGGGGAAGGAGAGCCGCTCAGCTCCCCGATGGTCTGAGAGGCTGGAGGCTCTGCTGCCCAGCCCAGTGCCAGGCCCAGGCCACACCCTCTAAATCCCTTGCCGAGGTTTTTGTTTGCTAATATGCGCTAATATGTAATTTTAAGAAACGGTACGGTGACAGCTAAACCGTTATCAGGTAGCAACAAATTCTTCTATATTACGTACTTTATGGTGATATATCCTTTCCTTAGCAACAAAATATTTTTGTTGATAACAGCCAAAACAAAAAAGGTAAGGTTCCTCCCGGTTGTCCTGACCACCCGAAAATTCTTCGTAGGGGCAGAGCCGCAACTGTTTTGTAATATATTCTTTGAATGCTTTTAAAAGTCAACAGTTATCCTAAATACACTGATCTCGAACACTGATAATTTTTTTGCAAAGGATCCGTTCGCATTGTGAAGGATTCGGCTGCTTTTTGTCGGCCAAACGCAGGAATTTTTTTCGAAATTGCGAAGGATTTTCTTCGCATTACAAATTAGGAAAATCGTCCGCTATCGGTTCGCAATAATTATTGCAAAACAGCCGCAATCGCTCGCAAATATCCTTACAGTGTATAAGTGAATACGTTCGCCTTATCCCGCCCCTCCCCGCCACGCCGGGTTACGTTCGGTGGACCTCATTAGGCTCGTTACCCGTCCGCGTCGCTGTGCGGGCCCCGGCGGGCCGAGGGGCAGGGGCAGGCCCCCGGGCCCCTTCACCCGCCGGCAACACATTAACCATATTATCGTCTGCAGATGAAGCCACGTCGGTGCAATTAAAATATATCGGTTCATTCTAATTTCTCGCATTTTTGGACCAGCTTTGGATACGGATACATTTTTTGACACATTAAGCTACTCTGTAAAAATGATTATAAAGTATTGCTTCATGATAAGAAATATTGATTGAA
>NW_026267137.1:1659762-1663043 GCF_000697945.3 Frankliniella occidentalis
ATTACAGATGTTGTATATGATCCCTGCCTCTTTGTACCACTATCAAAAACTGTGAAGGAGTTTGTGAACGTTGGGAGCCAGGTGATTTTAGCATGCACAGAGAGAAACTCAGGGACCCTTCAAGAATTTCTCCAAAAATTAGGTAAATGTCACAATGTTTTTAAGCAAACCTAATTAATGTTTTTAATTGAGTTCCCTGTCCTTCATGCTGCCTTTTTTATTACAGAGTCTTTACACCTTAAGGTAGATGAGGATGTTTCCCCAGAGCCATCAATTATTCCCGTTTCTGATGACTGGATTGTTAAAGTTTTTCGAGTGTCTAGTGCATAACCAATCATATCTGTATAGCGTATTGCATATTGTGATATATATGTTGTATTACAAATCGCCAGGTGTCTAATTGTTTCAATTTTTTCTGAAGAAATAAACCTTGACTGATATTTTTCTTTCCGTGTGTCTACAGTCTTCCTTGAGAATTGTCTTTCTCTAATTCACTCAGCCAGCCAATACCAAGGAAGGACATCATGTAGTCCCCCCTTTTGCCGAGTGTCCGGAGATTACCAGCCGCAGTTATCGGATCAACAACGACCCAATCACAATCACCGACGCAACCTTTACTGCGAATTATCGCTCCCGAAATTATACTGGTGCCACCTCATCAGCTGCGTAGTGCGTTTCTGGCTAGGCCAGTTAATATATTTTGTCACTGCTCTTTTCATTGTTACTTTGCATCAAGTAATCAATTAACTTTGTTACATCTCTTTCCCTGAGGCCATGCTATGTTGTGTCTGTTAACAAGTTGGCAGCCTCGTGTCCTACAAGCTGTTTGGACCTGGAACATGGCCTCTTTGTGGTATTGTGTGGTAGGGTACTCTGCTTTCAGTATAGTTTGAACTCGGCCAATAATCTTTGTTAGTGCACAGTCAGTCAGTCGGCGACGAGCCCTGGGCCCTGCTCCCCCGCGCACCCTCCGCCCCCGGCGCTCTACTGCGCTCTGCGTGATCCGGTTACTGTTGCGAGGACCCGCCCCCTTAATCCTGTTAGGTAGGCCGCCCGGTGTGCAGGGTGCTTCCCTCCCGCGCGCGCAGTACGTTGACTCGCGTCCCCGCGGCGGGACCGTCGAAGAGCACAGGCGCGCCCAGGATGGCGAGGGTCTTGTGCGCGCTCGCGCTGTGCGTGGCGCTCGCACACGTAAGTGGTTGGCGTTAATAGCGGGGGTGGGGAGGGGGGGGGGGATAATTTCCATTTCTCGCTCGCTGCCGCTGCCGCCCTCAGCAGCGGCGCGACGCGCCCGTTGGGTTGCCCGCCCGCCCGGCGCGCGCCGCTCCTCCATGCCCGGCTGCTGCAGGCGGCGGAGGTGAGAGTGACGGACCAGGTGTTCTTCGACATCAGCATCGGCGGCGAGGACGCCGGCCGGATCGTGTTCGGGCTGTTCGGCGAGGTGGCGCCCAGGACCGTGCGGAACTTCGTGACGCTCGCCTCGGAGGGCATCGGCGGCAGGACCTACGCGGGCACCCCGTTCCACCGAGTCATCAGGAAGTTCATGGTCCAAGGTGAATTGTTCTCCGGTTCTGAAACTGGATACTTTTCGCGGGTAGTGCACTTCTTTATATTTTTCCCGGGAGAACTATGCATAGCAAGCGTCCGAGCAGCCGCGCAGTTATTTGGTCACCCCTCGTTCTCGTTCGGTCCGCTGATGGTTCGCATAGATCCCCCGCCGCGCCGTTCCCCTGCGCGCGTTTCCCCGGCGGTGCCCCGTCGCTCCGCGCTCCGCGCTCCGCGGGGACTTTCATGAGGTTGTCCCTGTCCTGCCGGTCGTCCGTCCCACACCGTTTGCACGCTGATCGCATCTTTGGTCGCGTCCGAAGCTGCGTCCGGCGCGGCACTCGGCACACGCCACGCCAACCACACAAACACAAGGCGCGTCAGCGTGGATAGGGCGGCGCGTCGGACCGGACCGGCCACCTGCCGTCGTCAAAAAATCACCGCGAGGAGTTCCGTTTCCGAACGCCGCCCGCCGCCGACTCGGTATTGCGTCACTAATAACCGCCCCCCTCCCCTGCCGCCCCTCCTCCCTCTCCCCTCCCGCCCCTCCCTTTCTCCCCCGAGCAGACACGTCCTCGCGGCCCTGCCCCTTGTCTGACCAGTTCGCGCGCCGTGTCCGTCTATCCTCTATCCTGTCCGTCTGAGTCGACCGGAAGTCCATCCGGCCGGTCAGCACAACTCCGATCACAACAACACTTTTCATTAATTTTCCAAGCCTTTATGGGGGGTGGGGTGTGGGTGTAAATTCAACAACACAGAGCGGGTCGGGCACTGGCTGAACCCTGTTCTCTTCTGAGGATACGCCGTTTCAGTGCACCAGTGCACAGGGTACATCCAGAAAGTACGTCCGCCCATTCGCCGTCGTTACGAAGCTGCCATGTTCAGACCGTGCAAGCTTCCATAGCGCCTGACGGGTAGGCAACATTGTGCCTGCAGCCCATGCGTGTACCGCGGGGTGGCCTACCCCGAGCCTCGCAGGCGCCGAGCTTCCGTGGTTTGCCGAATAAAATGTGATACAAGCGGGAGTACTTTCTGGACGATCGCTACTCGGTAAAACTAATGCCTGATTGTTTGAGGTAGAAGGGAAAATTTTAAGGGACTCCTACATGAGGAAGATCAGAGGCAGATGCCCAATAAGAGGAACAAAAAGAACGTAGCGGGGAGGTGGCGTGGCGTAGCGCCGGCGGCCATGCTGTGTTTTGTCCCAAGTGGATGTGTGATCATAATTCAAGTTTTGTTGAACTTGTAAAGAAAAATTGGGTCCATACCAGACCGGCACAACAAGCTTGTGTCAAAAAGTGCTTCTGCAAAGTTTGGCTTCGGAAAAGTAAGTTTATTCAATCCTCTAAACCGTCCCGGTGTCGTTGTTTAGGTTAGTGTACGGACGTATTGCATTGGTACTATTTTAATTCAATGATAATGACTCAACTCTCGTTATAAACTTTGGTATAGGTGGTACCAAGGTGCTAGATGCATAGGCCCGTTGTTCTAAACTGTTTGAAATCTAACGAAACGCATCCTAACCTCTACTAGACTGTCGTGCTACCTTCTTCTTGTTCCTCTTATCGGGCAACTTCCTCATTTCAGAAAATCTTCCCAGATCTCGCCTCGGACTTTGAGGATTCTTCTCTTCTCAAAAAAAGATGAAAACAACCTTTTTTGACGAAACTTCCTCAAAATCGGAGGAGTTTCACTGAAACCAAGCAGGGGGTTCCTCAAAGTTTTCCCTTTTCCCT
>NW_026267137.1:1667183-1668461 GCF_000697945.3 Frankliniella occidentalis
CGATGGCCTCGGGGCAGAAGGAGGGGCGGGGCGCGCGACATCGGGTGGCAGCCCGGCAGCAGGTCCACACAGTGAAAGTTGAACACGGAGACTCCGCCCCATTCACGAGAACAGGACATATTCGTGTTAATGTTTTTTTTCTCTCTATAGTTTTTGTTCAAAACGACGGAGTTTTTGGCGTCTGTTTCGTAATCGGTGATCGGTTTCGGCGTCTCGTTCATCCGCGTGAGGGGGAATCACAACTAACACGACGTTCGCTTAGTGTGCTGGTAACTTTTCAATTGGAAATCTTAACTTCATACAATTTACCGTTGCAATTTTTTTTGGCGTAAGAATCTATGAAAAATATTTTTTTTCCCAAATGGAAACGGATATCACGACGACCTCTCCGGTGCGCCTCACCAGCGCACGCGAAGCCTAATAACCTAGCCGCAGGGACTGCTTACACCGCTCCATGCGGGCGCAGGGCGCTCGAGACGTCACGGAGCAGCACGTGGCGCAGCGAGGGGCGTATGTGCAATACATCACACGTGTAACGCACGTGACGGCGAGCGCAGTGCAGCGCGGAGGCGATTAAGCGGAGCCGCGGGGAGCGTTACGGACGGTACGGCGAGGTACAAGCCAGCTGACGTGGGAAACGTACCACCCGTGAGTTTTTTTTATTTTATTGTAAATGTGGAATTATTGCGGTATCATTGAAAAAAACAAACGAAGGTGCCACGTAATACCAGATGGCTGGTTCACTCCGCGCCTTAATCGGTGGTTAAACTGTACCGCATGCACGAGTGCGGGAGGGTTGTCTACTCACACGGGGGCCGTAGGGAGCCGTGGGCAGCGAGGATGGGCAAACCCACCTGCACCCGTGAATGCGGTACGTTATAGCACCTCTGGGCGGAAGTAATGCCATTTTCTAAAAAGACATAAGATGACACCTTTGTTTTTTTCCCAGTCATTTTAATAATAAAAGTGGGGAATTGTCCAAAAGCCATCCTAATGCGGACAAAAGTATCTCACCGTGGTGCGGAGCGCTCTTCGGCTGAGCTCGCCCCTCCCCGCCTGGTCAGCTAGAGCGCTCCTTGCACAGTAGTGTGTGCGTCCAGCGCGCACTGTGTATGTAATCGCTTTTCTTCTTCGCGAATAGGGCGCTCGCTCATCTCTGCCCGGGCGGGGCGCGTGGCCCCGCGCCTGCCCCGCGCGACTTACAGCCGTTGCGCAAGGAGGCCACGGGGCTGGGGATTATGCTATGGATCCGCATATTGCCACTGTAAGAGAGCACCG